>NC_069504.1:490073326-490429576 GCF_027579735.1 Bombina bombina
GGCAACAGAGATAGACTACTCTCCAAACAAGAAATTTATTGGATCTTTAAACTAGACACACAAGTACCCAAAGGATTTAATTCTGAGTACGACATCATTAATTTTTGGGAATAATAATACATACTAATATTTCACTATTTCAGCACATCCCCCCCTCCTCTTCTGGCTTTAACAACTAAAGATACTAGTTAAAGATACATCCAATATCCACCCATTTACTTTAGTGGATCCTATTTAACAGTAGTGGGTCTCCTGAATGTTTATCTGGGTCTAAATTACAATAGATTTATCAGCTTTTCATCCACTGATGTAATTTTGTTTATAGATAGCCTATATTGCTATTAGACTTCTTTGTTTGTCCAATTAGCAAATGAACAATTCTATACCAACACAACACTTTGTAACCACATGATTATCAATCAACTAGTCCCAAGCAAATCTAGCTGTTTATCAAGATGCACCATTTCTTATAGTTAATTTTCATTGGATTTCAGGTCAGGAATGGTATTCGTGTTCCATATTACTCTTAAGCTATGGGCACATTTAACATACTCACTTAAAGGGACATTCAACACTGCCCACAACATTAATCTATGTTGAAAAACTATAAATAAAGATCAAGCTGCAACGTGCCCCCTTTCTCTTACTTCCTGCCTTCACTGTTGAATCGTCTACGATAACTTCAAAATTGGTGTCCTAATATGGCTGCTTAACTCCCCCCACCGTGACGTATAGAGCTTCTTCTTCAAACTAGCTGCCAGTGATATCCCATCTCTCCTACTTCAATGCAAAGCGCGTTCACGGCCGTTAGCGCATGCGCGATACACTAGGAACAGTAAAAGCGGAACCATAATAAGCCAATTTGTTTCCGTTCCGATATGCAGCGTCACCCGCAAATGCCGGCGACGCTGAATCTTGCGCTGGTTTGGTATCCTATATACGGCGTAACCTAGAAGTTACGCCCGTATATTTCAGCCTTCGCTCGTAGTTTTTTGGGCCATAGGCAGGTATACCAAACCCGCGCAGTTTGGTATCCAATATACAGCGTAAGGACTTACGTGGCGAAAATGGATAAATCTTACTCCATTTTCACCTCGCCATAAAAAGCAGCCGTAGTAAGCCTTACGCTGTCTATTGGAGCCCCGTAACTCGCTAAACTACCTGCCAAATAAACCTAACACCTAACGCATGCGCAATGTCTATCTACCTGTCAACCGCGATCTGCTAAATAAAACCTAACACCTAACGCATGCACAATGTCTATCTACCTGTCAACTGCGATCCTCCGCCGCAATCCCTAATAAAATATTTAACCCCTAAACCGCCGCCCCCTACATTAACTACCCCCTAATGTGATCCCCCTACACCGTCGCCAACTATATTAAAATACCCCCTAAAGTGAGCCCCTTACACCGCCGCCATCTATTTTAAAATTATTAACCCCTAATTTAATCCCCCTACCCCGCCGCCACCTATATTAAATTATTTAACCCCTAAAATACTAAACTATCCCTACCACTAAACCTAAGTCTAACCCTACAAATAGCCCTGAAAAGGGCTTTTTGCGTGGCATTACCCCAAAGTAAACTGCTCTTTTGCCAGCCCTTAAAAGGGCTTTTTGCGGGGCATGCCCCAAAGAATTCAGCTCTTTTGCCAGCCCTTAAAAGGGCTTTTGGCGGGGCTTTGTCACAAAGTAAACTGCTCTTTTGCCTACAATCTAAATCCCCCTACACCGCTGCCACCTATAATAAATGTATTAACCCCTAATCTAATCCCCCTACAACCGCCGCCAGCTATATTAAACACATTAACCCCTTATCTAATCCCCCCTACAACCGCCGCCAGCTATATTAACTATATTAACCCTAATTATATTAGGGTTAATATAGTTAATATAATTATTATATTATATATATTAACTATATTAACCCTAATTATATTAGGGATAATATAGTTAATATTGTTATTATATTATATATATATATATATATATATATATATATATATATATATATATATATATATATATATATATATATATATATATATATATATATATATATATATATTTTAAGTATAATAACCCTATCTAACTCTAACATCCCTAACTAAACTCTTATTAAAATAAATCTAATATTAATATTATTAATGAAAATATTCCTATTTAAATCTAAATACTTACCTATAAAATAAACGCTAAGATAGCTACAATGTAATTAATAATTACATTGTAGCTATTTTAGGGTTTATATTTATTTTACAGGTAACTTGGTATTTATTTTAACTAGGTACAATAGCTATTAAATGGTTAATAACTATTTAATAGCTACCCAGTTAAAATAATTACCAATTTACCTGTAAAATAAATCCTAACCTAAGTTACAAATACACCTACACTATCAATAAATTAAACTACAAATATCTAAACTAAAATACAATTAAATAAACTAAACTAAATTACAAAAAAAACAAAACACTAAATTACAAAAAATAAAAAAAATATTACAACAATTTTAAGCTAATTACACCTATTCTAAGCCCCCTAATAAAATAATAAAGCCACCCAAAATAAAAAAAATTCCCTACCCTATTCTAAATTAAAAAAGTTCAAAGCTCTTTTACCTTACCAGCCCTTAAAAGGGCTTTTTGCGGGGCATGCCCCAAAGAAAACTGCTCTTTTGCCTGAAAAAAAAAACACAATACCACCCCCCAACATTACAACCCACCACCCACATACCCCTAATCTAACCCAAACCCCCCTTAAATAAACCTAACACTACCCCCCTGAAGATCTCCCTATTAATTATATTGTAGCTATCTTAGGGTTTATTTTATAGGTAAGTATTTAGATTTAAATAGGAATATTTTCATTAATAATATTAATATTAGATTTATTTTAATAAGAGTTTAGTTAGGGATGTTAGAGTTAGATTAGGGTTATTATACTTAATATATATATATATATAATATAATAACGATATTAACTATATTAACCCTAATATAATTAGGGTTAATATAGTTAATATAGCTGGCGGCGGTGTAGGGGGATTAGATTAGGGGTTAATGTGTTTAATATGGCTGGAGGCGGTGTAGGGGGATTAGATTAGGGGTTAATACATTTATTATAGGTGGCAGCGGTGTAGGGGGATTTAGATTGTAGGCAAAAGAGCAGTTTACTTTGTGACAAAGCCCCGCCAAAAGCCCTTTTAAGGGCTGGCAAAAGAGTAGTTTTCTTTGGGGCATGCCCCGCAAAAAGCCCTTTTAAGGGCTGGCAAAAGAGCAGTTTACTTTGGGGTAATGCCATGCAAAAAGCCCTTTTCAGGGCTATTTGTTGAGTTAGACTTAGGTTTAGTGGTAGGGATAGTTTAGTATTTTAGGGGTTAAATAATTTAATATAGGTGGCGGCGGGGTAGGGGGATTAAATTAGGGGTTAATAATTTTAAAATAGATGGGGGCGGGGTAGGAGCTCACTTTAGGGGGTAGGTAAGGTAGATGGCGGCGGTGTAAGGGGATCACATTAGGGGGTAGTTAATGTAGGGGGGCGGCGGTTTAGGGGTTAAATATTTTATTAGGGATTGCGGCGGAGGATCGCGGTTGACAGGTAGATAGACATTGCGCATGCGTTAGGTGTTAGGTTTTATTTAGCAGATCGCGGTTGACAGGTAGATAGACATTGCGCATGCGTTAGGTGTTAGGTTTATTTGGCAGGTAGTTTAGGGAGTTACGGGGCTCCAATAGACAGTGTAAGGCTTACTACGGCTGCTTTTTGTGGCGAGGTGAAAATGGAGTAAGATTTCTCCATTTTCGCCACGTAAGTCCTTACGCTGTATATTGGATACCAAACTGCGCGGGTTTGGTATACCTGCCTATGGCCCAAAAAACTACGGGCAACGGCAGAAATATACGGGCGTAACTTCTAGGTTACGCCGTATATAGGATACCAAACCAGCACAAAATTCAGCGTCGCCGGCATTTGCGGGCGACGCTGCATATCGGATCGGGTTTTACCTAATAGAACGAAATAGAGTACTATGTGTAATATAAGCGGAACGGAAACAACTTTGCTTATTATGGTTCCGCTTTTACTGTTCCTAGTGTATCGCGCATGCGCTAACGGCCTTGAACGCGCTTGGATTTCAGTCCGAGGAATGGGCTATCATTGGCTGCTGGTTTGAAAAAGAAGATGAATACGTCACGGTGGGGGGAGTTAGGAAGCCATGTTACGACACCAATTTTGAAGTTATCGTAGACGATTCAACAGTGAAGGCAGGAAGTAAGAGAAAGGGGGCACGTTGCAGCTTGATCTTTATTTATAGTTTTTCAACATAGATTAATGTTGTGGGCAGTGTTGAATGTCCCTTTAAGCACTGTTATTTGCTGTCGCATTATTGACTGTATGAAAATAGCTGCATATTCCCATCAAGGGGAAGAGTATCACATTCTTTCAAGATCTGCATGAAATAATTTTTTAATGGTGTAAAACTAAAATTTGTTCTAGAATTTATTTCTATGGAACTGTTTGTTTATTCTTTATAGCTTTCATGTGCCTTTTTCCATTACTGAGAATATTTTCCTAGGTTGTCATCTTTCATTGGGCTTTGATCTTTTAATTGGGTGCTGACACTTTAAGAAAATTATCACTGATTGTCTATCCAATGGCTGCTTAGCAGCCTCTTTTTAAAGTAGGTTGACTCACTGTAATGTAGGTCTATGAATACGGCACTACGCCGAAACGCGTAAGACCAGTCTACCGGTCTTATTTTCCTGTAATGAACTTTTAATTCTACTGAATAAAGCCTTGTTTTTTATATTCCATTTTGGGACTCCAACCGGATTTTTTCTTTGTTTATATTTCTTTATGTGTTACTAATACCAAGAGTTAAAGACATCATTGCTCTGTGTTACTGGCAAGTCAAGACAGTAAATTACTGAATCATCTGTACTGCTGACTAGAAATGTACATTTGTTTTCGTGCAAATGCAAAATTTAGCAAAATATTTGTTATTTGTTGCATTTGAATGAAAACAAATAACGGACTGCCACCTACATAAACTGAAACAATAACTAAGGGGTTTATCAGCAAAATTTGCTAATACATTTGTTTATTCTTTATTCCTTCAATTAAAAAAATACAAATACAACAGACCAGATCATATTACAAGTAGATGATTATTTGTTCATACCCTATGATTATTTTGTGAGTGCTATTCATTGCACTAGCAGAAACAAAATTGTTGCACTAGCACAGTGACTAGCAAAGGCTCAAAAAATAAATCAACTACCCCATCTCAGTATTACCCCCTAACCTCCACAATCCCGATTGGAAAAAAAAACCTAAACCAGCACACACACCCCCCTTTCAAAAAAAAAAACTACACTGTTAATTAATCTATCACAAAAAAAGCTATGCTATTAACCCCTAACTGCCGCAACCTCCATCACAATAATCCCTCTATGCTATTGACCCCTAAACCTCCACAAATCCATCACAAATTGCTCCTATGCTATTAATCCCTAAACCACCACACCTCCAATGCAAAAAAACTACAATACTAACCCCTAACCTATTACCCACTAAATTACAAATAAAAATTAAACAACATAAAAAATACTACAAATAAAAAGCTTTTATTTTTACTAACTTCCCGCAAAAAACCCTATCCAAAAGCTAAAGCCCCCCTAAAAATAAAAAGCCCCATATAAACCCCCAACCTAAAACCAACATCCTAAAAAATGCAATAAGCTGATTTTATGAGATTCATAAAGAAAAATTACCCTTAAAGTGACAGATTTACAAGTTCAGTCCTAAAGAAAATAAGTGGCCTTTCACCTTTTAAAGGGACATTGTAATGTAAAGTTTTCTCTACTTTAATGTGGTCCTAATTATCCAATTTACCTGCGGGAGTGTATTGCATTGTTTACACATAACTCTACTTTAGCTTTATTTTTTCTTTTGAAATAGCTAATTATGGGCTAGATTACAAGTGGAGCACTAATTTAACGTGCGCCCGTAAAGAGGCAAAATTGACAGTTAATGGGCACACATTAAATAACCAGCCATTACAAGTGGCTGGTTAATGCTACCGTGAGCTTGGGGTAGCACTTTGCGCTAAGTGCAGTTAACCAGAGGTCAGACCTGCCCCCCAAATAAGCCTTACAGTTCCTTTATTAAAAAAAATAAAATATGAGCATTCTTCTTTAAAAAAAAAAAAAAAAAAAAAACTGCACAAAGCAGTTATAAGGGGTTAAAGTGAGGGGATGTGGGGTGTTAGAAAAAAAAATGTCACTGAAAAAGGAAATTTATGCTTACCTGATAAATTTATTTCTTTTACGATACGACGAGTCCACGGATTTCATCCTTACTTGTGGGATTACGCCTCCTGGTCAGTAGGAAGTGGCAAAGAGCACCACAGCAGAGCTGTATATATAGCTCCTCCCCTCCCTCCCACTCCAGTCATTCGACCGAAGTTAGGAAGAGAAAGGAAAAGCCAAGGTGCAGAGGTGACTGAAGTTTCCTGTCTGAAAAATTGACAGGGCGGGCAGTGGACTCGTCGTATCGTAAAAGAAATAAATTTATCAGGTAAGCATAAATTTCCTTTTCTTTTACAAGATACGACGAGTCCACTGATTTCATACTTACTTGTGGGATACAATACCAAAGCTACAGGACACGGATGAAAGGGAGGGACAAGACAGGAACCTAAACGGAAGGCACCACTGCTTGAAGAACCTTTCTAACCAAAAACAGCCTCTGACGAGGCAAAGGTATCAAATTTGGAAAATTTGGAAAAAGTGTGAAGAGACGACCAAGTTGCAGCCTTGCAAATCTGTTCAACAGAAGCATCATTCTTAAATGCCCATGAGGAAGCCACAGCCCTAGTAGAATGAGCCATAATTCTTTCAGGAGGCAGCTGTCCAGCAGTCTCATATGCAAGACGGATGATACTCTTCAGCCAAAAAGAAAGAGAGGTAACCATAGCTCTGGCCCCTACGCTTCCCAGAAAAAACAACAAATAATGAAGATGATTGACGGAAATCCTTAGTCGCCTGCAAGTAAAACTTCAGGGCACGAACCACGTCCAAGTTATGTAACAACCGCTCCTTCTTAGAAGAAGGATTAGGACACAAAGAAGGAACAACAATTTCCTGATTAATATTCTTATTAGAAACAACCTTAGGAAGAAACCCAGGTTTGGTACGCAACACCACCTTATCAGAATGGAAAATAAGATAAGGAGAATCACATTGTAAAGCTGAAAGCTCAGAAACTCTGTGAGCAGAAGAAATAGCAAACAAAAATAAAACTTTCCAAGATAACAACTTAATATCTATGGAATGCATAGGTTCAAATGGAACCCCTTGAAGAACCTTAAGAACTAAATTCAAACTCCAAGGAGGAGCAATTGGTCTAAATACAGGCCTGATTCTAGTTAGGCCCTTACAAAAAGATTGAACGTCTGGAACATCTGACAGACGTTTGTGTAACAGAATAGACAAAGCAGAAATCTGTCCCTTCAAGGAACTTGCTGAAAACCCTTTCTCCAATACTTCTTGGAGAAAAGCTAAAATCCTGGGAATCCTAACCCTACTCCATGAGTAGCCCTTGGATTCACACCAATAAAGATATATACTCCATATCTTATGGTAAATCTTTCTTGTAACAGGCTTACGTGCCTGAATAAAGGTATCAATGACCGAATCAGGGAACCCTCGCTTGGATAAAATCAAGCGTTCAATCTCCAAGCAGTTAGCTGCAGAGAAACTAGATTCGGGTGATGGAAGGGTCCCTGAATGAGAAGGTCCTGCCTCAATGGAAGCTTCCACGGTGGCAGAGAGGACATGTCCACCAGATCCGCATACCAAGTCCTGCGCGGCCATGCAGGAGCGATTAGAATTATTGAAGTCCTCTCCCATTTGATCCGAGCAATCACCCGGGGAAGGAGAGCAAACGGTGGAAACACATACGCTAGGTTGAACGACCAAGGCACTGCCAAGGCGTCTATCAGTTCGGCCTGAGGATCCCTTGATCTGGATCCGTATCTTGGGAGCTTTGCATTCTGACGAGACGCCATCAGATCCAATTCCGGTCTGCCCCACCTGAGAATCAGAGTGGCAAAGACCTCCGGATTGAGTACCCATTCCCCCGGATGAAACGTCTGCTCAAAAAGTCTGCTTCCCAGTTGTCCACCCCTGGGATGTATATTGCTGACAGATAACAAGAGTGAGCCTCCGCCCACCGAATTATTTTGGATACTTCTGTCATCACTAAGGAACTCCTTGTTCCTCCCTGATGATTGATGTAAGCCACAGTCGTGATGTTGTCCGACTGGAACCGGATGAATTTGGCCGAAGCCAACTGAGGCCAAGTCTGAAGCGCATTGAATATCGCTCTTAAAGGGCCAGTATACACACAAAAAAATTTGGGCTAATTTAATAAAACTCTTGATGTATAAAAAGTTTGCAATTGACATGCATTATTTTTTTTACTTCTAAAGAGTTAAAAATGAGGAAGAAACTTGCAGTTTTTACTGCATATGGAGACAATCATCCTACACACTACTTAGAGAGAGAGAGAGAGTTTTTACCTCAGTCCCTAACTAGTGTGTTTACTGACAGCCCTCCTGCTGGAGTTATATGTGTAATGTAGTTACTTTGCACATAAAAAGTTACAAGCATAAAAACTGAATAAATCTGAGAAAAATACTTTGTCCATTTAACTCAGAAAACTAGTTTAATGCACAGCTAATAATGTGGGTTACTAGTAAATATCTAAAACAGTAGAATATGTTATGAACACTAAATGATTTTAGGGGGTTGCTCTATACAAACTTCAGAAACGATGCAAAGATAAACAGTAGCCGGTAAACTCACAGCTAATTCTCCTCTCTGCCTTCCATTGTGTCTCTGCAGGAATTCCACCCCCCTTCCTCCCTCCCGGTTCAGCAGTGTTAGAGGTTGCTCCGGTGTCAGGACAACATAGTTACCGTATTTTTCGCTCCATAAGACGCACCTGACTATAAGACGCACCTAGTTTTTAGAGGAAAAAAACAAGAAAAAAAAAAATAATCTGAATTTTAGGCCTTTTTTGGCAATAATATTTTGGTCAGGGTGTAATGTCCCTTTTGGCATTTCCAAAGTAACAATTTACCAGGGTCTGCAAAATTAAATTTCAATGTGTCCTATCTCTGATACATTTGTTAAAATAACAGCATTAAAATGAGAAATTGCTCTGTGCTGAAACCATTGACAGACAGGTATTATAGATAGTTCATAAATTCAGTCTAAAAAATGGCCCACAGATATTCTATATTGACAGAGAAATCAGATATAAAAAACATACCGGTATCTATGCCATTTGTAGCAAATTCATAATTTATACAAATATATACAGAACTTAAAGGGACATTCATATCCTCACATTATTTAGCATAAGTAGCCCAAACCTTGAAAAAAGCAGTGAAAAGTATTTATTTAATACTTTACATACAGTTAAAGAAAGAGATTCAAGAGTTCCAATTGTAGAAGAATCAAATGACTTTATTAGGGATAAAATCCAAAGTATACCAGCACGGTAGCAGAGAGACAGCTGGCCCTACTAGTTTCGGCGGTGTGCCGTAATCTAAGACCTGCTGTGTATTTACAAGTGGGTGTTTAAAAGTAACTCTCTACACAATCATTGGCTACAGAGGGGTTAGAAATACCACTCCCCTTTAACCCTTGTCTGGGTGAAAACAAATGGAGGAAATGTTAACAAAAATGTAGACAAATGTAATGTAATACATAAGTTGAAATACATACATTAATAAGAGTCAAATTAATTTAAAGAGGGGGGGAAAGAAAATTTTGATATTAGTAATCTGTAACTAGAGCTGCATGTCATATTAAAGAATAACAATGGTTTTGTTACCAAAAATGGATTGAATATATACATACACACATGTGCAATAGTATGAATAAATCAATCAATAGCAAGCAAAATAAACAAACTGAAAAATTTACAAGCTGAAAAATTTGAGAAATGCAATTGATGAACATACAAAATCCATTCGGAAAGACCAGAACACATAATGGCATATATGACTACAGAGCCTGGTTATGCTGGAAGACAGATATAAGAGATGCAATCTAATGAAGAGAATTCCTCAAAAGTAGTGGTACATAATGGGGTACTAAAGATAAACCATTAAATTATAAATATAAACATAAGGCAGTCAAAATTAAGACTTCTCAAATATGAGTATCTAAGTACCCTCATATTTACCAATACGGAAACAATCAAAATACTATGCATAAACAATATAATTTATTTATTATTCAATCAAATCTAATAACCAAGATAGCCCTAATAGTAAGGATATGAACACATGAAATTGAACCTAAAACAACATGGTATGATGTTGTATTTAACTCGATTATAAAGAGAGGTTTTTATTATTAGGAATTCAGTTTCACCAAAGAATGTGAATGGCTTAAATGTTGTGAATGTTTTTTGCTAGTGTAAACGGACAATGCTAAATTATATTCAGCACCAGTGATTGATCAGATCAAATTCCGAGTTGAAGCCATTAGGGACCTGAGTGCGTAATCTGAAAATCCAGAATGCTTCCTGGCGTGCTAAAATAGCATCTTTATCCCCACCTCTTGGTGGTCTCCTAATGGCCTCAATTGCTCGCCACTTGAAAGATCTGACATCACCATGATGAATTTCAATGAAATGTCTGGCTAATTCTGAACATGTCTTTTCGTTCCTAATATAGCCCAAATGTTCCCGTACTCTGGTACGGATGTCTCGAGACGTCATGCCCACATACTGTAGTTTGTGACAAACACATTCAATAACATAAACTACATAGTTCGTTGAGCATTTTATGCAACCCTTTGTTTCATATGTGTGGTTAGTAACACAAGAGTAGAAGTTTCTACCTTCTGTGATGAAATCACAGGCCTTGCATCTTGAGACTCCACACTTGTAGGTCCCATTTACAGAGAGCCAAGTAGTGGGCCTGGTATTCTGTGTTATTTGACTTGGGGATAGGATGTTTCCTAATGTGACATTTCTGGAATAAACACATTTAAATCCTCTCTCCACTACCGGTTTTAGTTGTTTGTCCCCATATAACATGGGGAAGTATTTCTTGAGAATTCTACAAATCTCGTAGAATTCCGTTGAATACTTGGTGATGAAGAGTGTACAATTCTTGGTTTTGTGATCAGACTTTGTAAGTGTGCTTTTCTGAAGGACATCACCTCTTTTCATTTTGGTTACTTCATCCAAGGCATTATCAACCAAAGATTGGTTGTACCCTCTTTCAAGCAACCTATTTTTTATCTCTTGGCTCTCCTTTTTATAATCAGATTCCCTATTGCAGATCCTTTTAGCCCTAAGTAGCTGTCCTTTTGTGATACCCTTGAAAACATGTTTAGGGTGGGCGCTTTTGTGATGTAAAAGGGTATTTCCTGCAATAGGTTTTCTGTACAAATTGGATATAATGGTGCCAGTGTCAGTATCTCCCCTAAGGTTAACATCCAAAAAATGGATTTCTGATTTTTGCCATTCATGGGTGAATTTCACTCCATTGTCACTTATGTTCAGGAATTCTGTGAAATCCTCAGCCGATTTACCATCAGAGGACCAAATAATGATCAGATCGTCAATGAAACGTTTATACAATCGTATATGATGGATGAAGGGGTTTTTATCTGCATAGACAAAGTTGATCTCTAGCCATCCCATAAATATGTTAGCATATGATGGGGCAAATTTTGCCCCCATGGCAGTACCTTGTCTCTGCAGATAGAATACCCCCTCAAACATAAAATAATTATGTTTTAACAAAAAAGAGGTCAGTCTGATGATAAAATCAGCTGCAGGATTATCCATGGAATAAAAAGATTCCAAAAAGTGTTTAATGGCAATGATGCCCATATCATGGGGGATAGTGGAATATAATGACACCACATCGATGGTGAGCCAACTATCCAATGGTGTCCAGACAAAACCATCAAGTATCTGTAAAATATGTGTGGTATCCCTGATGTAACTGTGTAAGGAATGTACAATGGGTTGCAGGATAGCGTCCAACCATTCTGACAATGGCTCTAAAAGGGAGCCAATGCCAGAAACGATTGGACGTCCCTTAACCTCCTCAAGACTCTTGTGAACTTTTGGCAAATGATGGAAGATCGGGACCACTGGGTTCTCAACATATAGATATTGAACAGTATCGTCATCCATGAGGTCCAAGAATCTTCCATCATCCAACAATTGTGATAATTCTCTCTGGAATCTTTTGGTGGGATCACATGAGAGTACTGAATATGTATCAGGATCTCTCAATTGTCTCATGGCTTCATGGACATATGTGTCCTTATCAAGGAGTACAACACTTCCACCCTTGTCAGAGTTCCTAATGACAAGGGAATTGTTGTTTTTAAGAGCAGCCAGTGCTTCTTTTTCGCGTAAAGACAAGTTGTGTTTACTGATTTTTCTAGAATAATGGAGAGAAGTTAAGTCCTCCACCACTCTCTTGTGATAGAGTTCCAGGTTTTTACCTCTACTGTGAATAGGATAAAATTTGGACTGGGGTTTAAATTTAGGAAAAACATCTGTTGCTGTTGTTTCTGTAATTGCGGATTCTGCTTGTAGACTCTCAAGAGTTGTTAAATCACAAACATCTTGAAAGTTATTTATATTAGACATGGGCAAAGCAGACCTTCTAGAGGGAGCTCTGTTGATTGCTTGTTCAATATCTGTATTGGGATGTATGGATTCAGGATTGTTGAAATGTTTTTGTAAGGTAAGCTTCCTTATAAATTTATTCACATCCACTATGGTGTTAAATAGATTAAAGCTGTTGTCAGGGCAAAAACCCAAGCCATAATTCAACACTTTGATTTCAACTTGATTTAGTGAATGTGACGATAAATTTATAACACTGCCTAAGTTAGGCGTTTGGTCTCTCTCAGGGTATACCGATGTTTCTGGACCCCATCCTTCCCTCCCCCTTTGGGTTTTTTTGGAACAGGCCGAAAAACCTGCGGTTTATTTGTAGCTACATGATCAGATGTCATATTAGACCCCCCTTCCCCAGCATGGGATTTGAGAATAGATGGTGTATTATCTGTCACACTGCCAGGTGTTTTAGGCCTGACAGCTTGACCACATTCTACATCAAAACTAGCAGTACTACTGAGTAAGGCTGCTTGGTTAATGGATTCCGGTGGGTCACCCCTCAATGATTGGGAGGTAAATTCACCATCTGATCCGGATTGTTCCTCACCCGATGTTGAAGCTACAGGTGATGAATGTTCATCATCTGTTGAATCTGCATCAGCAAAACTGACTTTTTTCTTTTGTTTGTTCTTGTTCCTATTTTTATTTTTGTTTGTATTTTTGTGGTTATATGGACCACCACCCTGATCATCACCACCTGAGCCTTCACTCACATCTGTAATATTCAAATTGCCTTTATTCTTATTTTTATTTTTGTTTGTATTCCTTCCTCTGAATCTTGCTTGTTTTTGCCAAATAAAAACTTTTCCCTCATTATAATCCCTTTGATCCCTGAGGAACTTAGTGTGTTTTGTGGATATAAGGGTTTTCCTATTATTCTCAACTACCTCGGCCAGCATTTTGTCAAAACAACTATATTCTTCTAGGTCTTGAAATTTAGACAATTCATTTTGGAGTATAACAATTTCATCTCTTACTGATTGTAATTGTTTAGATTTATAGTTGACTAACAAAACCATAAGCCTCAATGAACATTCAGATAAAATGTCATTCCATTCCCTGATAAATTCGCTGTCTGTGACAGCAAAGTTGGGAAACTTTTTTACCCTAAGACCTCTGGGTATCATCTTAAGTCCAAGGTATTTATTTATAATCCAGGTGTCCAATTTCAGGCGTATCTCTTTAAGCCTTAATAGTTCCAAGCTGTAAAACAAATCCCCCAATTTAATGTCACTAGACTCCTGATTGAAAAATTCCTCCAACTCCAACCCTTCAAAATCACAATCGCTAGGGGGTAGCAATGAGTAGAATTGTGCTGATACCATGACCTCCATATTTAGGATAAGGTATACAGAGAGATTTGATTGAATAATAAATAAATTATATTGTTTATGCATAGTATTTTGATTGTTTCCGTATTGGTAAATATGAGGGTACTTAGATACTCATATTTGAGAAGTCTTAATTTTGACTGCCTTATGTTTATATTTATAATTTAATGGTTTATCTTTAGTACCCCATTATGTACCACTACTTTTGAGGAATTCTCTTCATTAGATTGCATCTCTTATATCTGTCTTCCAGCATAACCAGGCTCTGTAGTCATATATGCCATTATGTGTTCTGGTCTTTCCGAATGGATTTTGTATGTTCATCAATTGCATTTCTCAAATTTTTCAGCTTGTAAATTTTTCAGTTTGTTTATTTTGCTTGCTATTGATTGATTTATTCATACTATTGCACATGTGTGTATGTATATATTCAATCCATTTTTGGTAACAAAACCATTGTTATTCTTTAATATGACATGCAGCTCTAGTTACAGATTACTAATATCAAAATTTTCTTTCCCCCCCTCTTTAAATTAATTTGACTCTTATTAATGTATGTATTTCAACTTATGTATTACATTACATTTGTCTACATTTTTGTTAACATTTCCTCCATTTGTTTTCACCCAGACAAGGGTTAAAGGGGAGTGGTATTTCTAACCCCTCTGTAGCCAATGATTGTGTAGAGAGTTACTTTTAAACACCCACTTGTAAATACACAGCAGGTCTTAGATTACGGCACACCGCCGAAACTAGTAGGGCCAGCTGTCTCTCTGCTACCGTGCTGGTATACTTTGGATTTTATCCCTAATAAAGTCATTTGATTCTTCTACAATTGGAACTCTTGAATCTCTTTCTTTTGCTCATATTTACGGACTACAAGGAGTCCGTTACTCTCAAGAGCCCACAGAGCCTCTACTCCTATTGGTTCTTTACCTGCCGTTCAGTGTTTTCCCCTTGTGATAGCTGAAGATTCGACCGGCGCCGGAGCGATCGGATTGGATAAGCCTCACACACCCCCTTTCGGCATGTTCCGATGATGACGTCAGACGCCCAGAAGACTCGGGTGGCGTTTTACTGGAAGGTACGTCTAGTGTATAATTCCGCACAGGAGCTGCGGTTCACCGGGATGACGAAACCTGTGACCTGGAAGCTGCCACTACGTCTCGAGTGAAACTTACAAGTAAAGCTGACCATCAGTGGGGTGAGTGTAGAGGCTTATACCCTCACTTGAATGTGAATTACTTC
The DNA here is from genome assembly GCF_027579735.1 of Bombina bombina. NCBI lineage: Eukaryota > Metazoa > Chordata > Amphibia > Anura > Bombinatoridae > Bombina > Bombina bombina. Next base: position 490,088,639 of record NC_069504.1, read on the forward strand.
CACTTGCGCTGTGATAAATGGACTTGTGCTTTCCATGGGGATTATACACATCATTACACTTTAACGGCAGGTTCTTGTATTGGAGTATTTACATAACTATACTTTGAGTTACAGTGACTGTGAACCCTGGGGAATACTACTGTGTTTTTACATACAGTTGTCACATTTAAAGTTTAAATGTGACAACTGTATGAAAAGTATTAAATAACCATTTATTAAAGCGTGTCCGTGTGTATAATAATTATGGACTGATATCCATCCACCTAGCTCTGCAAAATTGTATATATCGGTACGTAGTGGCTTCAGAGTTCAGACTCCTGGAGGACGCTAGCAGAATGGCCCAGGACTTTTTGAAAGCAGTGAAGAGGCACTTTTTAATTTGGCTTAGCGTGAGGAACACCCATGCTGTGCCCAAAGCAGCTATGGTCACGGCCGTTCCGGAAGCTACACATTGGCCATGTACGGGAGGATGGGAGTGTGGAGACCTAGATGGGCATACTAGCATCTCAGGGCTGGTTAGGTGCCTGCATACTCACCAAGTTTTTGCTTGCACCCGGTAGCCCCACACCTCCCCCTGAGCCACAGACTGATACCTGCTCTTCCTGTGGCTTCAGACTCCTGGAGGACGCTGGCAGAATGGACCAGAATTTTTTTAAGAAGCAGTAAAGAGGCACTTTTTAATTTGGCTTAGCGTGAAGAACACCCATGCTGTGCCCAAAGCAGCTATGGTCACGGCCCTTCTGGAAGCAACACATTAGCCGTGTACGGGAGGATGGGAGTGTGGAGACCTAGACGGCCACACTAGCATCTCAGGGCTGGTTATAGTGTGCCCATCTAGGTCTCCACACTCCCATCCTCCCGTACACGGCTAATGTGTAGCTTCCGGAACGGCCGTGACCATAGCTGCTTTGGGCACAGCATGGGTGTTCCTCACGCTAAGCCAAATTAAAAAGTGCCTCTTTACTTCTTCTTAAAAAAATTCTGGTCCATTCTGCCAGCGTCCTCCAGGAGTCTGAAGCCACAGGAAGAGCAGGTGTCCTGGGTGTCAGTCTGTGGCTGCTCAAGGGGAGGCGTGGGGCTACCGCGTACAAGCAAAAACTTGCTGAGTATACATGCACCTATAGTGTCTGCGAGTGTGACAGTAGGTGCCAGCAGCCAGTGTCTGTATTGCCCTTTATGGAACCATTACCAAACTTACCGTAATCCAAATAGCTTGTACGTCCGAGTGTTTTCCTCCTCTCTCAGGATCCCCAATGCACATACACTAGACATCACATAGAGCGGGAGTTAGGAGGTGGGCGGGCGGTGAGCAGAGCAAGCAGGAAATTACTTTCTCACTGCAACTTGCTCAACTGAGAGAGATTAAAGTAGCATAGTTGCAAAATCTCCTTAACTATTGCTAGTTTTTCACTCCTGACACTGTGCAATGTCATTCACTTCATTTTTTTTAATCAAAGGCCAGTCACATTCGCTCCATAAGACGCACAGACATTTCCCCTTACTTTTGAAGGGGAAAAAAGTGCGTCTTATGGAGCGAAAAATACGGTAAATGCAGTGGTAACCGGGAGGGGGGAAGGGGGGTGGAATTCCTACAGAAATACAACAGAAGGCAGACGATGCAGAGATACAGAGAAGCAGTTAAACTCACAGCTTATTCTCCTCTCTGCCTTCCGTTGTGTCTCTGAAGGAATTCCACCCCCCTCCCGGTTCAGCAGTGTTAGAGCCTCGGTGAAGTCAGTCAAATGATTAGCTGCATTGTGCTCATGTCAGCTGAGCTGCTGACAACAAACGGACAAAGAATAAAAATGTTTACATATTTAAAAAAAATATGCAACAGCCTGTACACTGCTATAAAGTAATATGTACACTGCTAAAGTAATAACACGGCTCACAGATAGATCTTCAGGAAATTTACATGTATTAGCTGCTCCCGCATGGGGGTTGGCTGTAAGGACAATAGGGAGAGAGGAGAAAAGTCTTGCTTTGTAGCTAGTGTGTCCTACGAACGTATTCTTAGGTAGTAAAACTTTATCATCAGTTTTAGAAGCTTTAGCAGCAAAATTGCTAATACATGCCAATTACAAACTTTATCTTCTTTGAATTCTTTATTTAAAAAGGCTATATTTTTTGAGTATATAATGTCCCTTTAACTCCAGAATATTGATTGGAAGTAGAGACTCCGACCGAGTCCACACACCCTGAGCCTTCAGGGAATTCCAGACTGCACCCCAACCTAGTAGACTGGCGTCCGTTGTCACTATCACCCATGAGGGTCTGCGGAAGCACGTCCCTTGGGACAGATGATCCTGCGACAACCACCAAAGAAGAGAGTCTCTCGTCTCCTGATCCAGCTCTATCTGAGGAGACAAATTTGCATAATCTCCATTCCACTGTCTGAGCATGCTCAGTTGTAGAGGTTTGAGATGAAAACGAGCAAACGGAATGATGTCCATTGCCGCCACAATCAATCCAATTACCTCCATGCACTGAGCTACTGAAGGCTGAGGATTGGACTGAAGAGCTCGGCATGTATTCAGAATCTTTAACTTTCTGACCTCCGTCAAGAAGATTTTCATAGATACAGAATCTATTATAGTTCCCAGGAAAGGAACCCTTGTCTGTGGAGTTAGTGAACTCTTTTCTAGATTCACCTTCCACCCGTGAGTCCTTAGAAAGGACAGAACCATGCCGGTATGAGACCTTGTCAGTTGATAAGACAATGCCTGGATAAGAATATCGTCCAGATACGGTGCCACTGCAATGCCCGCGGTCTGAGAACCGCCAGCAGAGATCCTAGAACCCTTGTGAAGATCCTGTGTGCCATGGCCAACCCGAAGGGCAGAGCCATGAACTGAAAATGTTTGTCCAGAAAGGCAAATCTTAGGAACTGGTGATGATCTTTGTGGATAGGAATATGAAGGTATGCATCCTTTAAATCCACGGTAGTCATATATTGACCCTCCTGGATCAATGGAAGAATTGTCTGAATAGTCTCCATCTTGAAGGATGGGACTCGTTTAGACTCTTGAGATCTAAAATGGGTCAGAACGTTCCTCTTTTTTGGGAACCACGATTTGAGTAAAACCCCTGCCCCTGTTCCAGAACTGGAACAGGACAAATTACTCCCATAGTGGAGAGGTCTTTTACACAGCGTAAGAACGCCTCTCTTTTTATCTGGTCTACAGACAATCGTGAAAGACGGAACCTTCCCCTTGGGAAGGAATTTTTTAACTCCAGCTGATACCCTTGAGACATGATTTCCAGTGTCCAAGGATCCTGAACGTCTCTTATCCAAGCCTGGACAAAGAGAGAAAGTCTGCCCCCTACTAGATCCGGTCTCGGATCGGGGGCTGACCCTTCATGCTGTCTTGGGAGCAGCAGCGGGTTTCTTGGGTTGTTTACCCTTGTTCCAAGCCAGGTTAGGTCTCCAGACGGACTTGGCTTGTACAAAATTCCCTTCCTGTTTAGCAGAAGAGGCAGAGGGGGCTCCCTTGAAAATCCAAAAGGAACAAAAATTACTCTGTCTACCTCTCTGCTTAGAATTCTTATCCTGAGGTAGGAGATGACCCTTACCTCCTGTAATGTCAGAAATGATCTCTTTCAAGTCAGGCCCGAATAGGGTTTTACCTTTGAAAGGAATAGCCAAAAGCTTGGATTTAGAGGAAACATCCGCAGACCAAGATTTTAACCATAAGGCTCTGCGTGCTAAAATGGAAAATCCTGCATTTTTTGCCGCCAGTTTGACGATCTGGATAGCAGCGTCTGTAACAAAAGAATTCGCCAGCTTAAGGGCCTTAATTCTATCCAGTATTTCCTCTAAAGAAGTCTCAGTCTTAAGAGATTCTTCTAAGGCATCAAACCAGAATGCGGCCGCAGTTGTAACCGGGACAATGCAGGCCGTAGGCTGAAATAGAAACCCTTGATGAATAAATAGCTTTTTTAGAAGACCCTCCAATTTCTTGTCCATAGGGTCTTTGAAAGCACAACTGTCCTCAATAGCAATAGTTGTACGCTTAGCCAGGGTAGATATAGCACCTTCTACCTTAGGGGCCGTCTGCCAAGAATCCCGAACGGCGTCAGCTATAGGGTACATTTTCTTAAAGGTAGGGGAAGGGGAAAACAGAATACCCGGTCTTTCCCATTCCCGTGTAATAATATCCGAAATTCTCTTAGGAACCGGAAAAACATCAGAATAACAAGGGACTTCTAAGTATTTGTCCATCTTACACAATTTCTCTGGTGGCACCACAATAGAGTCACAATCATCCAGAGTCAGCAAAACCTCCCGCAACAACAGACGGAGGTGTTCAAGCTTAAATCTGAAGGACATTACGTCCGAATCTATCTTGGGTAATACATTACCTGAATCAGATAATTCCCCTTCAGACAGAGTCTCCCTGCCTCCCACCTCAGAGCCCTGGGAGTGTACATCGGAGATCGCCAACAAGGAGTCAGAAGTCGCCTGGACCACCTGGTCCGCTCTTCTACTACATTTGCCTTGCAACGCTGGCAACTTAGATAAAACTTCTGTAAGAGTAGATGACATAACTTCCGCCATATCCTGCAGAGTAAATGAGGTGAACGCAGTTGATTGCCCCTTTGCAGGTGTTAAAGGCTGTGATGCTTGGGGAGAAATTTGCGGCATACCCTGAGTCTCATCAAACTGAGTTATTTGCAAGAAAATTTGTTCTTTAAATTGTAAAGCCCTCCCAGTACAGGAGGGACAAAATGTAAGAGGGGGTTCCACATTGGCAGCTAAGCACATAGAACAAGTCTGTTCTAATAATTCAGTCATGATAAAAAGAAAAAAAGAGCAAAATTGGTTGTGTCTTTAAATTTGAAAAACGGTGCTGTGCCTTTAAATTTTAAAATGACATAAATTTGTATTGCAATTTGGAAACGATTGTTTTTACTGCAAAAAAACTGGAACAAACAATCAATCAATAGTTGCTATACCCAATAAATAACTATCTTAGGTTAATATAGTCACTTTGTATTAAAACTAAAATTAACCCCTGCAACAAGCCACAGCTCTGCTGTGGCGCCTACCTTACACCAAAAACAGCTGCCTTAAGCAACCACTACCTAAGTCCGCTTGCTGATCCAACTCTTTGAAGTTAAATCAAGCGGACCTAGGAAGCCACCGGAGCCCTCCGAGTACAGGAACTGAATAACAAGTGCGCATCCAGCGCGCGAACGTAGCCCTGCCCTTCGTGGGTGTTATACATGCAAAAAAGGGTGCCATAGGAAAAATCAATGTTGGGTAAACCCGATCTCCACAGTGTAATGTTATATCCCAATTACCATGCCACATATAAATAAAGGAGAATCACCCTTATTTACATCTCCAGTGTCAGCCTGATGATATAACCCTGAGTCTCATAGCGGTATTTGCCTTTCCTTTACTGCTATTGTCATCGTTCTTGCTATTGCCAATGGGTCACATACAAACCCACATACTTTTACCCAGATAACACCAAGTATTACACAGCATTTGTTATAAGGGAAAACCATGTAGGGAAATAACACATAATTTACAAGTAAGTTACCCCACTTAATCTGCAGCAGCTAACGTCCAGTCTGTTCTGAGCCATGCATTCCCTAGAAAACAAAAAGACTGTACATACCGTAGTGCTGATCCGAACCTGTCCCCCACAATAAGAGGACTCTTTACATCACCTCCTGTAGATCTGTGGGGACAAATAGGGCCTTATGTGACATCTTATAAGACCATCAGCAGGGCAGCACCAGCATGGGGAGTGAGTGATAAAGTAGAACAAAAACTCCACAATTCCCATTGCTGAAACATCTGATGCTCCACCCTGAGAAAAATAGTACTCACTGGCACCATTTAAAAATAATAAACACTTGATTGAAGAATCTATAACTAACACCTCACTTTACCTCTTCCTATCACTAACACAGGCAAAGAGAATGACTGGGGTGCGAGGAAGGGGAGGAGCTATATATACAGCTCTGTTGTGGTGCTCTTTGCCACTTCCTGCTGACCAGGAGGCGTATTCCCACAAGTAAGGGTGAAATCTGTGGACTCGTCGTAACTTGTAAAAGAAAGTGCCTTTACATTAAAGTCTATGGGTACTGTGTTTTTACTTGTAAAATATATGTATGTGCTTATATACATATATATGTATGTGTTAATATTTGTATATATACACATATAAGCACATCAATATATATGTATATATTCATATACATATATATATCTTACATTTGCTTCCCAAAGCTGTGTGACCTAACCCCCAGCACTGCGCTAGGTTCTTTGCTGTGCATCAGAACAAGGCTTCCCTTGGAGACTATGGAAGTGGGCTCTCGTGATACCAACAATACCTGCTCAATTTTGCTTTCCACTCGTAATCTAGCCATACTGACTGTAGAAAGAGTTATGTAGAAATCAACCTGACGGTGGGGGTGGGTAAGAGAGAGAGGAGACACAACAAAATGTGCTTTTTGTACAATGTTCTTATCTCCTCTGCTGAGGTGAAGTAGGGACATATAAATGAGCTTCTATAGTGATCAGTTCTTGAATATGACCTAATTCTTGTGAAATTTGGAAAACTCACAATAACATTATATTAAAAATTTTAGATCACAATTTAAAGGTGTTTACTGTCCCTTTAAAATGTCTACAATGTTGCAGAATTTTTGTCTTTTATGAATTCCACAAAGATCCTTACAGCAGGGACAAATGCCATATTAGTAGCTTTAATATCAGCATTTACCCTAATGAGTTAATTAAACATTGTACAATGTTTCCCTTTCTTTACTCTGATATTTAAGTGTATAATTAGATACTTATTCAGTGCTATAATGTTACTCACAGTACATTGTTATTATCTTGCCTTTATGCTCCTAGGCTTAATGAACACCCTTCAGTGACCCAATTCCCATTTGCCTTACACTTAGGATAGCTATATTAAGGTGTTTCACATTTTAATATCTGTAACGTGTATTTTGCATTACACACTAGTTATTAATCTTTAACCTCCCTCCATCAATATTTTTATCTGCTTTAAAAATGTTGTCCTGATTATATGCTCTGTATTTTTATATAAATATTTGAAGTTATAACATAAATTAAATCAATATTTAATAAATATTTTAAAAAATCGATATGTGTATATCTATCTATATGTATGTGTATGTAAGTATATATATATATGTATATTTCTGGGCTCCAAGCACTCACTGTACAGGTGAATTGCCTGTGTGCTCTCTATGGTAGATAGGTAGAAACTTCAAGGAAAGAAGAGGCACTCATAGGACTTAATTATTTTTTTTAACAATTTTTTATTAGTATTTCATCAACAAGGTTCTGTCAACGTTTCGGTCCTCACAGGGACCTTTATATATATATATATATAAAATGCTAGAGTTTAGGAGCTCACAATTAAATAGCACACAAAATCCAAAATAGAACTCCCTAATTCAACAACATGCATATTCTCTGGGAGATAGATAGATAGATAGATAGATAGATAGATAGATAGATAGATGGCCCAGTTCACTAGGTATCAGCCTAAATTACAACTATATTAACAAACTGAAGAGACTTCTTTTCATATGGGATTACAAGTCACTCATTAAAAAGTCTCACTTTCTCTTTGCATCTTTTCATAAACAAATTGAGTCTGTCATTCAAACAAATACTCTCCTGGATAAATGTTTGCTCTGCATTTAACCTTCATTCTGTCAAATTATTTATTGAAGGTCTTTATTAATAACTGTTTCCTCAGACTTAACATACTGTGTAATACATACTGTTTTGCAAGGTGCATATTAACTTATATCCTTGAAGAAAATAATGATTAGCTTATTACAATAGACATTCCTGATACATATATGTATAGATGTATAGATAGATGATAGATAGATTGTGTGTGTGTGTGTATATATATATATACAGGTAGCCCTCAGTTTACTCTGGGGTTAGGTTCCAGAATGAATGGTTGTAAATCAAAACCATTGTAAATTGAAACCCAATTTATAATGTAAGTCAATGGGAAGTGAGGGAGTTAGGTTCCAGGTCCCTCTCAAAATTGACATAAGTAACACCTAATACATTAGTTTTAAAGCTTTGAAATGAAGACTGTAAATGCTAAACAGCATTATAAACCTGATTAAATAATCACACAACAGACTGTATCATCAAACTAAGTTTAATGAACAAAAACATTTTTTTACTTGCATTTTCTGCAAACAGTTCTCTGCTGCTGCATTGTTAGCATGTTAGATAATATTGGGTCTGCACCAATTCTATGCATTTCAGTCTGGACTGATTAAGCAGTTAGACACCCTCACCTCAAGCAGCTGGACAGGAAGATAATAGGGAAGTGGCTGCTAGATCTTGTTGCTTTGAAAGCTGCTTGAGAGCTAAGGTCTGTTCTGTGTACACAGATTAATTTCAGTCTGCTAAGCTTGCATAACTTTGCTGCAACACAAGCGGACAGCTCCACCAACTGGCTATTTTAATTAGTGCACTGCTTTTCAATGCTTTTCAATAGCAGTCACATGACTGAAAAAAAGGTTGTTATTCTGAAATGGCGCAAATTGAACCGGCATAAACCGAGGGCCACCTATATATATATATATATATATATATATATATATATATATATATACACTCACCAGCCACTTTATTAGGTACACCTGTTCAATTGCTTGGTAACACAAATTGCTAATCAGCCAATCACATGGCACCAACTCAATGCATTTAGGCATCTAAACGTGGTGAAGATGACTTGCTAATGTTCAAACCGAGCATCAGCATGGAGAAGAAAGGGGATTTAAGTGACTTTGAACGTGGCATGGTTGTTGGTGCCAGACGGGCTGGTCTGAGTATTTAAAAAAACTGCTGATCTTCTGGGATTTTCACACACAATAATCTCTAGGGTTTACAGAGAATGGTCCGAAAAAAAGAAAATATCCAGTGGGCAGCAGTAGTGTGGATGAAAATGCCATGTTGATGTCAGAGGTCAGAGGAGAATGGGCAGACTGATTCGAGATAATAGAAAGGCAACAGTAACTCAAATAACCACTTGTTACAACCAAGGTATACAGAATACCATCTCAGAACACACAACATGTTGAACCTTGAAGCAGATGGGCTACAGCAGCCAGGGCCGGTGCTAGGATTTTTGGCCACACACCCGCCACCCCCCCCCCCCCCGATTACATACCACTCCATTTCTAGTCTTTGACAAACTGTTACAAAGATGTGCTAACAGGGTGTTTGTGTGTGTGTGCCAGTGTGTGAGTAGTATATGTATTTGTATGTGTGTGTGCGCATGTGCATATGTCTGTCTATCTGTGCATGTGTTTGTATGTGTGTGTGTGTAGGTACATTCGTGCGTGAGTGTGTGTGTAATGGTGCGTATGTGTGTGTATGTGTGTGAGTAGTGTATGTATGTGTGTGTGTGTGTATGTATGTATGTATAAACACACACGCCCAGTTATACACACACATGCACAGTTATAGAGACAGACACACACTTATACACATTTATACACACATATACACATACACACACACACACACGCTGTTATACACACAAACATGCAGTTATACACATTTATACACACACACACACTCAGTTATACACACATACACACACATGTATACACACACACATGCAGTTATACACACCCACACACTTAAACACATTTATACACACATATACACATACACACACATGTATACACACACACATGCAGTTATACACACCCACACACTTATACACATTTATACACAAATAAACACACACACATTAACAGTTAAACACACATACACATTTATACACACATATACACACACACGCATTCACAGTTACACACACATACACATTTATACATTCATGCACATATCTTAAAATAGCCTTGTGATCTAAGTAATGCAAGGTAACAAGCAGTAAACACTATCAATTTACCCTTGGGACTAAAATATTTACCCCTAAAAGCCAATACAAATAATCACCTCATAGGAGATACTTTGAGAGCAACAAAACTACAAGTGTTGCACTAGTGAGTGTATGATGTGACATCAATGACCAATTACATTCATTCACCATCACCAATCTCAACAGGTTCTCTCACCACCCAGTGACCCAGCAGCCATGGTCCCACTCCCAGGCACCAGTCATTCATTCTCACAGAGAGGCTTAACTTCTGTACATCTGATTCCTATATCCTTAAGCTTTACTTAAAACATTGTTTTACATTTGCTCAAAACAAATCTTATGTGCCCCCTGATGTGGGAATGGTGGCTATTTCTTAGTTACAGAAACAGGTGCTTAGTGGTATTAATAAGACGGGAAGCAGGAATAACTGCCCAGTGACACAAAGAGCCTCCTAGTGGTGCACAATAAGACACGTAGAATTCACCAGTGATTGCAGGGTCTGGATTTTGGGTTACAGAAATAAGTGTCATACCTGCCCACATAATACCCATTTCAATAATCTGGTGTCCTAGCGCTAGCAGTCACAGACACAGGCTGCTCCATACACCACCCAGCATCCTCTGCAGCATCCTTCTCTGCACAGCATACGGAAGCCTGTGTATACCCACACATACTTATACCGTCCCCACCAGAAGCTTGTGCCCCAGCTTTACTCCGCACCCTACATAACAGCGACCTCAGGGTGTAAGATAGGGACGCATCTTTCTCGTACTTATCCATAGTGTCAGCTATCTTGGCGTTAAAATCCCCACTGCATAGACGTCACGTAGAGTCAGGCGGCTCATCCCGCGCTTGCACGATTTCTCCCTCGCTCTTAGAGTGAGTCATAGCTAGTAGACAGGTAGCAGCAGGCAGCGCAAGTGAGCTCCGGCTCCTCCACACTCTGACACCACACGCACGCGTGGCTTGCCCACATTCTTATCCCATAGGCAGCCTATAACTATAAGCAATAGCCGAGCCAGCCCAGGGACAGGAAGACTGAAGTAGTAAGAATAAAAATAACCAGGGTAATGAACCCAATAGGGGGCGCTATTATATATACACTGTGCTTCACCACTTTGTTTTAGAATTATATACAAATACTAAATACATACACATACATACACACACATATATATATATGAGCATATATATACCCACACAAAAGTCAGCAGATTCACAATATTACAATATCACAATGTGAGTATACATTCACCACTAGACATCAGAGTCCCAAACGTAGATAGAAAAATACAGATGATATAAAGTCCAGTAAATCAAATCCGTGGATCTTGAGGCCGCACTCAATCTTCACCATCCAAAGGTCAGCAAATCTAAAATGAAATACAAGGAAAGAGGCGCCGTATGTGTGAATCTGTAACAACCAGCATCAAAATTAGAACAAGTGCAGGGTACTCACAATATGGATAGGCACTCAATTATGCCTGTAGATGCAGGCTGGTATTCATAGCAAACCAGCTAGCTGTGCGAGGCACTCCAGGAAATCCCAAAGTAGGAATTTGTAAATGTCTCAGCCGACTGTAGAGAATCGGTCCATCAATATGGGGATCAGGAGCTAGGTGCAAACAAAAGCGCACAAACTGTGTGAATCTGTAAGGACCCAATGATTAGTTTACAACCAGTACAGGGTAATCACATTCTGTAGCGGCACTCAAATGTGCCAGTAGAGGCAGGCTGGTTTTCACAGCAAACCAGCTGGCTGTACAAGATATGCAGCAGGATACTCCACAGCAAACAGGATCGACAGGTAGCTCAGAGAATATAATAATCAGCAGCAATGAGGATATATGGTTAAAAATGGATTGAATAAAGATAAAACCAATATAAAATACATATATCACTCATGCAATATGAGTAAACAGCATACAACGCCTTTCTCGGTATACACCGTTTCATCAGGCATGTATAGTGTACTAAACATAATTCTTAAATAAGCCTAAGCTACCTGTCTACCACACCCATAAAACGAGAGAACCAATCACAGTGGCCCTTTGTTTAATTGCTCATCAGTTGAAGCACCTGGACACTTCTCATAGTATACCCCAATGCATCTTTCCTTGTATTTCATTTTAGTAGTAAAAATAAGTTGCGTTACAGACGCAGGGAGCCAGCCAGAGCCAACGGGCGCAGCAATTGGCGATGTCGATAATAAAATGTTAATGAAAGAATGATCGACAACAAACGATTTAATAAATAATAAATTTAATTAACTTATTACATCATTCATATCATAATACATATTTTTTTTATTTTTTTTTTTATTTTATTTTTTTATTGAGGTTGAATAAGTGATACAACATACATGCAATGTTTCAAATGGTGTTTAAGTACAGAAGAAAAGGATCACATAAAATATACTGTTATATAGATATATCAGTTGCATCACAGAGAGATTTGATTATGCACAAAATGAACCTCACATTTTCAAATTTTGTTTTGCTTTGGAATATTCTGTATACATATAGAACTTATTTTTTAACATAAAAAAAGAGTTAAAGAATTCTTAATTTATACCCGAAGTAGTGTAAAAAATTAACATTAAACTGTGGACCCTTCTATATAAGAGCTATCAGTGTATGTAAGGACATATAGGAGCCAACAAAAAAATGGTATCAGAAAGCGCCAGAAAATAAAAACCACACAAGCTCCTTCTCAAAAGATTTTGTGAGGTCTCCCAACCAGATCTCAAAATAATGTCAGAAAAGGATGCAGGGAGAGGAGCGCTACAATAATGTAGCTTAAGGTGGTGTCCACGATGTGTATTGACTTATCTACAATTGGTACAATTTAATTAGCAAAAAGATACATGGGATATTCAATATACATAAAATATTTAATACACAGTGGTTAAAAAATTACAATCTTTTATAAAAATACAGCAAATAAAAAATACAATATAAAAAGTACAATATCTCTGGCTATATCAAAAGTACAATATCTCTAATCTTATCTATCTTGAAAATACATAAGAGACATTTCCAATTGATAATAAAAATAAAAAAATAAAAATTGTAAGGGGCAATTACAATTAATAAAAATTGTTAAGAGGCATTCACAATCGATAATAATAACAATATGAAATAAATAATGTACAAGGAATTGGGTCCAAAGGAGCTAAGGTTCTGGCAAATTGGGCCAAATAATGGTACAGTTATAATCCAGATAAATGTCCCGATAGATATCCAAAAGTGATTGATACTTAAATGTTATAATGGTTAAGGTGGTGGTTATAGTTGTGATGTGGTGTGCGGAGACTAAAATCCAAAATTTATAATCCAAAATTTTAAATCCAAAAATTATCCAAAATGTATCGAAATAACTATATCCAACAATGATCATAATATAAGTGTAAGCAAAAATTGGCAAAAATTGACAAAATTAGTAAAAACCAAAAATCCAAAAAAATGAAAAACGAAAATTAAAATTAACAATTAAAAATTTAAAAATTAAAAATTAAGTGTGTTGATGAAAAATGTGTATCCAAAAATGTGGGTAAAAAACAAGTGAAAAAAGAGGTGTACACCTAAAAGTTATATCCTAAAATGGTGATGATGAAAAAGGTATAGATACACTGTTGAAAAATATAGATGAAAAAATAATAATAATAAGTTGAGGATATATAGGATGTGTCCTCAGACAATGTAGTGTTGTTGAGGATGTCCTCAAACAATAAGATCCTGTTTTGAAAACTTTGTATAGTAGTAGATAATTCCTTCATGTTCCATTGGTTATTAGAACTTATGTGTGATAGTGTTGTTGGAATATTTGTGATCTTCTTCCAAATGTAGTATAATAATCTTATATGGCATTACCCTCCTATAAAGAAATAAAAGTAGACATAGTGCAATATTGCCTCTATATTGGAATTCAGTAGGTGCTATGCTTACCGTGTGCCTGAGCCGTAATACCAGTACAATCTACGCGTTTCGGTCTTTGGGGACCTTTCTCAAGACTGGTCACGACATACAGGAGCCACTCAAGCTTGGGTATCAGATTGGAAAAATAATATATTTAGGTGCGGTATGTTTCAAAGTAAACCGCAAAATAAGACTCTGGACACACTCATAAAATCCCAGAGTTCTATAGCAGGGGTGGGGGTGCCGGAGACCAATTATAGTATAATAAGCGCACTTGGTTGTTAGAGTTTAAATCTTCTTAGTTATTAGTTGTTTATCATGCCATCTCATCTAAGGGTAATGAGAAAATGTCAATTACCTATAGAAGACCAGTATAGTTGCTAGGATAGGGTACATGGTTAGATAGGGGGGCCTAGACCAAAGGTCTAATATATATAATATAGATATCTGGGAGTCTAAATAATCTACCACCCATCTTATTTTAGTGAGCGCAAAATGCTGCCTCGGCCGCTGGCAACGTTCTTGCTATGTGTTGATAAGTTCAAGCAGCGAAGGTAGTAGGAATAGCCTCCCTGCTTTATCATAAAAAAGAGCATAGTTATCCCGCTGATATGTCCCTAATTGTAAAAACATGGCCTATATTCCTGTAATAAAATGTACCCCCGGTGAAATTATACTAGGAAAAATATGTGATAAGTAAGAACATTATGACCCTAAATTCCACAGGGGTATGAATATAAAATACTCTATGTAAACATAAGGGCAGAGATGATAAAGATAGTTACAACTAAGTCATCATTAACTGGTGTATATATGTCTCTATTTGTAAACTAACATATATATTATATCCGGTAAAATCTGAGGGCGTAGTTAATATATAGCAAATATAAAATTAATTAGGCTAAGAGTCTAATATTCAGCTGTATATAATAAAAGTACCCGGCTCTAAAGTAGAGTAGAGCATGAAGAAACTATAACATGTAGAGCCTCTAAACAAAGTAATATGAGCAGAGCATGCTTGACCATAGGTGTGTAATAGAGCAGGCTGCAAAGTACAATAGTATATTATATTGGGATGTACAGTATAGATTTAGTTGTAAAACAAATTGCCTCTATGAGACATATTTATTAGTTAATAACTTTTATAGGAAACACTTATACTAGAAACCAGATTCTGTAAACTAGTCAGTCATCAGTAGGGATATAAATATGTTCTATGCCAAAAGTAAAATTATCAACTGGCATTTGGGCTAAAGAGATATCATAGTTACTACTTGGCCTCCACAAAGTACAAATATATAGCTTTTCAGGGGCGACTCGGGTCTATGGATCTTCATGTAGGGACAACCTAAAGATTTTAAATGGCTGTGTTCATATGAGGAAGTAAAACTGTCCAGCAAACAACCTTCAGAAATCAAATCTTAGACTATAGGTAATATACATTTGGACTATACATACAACATAGATTTGCACAATTAGCAGAAAGATTGAACTGTAAATAGGGCATGATCTAATTAGACTAACCAATATAAACTGTGTATATTGAGCATGCAAATAAGTCTTTAACAGGAAACTCAGATTTATAGCCTTCATGAAATCAAATGTGTAAATCACAACTGTAACATTTATAGAGCTGTTTCATTGGGGCATACTGAAGGAACAAGTCTCTAAATAGAAACAGAGTTTAGCCTCAGCCAATGCCGATTTTCATTTGGGGCATTATAGTTGGTAGAAGTTCAGCAGCCTTAGTAGAGTTATGTGAAGAAATAGCCCGCTTGCGTCTCAAGCAGCCACAGTTCCCTTGCGATGCTGTATATTGGTACCGGGCAAAACAAACAGCCACTCGATTTCAATGTTTTTGGTGAGTGCATCACAAACCAAGTTAGGAGATCTGCCTCCCCCAGATCATGTGAAGTACACATAGATTGCTTCCTAGAACTGTACAAAAGTCCCTTCATGTCTCTCACTTCGCTCTTCGCTACAGAGAGCTCCTGTGCATACAAGCCGTTAGACATATGGCTTACCATAGTCTGAGCCTTCCAGGACACTAAAAGAGTCGAGGTCCTTTCCCCAGGCAATGGAGACTATGAGGAGGTAGATTAGGCGACTGGTACCGGGGCCCTAAGGCACCATCACCATCAAAACAGGTAGTGACTGGGTGGATCAGGAGGGTCTCTGTAGGTGGATTTATGGTAGGGGAATGAAGCACTGATTCAATGGACTCCGTAAAGGTCTGTTGATATTCCATGAGTAGATCACTTATTTTTCTTAGAAGAGCGGTAGACTCCATAGGAAACATATCTGTAATTGATGGCGCTAATATGGCGGTCGCGATGTTTCATATTGTTCCCATAATCTAGTGATAATAGCGTTGTATGTGGTAACCGGTGCACTTACTTGTATGTCAATAAGTCGCCACGTGTGTGGGAAGATGGCCGCTCCCAAGTTTATTCAGTGCAGCCTGCTCAGAAAGTGTAGCTTATCTTCTTCCTAGGATGGCAGTCATAAGCTAGATTTTGGTAGCGATGATCACCAACACCAATACACATACAGTATATAAATCAGTGGTTGAAAATTAGCCAACAAATATTCTACTAGTTTGCTTGTACACTATACATTTTTGAAAACAGGAGGAGCATATAGTTGTATTTATTAATTTATTTAGTGTTTTGCTTAATTGATTTGTTGCATTATACAGTTATAAAATAGAAAAACAAAATCAAAATTAAACACAAAATAACCAACATAAGTTAATATATAAAGCCTAAACTGGCTAACTGTACATTACCTTGTAATGTACAAAATGTTCATTTATCTATTTGTGCTATTGGCAAAACTTTTAGCAAGCTATTCTAGTATCTGAGTAGGAAAACTCTGCACAGAAAGTTTTAATTGAGAGCAGATAGCCATTAATAATGGCTATTTTTTGCTGCTGTTAAAAATGTGATGAGAGTGAAACTGTGTGTATATATATATATATATATATATATATATATATATATATATAAAATATATATATATATATATATATATATATATATATATATACAGTATATATAAACATGGAAGTCATGGTACAGAGTTTAAGATCACTGGCATACAAATAAATATATAAACCTGTGTAAAGGGACAGACAATACTCCCGGTTGCCTTCCCCAGTGTATACACACAGCATGGATGAGAGTCATGACTTCATGCAAAACGTTCTGCCTTCTAGGAAACCCACCCCCCACCTCTGTACTTAGCATGCTTAGAATTAAAGTCCAGAATTGCAGAATCACAATACTGAGAGTGAAATAGTGAACTATAAATTCCAGAATACTGTGCTTCTTTCTCTAAAACAGAGCTACATTCAGGGTGATTTGACATTCAATTGTCTTTTTTTCCTGCAATTTTTAGTCCAAGTTGAGAAAAATATCAAGGTGGGCAAATGTCCTTTCTTGCCTCCCCTTGTGGATGCCCATGCTATTGTCTTGTCCTATGACTCACAGAGCATTGGTTTTGTACACTAGTATTAAGCAACCCTTGGCTGTGCACAAATAATTTTTTACAATAAAAGCTATAAATGATTAAAAAAAAATATGTTTACAGTGTATATATAACTTCTATATTTATTTCTTTTATACTAAATACATGGCG
Source organism: Bombina bombina (assembly GCF_027579735.1). Taxonomy (NCBI): domain Eukaryota; kingdom Metazoa; phylum Chordata; class Amphibia; order Anura; family Bombinatoridae; genus Bombina; species Bombina bombina. The sequence goes on from NC_069504.1 coordinate 490,106,109, forward strand.
CAACTGGTTGTATAAGAGCTTGGGGAGGGGCTCCTCAAGTATCTTCTTATGCAGTCCCGGGGTGGATTGAACTGGGAGTAAGAGTTACAATTGCCCCTGGGCTACCACTGGTGGTGGCGGAATCAGGGTTGGTGCTGTGCCTGGCAAACAGTTTATTTTTCATAACAATGCCCAGTATGAGATGTGCTTGGTGTGAATAGCAAAACCCCCAAATAGGAGCATTACAGAGCATTTGCCGCGTGCACAGTCCAGACAGGTTTTTTTTTACTTTAGCTTTTATCAGAGCCCACAGTGATGACAGAGCTGTATGTTTAGATGCACACAATGCTGTCTACGCCTACTTCCCTGCTCATTGACAGAGTTGTGTTTGATCAGCCCAGTACCGAATATACAGTGCACCTCATCAGTGCTTCGCAGCCTTTATCCCCAAGAAGCACGGGGCTAATAAAGTTGTAGACTGCCCTACATGAGTACTACAGAACAGCTCATAGGATAACCAAGGAACTGCTACAAATGAAGCTGTAAGGAGTCTAGAATCCCATAAAAGGAAGCAGCCGTAATTTATTATTTCTTATGTGTTTCACTTCAGCTTTTATTTTTATACAGTATCAAATATAACATTTTAAAAGGGGTAGGTTGCTATACCTGGGCCTTGTGAATGTTCTTTCCTCCTCTGACGTCATCCAAGATTGAGCTCTTATCCTATTGGCGGATTGGAACAGCCAATAGGATGAGAGCTGCTTAAATCCTATTGGCTGATTGGAACAGCCAATAGGATTTTAGCAGCTCTAATCCTATTGGCTGATTGAAACCTTTCAGCCAATAGGAATGCAAATGACGCCATCTTAAATGACATCACTTGCATTGAAGTTCCAGTTTACTGCGGCAACCGTATTGAAGAGGAGCTCCGCGCCGGATGTCTTCAGGATGGACCCACTCCGCGCCGGATGGATGAAGATAGAAGATGCTGTCTGGATGAAGACTTCGCTAGCTGGATTAAGATGGAAGAGGCCGCTCGGATGAAGACTTCTTGCTGGCTGGATGGATCCTTTAAGCGGAACTTCAAGAACTGTAAGGGGATCGCCGGGGGTTAGTGTTAGGTTTATTTAAGTTTTTTTGGGTGGGTTTTATTTTTAGAGTAGAGTCTGGGCAGTAAAAGAGCTAAATGCCCTTTTAAAGGGACATTAAACACTTGACTGCTAAAAATCATTCAAACTAACTTCTACTGTGTAATAATAAAAAACTGAGTACAGCTCTTTATGCTGTAACTTCAGCTTACACAAAACATTTCAAGAAAATTGTTTCTATTACTATACATATCCAGGGCTTGATGCAGCTATGTATGCCGCCATATTTTAACAGCACAGGAGTCACATGACACGCACTTCATATCTCCCTAGAGTACCTATAATTTGTGCATATAAAAAATACAGCAGCAGCACTCAATGTTATGCAGACAGAGCTTGTGCTGCAGTTTATGTTATAAATCTGTTACACAAATAAAACATTTTATTTTTATGTTTTTCTATGCAAATAAAGCTTACTTTTTCAAAAGTTACCACTGACATTCCTAATGTGTGTGAATGTACACAGCACTCGGCAGGGTTATAAATGTAAATCATTCTCTTCTCTGACAAGCTCCGGTCTGGAGAGGGAGGGGCCGAGGGGGGAGAGAGAGCAGAGAGACTCTGTGAAGAAAATAGACCGAGTAACTCATGCTGCAAATACTTTTTCCTGGAGATTTGTTCTATACAATATTTTATTTTCATTCATCTGCAATACATATATTACTGTATATATGTGATGTAGATGTATGAAAATAAAATATTGTGTAGAACAAATCTCCAGAAAAAAGTATTTGCAGCATGAGTTACTCAGTCTATTTTCTTCACGGAGTCTCTGCTCTCTCTCCCCCCTCGGCTCCTCCCTCTCCAGACCGGAGCTTGTCAGAGAAGAGAATGATTTACATTTATAACCCTGCCGAGTGCTGTGTACATTCACACACATTAGGAATGTCAGTGGTAACGTTTGAAAAAGTAAGCTTTATTTGCATAGAAAAACATAATAATAAAATGTTTTATTCCTGTAACAGATTTATAACATAAACTGCAGCACAAGCTCTGTCTGCATAACATTGAGTACTGCTGCTGCTGTGTTTTTTATATGCACAAGTCACATGACTGCTGTGACCCAGTGTAACGTGCGTTCTAATATGGTACCTTACATGGGAGAATAATGCACCTTATTAGCATTCATCTTCAAATCGATTTTTTTCAACACTTAGGGGTAAGGTGAACAAATAAACTAGACAGTAGTGATTACTTGATTTTAATTCATAATAAAACATACTTTTTAATGATTTTTATCAGGTGTTAAGGGTCCCTTTAAGCCCTTTTCAGGGCAACGGGGAGCTTAGGTTATTTTAGATAGGGTTTTTATTTGGGGGGGTTGGTTGTGGGGGTGGTGGGTTTTACTGTTGGGGGGTGTTTGTATTTTTTTTACAGGTAAAAGAGCTGATTTCTTTGGGGCAATGCCCCACAAAAGGCCCTTTTAAGGGCCATTGGTAGTTTAGAGTAGGCTAGGGTTTTTTATTTTGGGGGGCTTTTTTAATTTGATAGGGCTATTAAATTAGGTGTATTTTTTTTTATTTTTTTTTTAATAATGTGGTTTGTTTGTTTTCGTAATTTAGTGTTTTTTATTTTTTGTAACAGCGTTTATTTTTTTTGTAATTTAGTCATTTTATTTTATTTTTTTTAAAATATTTTTTTATTGAGGTTTTGCAAAAAAAGAGTTTCAAATGTACATGTGGAATATACATATCAATGTTACAATAACCATAAACTTTTATGTAATTAACAAAACACATTACATAATATGAGACTGAAACTTCATACCTATATTTATAGAGGAATGAATTATGACTAAACACTGAATGCACAAAACCAGTAATGATTAATAGTTAGAAGGTTTCTGGAAGTGATCAGAGAGGTGTAATAAGCTCTGTAAGTAATGTGCGTACCAAATGTAGGTGGGTAAAAGTATTGGATATGCGTATGAGTGTCTGGTAATTGGCAGAGAAAACTTGTAGTTATGTTGTTAGACAACTTCAAAAGGGAGGACCCCGAACATAAGAGAAGAAAAAAAAGGCGGGGGAAGGGGGGAAGCAACAGGAGAAGAGAGGGATGGGGAAGAGGAAAGAGGGGTTAAGAATGCTAGGAGATCTACTTGAGTCTTTTTCATTTTTAGGTTGTAGGATACCTAATTTTCTTCCACAGTTCCCATGCTTGGCAGTGTAAGGAGATCTTATTATTTATAGTGAATATGGGGCTTTCCATTGCTTCTAGATAGTCCATGATTTTGGTCAAATCATGCCAGTTGGGGATAGTGGTTTGTTTCCACTTTCGAGCAATAATAAGCTTGACAGCCATCAGTAAATAAATGCTGAGGAGACCCACCGGGGAGAGAGGGAGCCCCACGCCCAAGTGGAATAGTGCTTTCTGAGGATCCAACCAAAGGTTCGGGTCCACATCAAAACATCTATGTGAGAGCATAGACCATAGGGGTTGTAGAACAAGACACTCCCACCATATGTGTGCTGACGATCCTAATTGACCACAACCTCTCCAGCAAAGCGGGGAGTTCACGGAGGATATTTTAAAAAGATGCAATGGGGTCATATGCCATTGCATGCAGATCTTGAGATACAATTCCAACATTGTGACACAATGAAGAGCCCGCTTAGTTGCATTTATGGCTTTGGACCATTCATCTGGGGAAGCCTGAAATTGTAAGTCTTTTTCCCATGTGATCATGTAGATAGATTTAAAGTAGATTGGAGGATTGAGTATATCTTGATAAGAGATAGATAATGCTTTAGGGATTTTTTGGCGTGCGCCATCTCAATTCCCACCTCGTAGAAGCATGTAAAGGAAGGGCTGTAAACCCCCATGAGTGTAACAAGCTTTTCAGCCTCCAAAATTCAAACTGCAATAGTTGAGAGGGCTGAAATGTGGAGCAGAAATTTGCCAGGCTCATCAATTGCTTATCAGAGAAAAGGTCCTGAATACTAAAAACTCCATGAGAATGCCATATTGAGGGGTGCGAGTCCTGGAGAGCAGAGAGTAAGCCCGACAGCGTATGAATCGGAGACGGGTGAGGGGCTATTTGGGAGAGTGATCTAATTTTATCCCAAAATTTCAAGGCTGAGAGAACAATGAAGTTTTGAATGTTCAAAAAGGCTCTAGTATGTTTAGGAATCCAAAGCAGGTCCAATAATGCACGGGAATGAGGCAAGGTAGCTTGTTCAAGCATCCACCACTTACATTCAGAAGATTCAGAGTTCCACAGGAGGATATGAACCAATCTAGAGGCTTCATGGTAATATGCCAAGTTAGGAGCGCTAGCACCCCCACTTAACATTGGTTGCTGTAAGATTCTGGTTGCCACTCTAGGGTGTTTGTTCTTCCATATAAATGTATTACAGAGAAGTTGAAATTTCCCAATAAGGGATTTGGGAGTAGGGATCGGTAACGTCCGAAACAAATAAGTGAGCTTGGGTAGCAGGGACATCTTAAAGGCTGCCACCCTACCTAGCAATGAAATGCTAGGAACATTCCATTGGTCCACAGCGTTTTGGAAAAGGTGGAGAAGGGGATAATAATTACACTCGACAATAGTCGAAATATCAGAGGAGAGGAAAACTCCTAGATGTTTAAGGCGCTGCCGTGACCAGTTGAAATTATATCTCTTCTTGAGGGTATTATATTCTATATCAGATATGTTAATTGCATAGGCATCCGTCTTATTCACATTAAATTTGTAGTAGCTAACTGCTCCAAATGTCTGAAGGAGGTCGAATAAAACTGTAAGGGAGTTGGTGGGAATCGCCTAAGAGTACCGTGAGATCATCAGTGAATAGAGCGACCTTTTGTGTGAACCCAGCTATTTTTACCCCTTCAATATCATTGTTGGAACAAAGTGCTGTGGCTAGTGGTTCTATTGCTAAGGCAAAAATCAAAGGAGACAAGGGACATCCTTGTCTCATGCCGTTGGTAATCGGGAAGGAGGGGGATGTAAACCCTAGACCTCTGACCGACGCTGAGGGAAATGTATAAAGAGCTTTTACCCAAGTGAGAAAGTGGGACGGGAAGTCAAATTTATTAAGGGCCTCGAAAAGGTATAACCAGTTCACTCGATCGAAGGCCTTTTCAAGGGCCAAAATAGTGCATGGTATTTTCTGTTGTTTGGCCTCAAAAAATATATTTAGAAGTCGTCTAGTGTTATCGGGCCCCTCTCTGCCCGGCGTGAACCCCACCTGATCCCAATTGATTACGGAGGGGAGGATACAATTACGTCGGTTAGCCAGCACTTTAGCATATAACTTTGTGTCTAGATTTAACAGGGATATGGGACAAAAGTTTTCACAGATATTGGGGTCTTTACCCGGTTTCAGGATGGCTACTATTGTTGCTGTCAGAAATTCACGGGGGAAAGAACCTTTTTCACCTGCCAGAGAGAAGACTCTAGCAAGTATGGGGACAATGAGGGGGCAAAATCGTTTGTAAAAGATGGCTGTAAAGCCATCTGGCCCCGGGGCCTTGTGATGTTTAAGTGACTTAATAGCTAGTTTTATCTCTTGTACGGAGAGGGTTGCGTCCATATATGCTTTTTGTTCTTCCGAAAGTGTTGGGAGAGATAGCGGGTCAAGAAAGGCCTTGACTTTCTCAGATGTAGGGATAGGGCACTCATGGGAGTCTTTCAAATTATAAAGATCATGATAATATTTAGGAAATGTTTTGCCAATATCTGCGGGGAGACGGATTAAGCCGTTTTGTGTTTTTAGGTATGGTATTCTAGCATCTGCCGCTCTCTGTTTCAATTTGTTGGCCAATAAACGGTCAGCCTTGTTCCCTTTTGCATAATACATTTGTTTAAATTTTTGTAACTGCCATTGTAGTCTGGCATTTTCAATATTGGAAATTTGTGCTTTCACTTCTTCCAATTCTGTCAAGGAATTAGGGTCTAGTGTATCTTTGTGTTGGAGAGTTAGGGAACGAAGTCTTATATGGAGTTGTGCAAGTGTTTCTCCTTGGGGGTTTTTGTGTTTGGAAGCTAGCTTGAGAAATATGCCTCTAATATATGCCTTTAGAGCGCCCCAAAGATAATGGTCATTGACTACCCCATTATCATTAATGGATATAAATTGTTTAATTTCTTCCTGTATTACAGTAACATTATCAATCTCGGCAAACAAATATTCAGGTAACTTCCAAGTGGGTCTGGAAGTCGGGGTAGAAGGGATTCTTATTGTTATGTGTATGGGGGAGTGATCCGACCAGGTGCATTCCGGGATTTGCGCTGACTGTATAGAGTCTAATATTCAGGGGTCACAAAAAATAAAGTCAATGCGTGAGTAAGAGTTATGTACTGTAGAAAAGTATGAATAATCTCTAGCAGTAGGATAAAGTGATCGCCAAATATCATATAAATTGTGGTGAGTGATCAAAGTGTTAAATTGCTTTGTGACTTTAAGTAAGGACGGATCATAGGCTCTATTTCTGGAGGAGCCTCTGTCCAGAAGGGTGTCTAAGACCATGTTGAAATCCCCGGCGAGTAGTAAATTACCTGTCTTATGACTGTCCAAGAGGCGCAAAAACTTTCTAACGGATTGGATCTGACCAGTATTAGGTCCATAATATGATGCTAGTGTGTATATAGTGCCCTCAAGTTTATATTTTAGAATTAGAAATCGCCCTTGGGGGTCTGCATAGACTTCTAATTTTTCAAAAAGAACGCTCTTATGTATTAATATTGCTACCCCTCTGGATTTGCCCGTGAAGGATGCAGTCTCAACTACTGGATAATGTTTAGATTTGAAGGGGACCGGAGTGCCCCCCACCCAGTGGGTCTCCTGCAGAAATGCCACTTTGGATTTTGTATGATTGAGGAAGCGTAAAAGTATACTTTGTTTATTAGGGGTGTTGAGGCCCCTAACATTGTGGGAAGTGAAAGATAATGCCATGTTTAATAGGAGCTTGCAGTACAGAGTGAGGGATAAGAAAAAAGACAAGGGTGGAGGGGTAGGGAAAAGAGGGGAAAGGATGAAGAGATATAGGAGGGAGGAGAGAGGGAAGGGAGAGAAAAGAAAAAGATAAAATAAATATCCGGAGTTAGTCCAGCCCAAGGTGAAGTTACAATGTCGAGTTATTAGGATTGCAGTATAGTCAAGATAAACCACTTAGGTAGTCTCCTCTAAAAGAGGAGCACTTTATAAGTGGGGGGAGGATAAGGGTAAACTTGGTAAAGGCACTAAGTGCCTAATATGTATATGTTCCCGGGAGAGCAGTCGCAATTAGAAAAAAGAATTGGAACTATAATAGGAGATTTAAATATTAGGGGGGAAAAAGAGCGAGCAGATGGCCGCAAGGGATTGCCCACCTATGCTCAGTATGTAGCGTGGTCATAGACCACATGGGCAAATTTGCTCAGTGTTCCTATCGGAGATTAAATAGGAGATAAGCCCTCCAGAGACTCACATCCATCTGGTGAGACTAAGTATAGGAAGGTAGGGATAATTGCATATAAATAGAGGATAAGATATTACAAACTAGAGGTGTTCCTGTTAGTGGATTAGGGCTTGAATAAGTGAGGATGTGCAAGTGATGGTTGATCTCGTCCACAGATATGGACATAATGTATAATTAAAAGACCTTAAGTGTTTGTGGACAAGACCAACTTAAGAGGATAATATACTAACTGGAGGAAATCTGTAAATTACTAGAGCATGATCGCCTGTCATATTGCCACAGCATGTTCTGCCCCATGTAGGTATATGGTCTGCTGTCTGTAGTGTTAAATAAGGTGTAGGATGGTGTAAGTGTTGAGGATGAGGAGAAGTGTCTCACCTTGGTGGGTATGGAGAGGTGTAACCCCCTCCCACTCAGCTTGTGAGTCAGGTATGAGCTAGTGGCGCAAATAGGGTAGGGCAGCCTTGTTATCTGTTGGAGGTGCAGTGTATAGGATATAGTGGTGAATTTTTATAAATGATAACATATTTAAACATTATAAACATTTCAACATAACCATCAGATAAACTTTTCAGAGTCACACGACCCTAGGGCAAGTTCAACCCTAAAGCCTTCAGATTGTGGTGAAGTGGTAGTTAAGAGCTTCTTGTAACGATGGTGAATGTAATTTTTGAGTGATTATGGGGCTGTATTGAGATAAGGCTCTTTCCCTGACATGTGTAGTGGTAATATGTGACCAATATGAGTCAAAATCATATGTATTTTATAAACTAATGTGACATGGGGATTAAAAATCACATGATAACTGTGGGAAGTATGGTTGTGGCTTTAAATGATCGGTCCGTATGTGAAAAGTTAATGTATCTTTGGGTGGTATGTATGAAAGAGCATAATTACTGTTCATCAGGTTTATAAGTCAAATGTGGTTGAATATGGTAAAGAGGTGGCATTCGTCCCCGTCTTACTCAGGGGCATGGTGGTTACATACATAAAAAGCATGTATAAAAAGCATTAGTGGAGTCTATGAAACCTGGTCACAGTATTTAGTTATACAATAGAAGGGTACAAAAAAAAAGAGCAAACATTTCAGATTAGATATCACATTGGTTAAGCATACAATATAGAAAAATACAATAAAGGCAAACCTACCTCCAGAATTAAGATGTATTGTAATATTTGGATAAGTATTGAGGTATCTTAGTGAAGCAGTGAGTGAAAGTCTCAGTGTGACTACGTGATCATAGGAAAGCAGGTATGTCTTTTAACTAATGTATTGATAGGATTAGACCTACATGAGCAAAGTTTCATCTCTCATAAGGTTAAGAGAATTTAAGGGACAGAGGTGGGCTCAGATACATCAACCTAAAGCTGAACAATTAAAGTAACACTATATAACAATCAACATAAAAAAAAATCACACAACTCAACACATACTCATCAGCCCATCAGTGGAGTACCATCCTAGGGAAGACAACAGTAATCAAGAAAATCACACAAATCAACATATACTTATCAGTCCTTCAGTGGAGTACCATCCCAGGGAAGACAACAGAGTCCAAATAGGAGTGCTGTCCGGGAGAACATCTTCACATTATTAATAGACCATCGGAAATAGGACAGTCTAAAAGAATGTCAGGAGTGAGTCCATCTGAACAAAATTTAGGAATCTTTTAGAATGGGTCTTCAAGGTAGCGGGGATGCCCACTCAGGTGCTTTGGCATTGAGCTGTCTAGATGGATGAGGTGGATTGGTAGTGACATCCTCAGGAGCTGTGGTTAAGTTCCAAGACTTGAGCAGGGTTAAGCCCTGTGTGACGTTGTGTATTGTGAATGTTTGATTATCTTTGAACACAGTAGTTTGATCGGATAACCCCATCTGTATAGAATATTCTTCTTTCTCAGTGTGGAAGTAACCTCTGTATATGTTCTTCGCTGTTGGAGAGTTCTGGCAGAGAGGTCTGGAAATATTTGCAAATTACGGAATTTCTCTGGTAATATAGGTTTCTGAAAATGTGCTCTCTGAACCCTTTCTTTGTAGGTGAAATAATGCAGTCGCACAATGACATCACGCGGCTGTTCTTCAGATATGCCTTTAGGTCTTAGGGAGCGGTGAGCTCTGTCTATTATATTTTCTGATTCTGAAGACACTGGAGCCAATTGTTGGAAAAGATCCTTCAAGAAGAGCTGAAGATCATTGGAAGAAACAGATTCTGGCACCCCCCGGATACTTAGGTTGTTGCGCCGGGACCTATCTTCAAGGTCTGCAATCTTGTCTTCAACAGAGTCCATATACTCTGAAAGGTTTTGAGCATATGTTAGGCAGTTAGATTGTTCAGTTGCCAGATCTTCACAACGCCTCTCAAGCGTATCTATGCGTTCTTTAGTGGAAGAGATTTCCCTCTTTAGTTCCGCTGTGGAAGCAGATAACTTAGCAGCAAACGAAGAATGATGGTCATCCAACATGTTCTTCAAAGAATCTAGTATAATAGTAGGCGTCACAGTTTCTCCTGGACTTTGTTGCATATTCTTTAAGGCCGAAAGAGGAAATTCGGATGAGTCGGAACCAGGGGAGTCAGGGGGCTCAAGTGCAGTATGAGGGTCCGATGACAAGGGACTGAAATGGTCCATCACTGTCTTTTTTGGGGGATATTGTGACTTGTTTTTCCTCCTTTGAGACTGTGACATAATTATGTGAATATGATATATTGCTATCCTCAGCTTGAGGTATATGGCCCCAATTTAAATTGCACCAGGCAGGTTTTATTCTCCTCCTTAGAGATGTCTCCTCCAACTTTTAAAATATAAGTTGTACTGAGGTGTGTAGACCACTGGTTGTAGGGTGGGCTACTTGTGGCCTCACAAAAAGCTTTTATTCCATATTGTGAGAGTTAAAGATAATGTAGGAATGTAAGGCCAGGTGTAGGCAATAGCTTGCTTGGAGGCTGAGACTATGAGTGTAAACCTTTTTATTTCCTGATTAAAGGTCTCTAAGAGTAAAGTATAGCGACTCCTAGAAAACACTTCATTCACCTCCTTCTAAATTTGCATAATGGCTCCACTTCACACTCTTAACCCCAGCAATATTATTATTATTATTATTATTATCGGTTAATTGTAGAGCGCCAACAGATTCCGCAGCGCTAATATTGGAATCTGAGGTGTTAGTGTTTGAGGCTGGGGTGTAGCTCCTCTTCTAGATGCTTGAAAGGTACTAATGTGTGAACCTTATGCTGTCCACTGTCTTTGGGATCTGCAGCCCTCTTACTGAGGTGATGCCAGTGATTAAGTGCAGGCCTTTCAAATAAAGTTAACACTTTCAGGTGGACTAGTAAATCCTATTGTTTGTATACCATGCGTCCTGTGTGGGGCCAAAATGCAGTCTTTAGGCAGAAGTTTAAATTGTAAAGTTGTTGGTGTTTGCTGATGTTTAGTTTTATGTGTCAGCTCCGGTCTAGGCCCCAATAATGCGAGATGTTATATCAGAGTGTAGTTGCAATACTTGTATACACAATTAACAGCTCACCTCTGCGAATCGCGGTCTCTGTGGGGATTACCCTTGCATAAGGTGGGTAGGTCGGCAACCCGATGAGGAGGTATCAGAGGAGTTGTTGCTCCGTGGGTAACTCCCTGTAGATTCCACGTGGCTTGCGGTGAAGAGTCAAAATGGCGCCGCCTCCGTGCGGTCTGTGGATTCAGAGCTGCAATCAAGCCCGCCTCTGCGACAGCTCAGCGGTTAGCACCGGGGTATGTATGGCACTCTGATGTAATGAAAAGAATAGGTTATTTTCGGTTTATCAAACTTCTGCGTGCGTTAGACCCTCCTGAGGCTGCCAGCTATCAGTTGTTGTCCCGTCCACCTTGATGCCACTATTAATACAGAGAAGCTGCCAGAGGGATACCAAAATTGATGGGGACACTATGAGAACATAAAATAAGAAAATAAAAATTAACTAATTTGGAATATTACTGGTGAATTAGGAGAATTGCTAAGGGAGCTCTCTCCAAGTGCGACTGTCTTCTCCCAGTGTTGGCTCCGCCTCCCTATTCATTTTTAATAAGGTTAAATAGTAGATTTAAATAATTTGAGTAGGGTTAGGTTTTTTTTAATATGTAATTTAGTTAATTTAATTGTTAGTTTAATTTAAGTGTAGTATAATAGTTAGGGTAGGTTAATTAATAGTTTTAAAATAGTTTATTTTAATTCTACAGGTAAGTTTAAATTTATTTTAAGATAGGGATGTGGTAATTTTAATTTAAAGTTAGAGACTTGTTAGGTTTAGGGGTTAATAGCTTAATTTAGTTTATGGCAATGTGGGGGGCTGGTGGTTTAGGGGTTAATAGGTTTAGTTAGTGGTAGTGATGTGGGAGGTCAGAGGTTTAGAGGTTAATAATACGTTTATTTAGTGGCTGCGGGGTCCGGGAGCAGCGGAATAGGGGTTAATACTTTTATTTAGGTTACGGCGGGGTCGGGGAGCGGCGGAATAGGGGATAATAACATTATGTAGGTGGCGGCGATGTCGGGGCGGCAGATTAGGGGTGTTTAAACTCAGGGCTTATGTTAGGGTGTTAGGTGTAAATGTAACTGGTTTTCTACCATAGAAATCAATGGGATATCTGACAGCATCGAACATAAGGTTTCGCTGCTTTCAGACTCCCATTGATTCCTATGGCATCCGCGGCCTCCAGGGTGGCGGATTGAAAACCAGGTACGCTGGGCCGGAATAGCCGCAAGCGTACCTGTTAACTATTTGATAACTTTGAAAGAGGGTCAAATAGTGCCAAATGTGTATTTAGAACATCTGTAATGACGTAAGCATCGATCTGTGTCGTATTAAGACCGGCGGACCGTATGTTACGTCACAGATTTCAACTTTTGCCGGTCTGTAGGCTTTGATAACTAGGTTGGATCAAGCTTGCAACAATTATGCTGCGGCATTCCAGCGCAAGAGAATGAAGCCAATGAGATCATAGACGTAAATTGGAAAGTTGTTTAAAATTGTATGCTCTTTATAAACCATGAAAGAAAAAAAAATGTGGGTTTCATGTCTATTAAAACACATTATTAAATATAAATATTGCATAAAAATGATTTTTATGTCTATATATGTGTACTTATATGTATGTGTTTATATGTGTATATTCTGTTTGTCTGTAAATACACATACACATATAAATACATATATACACACACATATATACATTTATGTACATCTTTAGACATGTGTATGTATCTTGAAGCACATTACATGCCTTTTTTTAACACCTGAAACCTCATATCTTTGAGCCCTTATAACTTTTTGATGCAATTTAAAAAAAAAAATGTTTTATCACACAGTGTTATTATGAGTGTAACTGTATTTTTAAATGTCATTTTGATGTGTTTTGTGCAACTTTTTTGTCTTGCTTAACAGTTATCCTGAGCTCTGAGGTCACCCTATCCTGACCCACGTTTAAATTCAATTGCGCTTATGTGAACAAGTTTACTTTCAACTTGTAATAGCGCACTACTTCCGACGTGTGCAAAGAGCCGCGATAAATCCCTTTTTGCTTGCACGCAACTGTTAGCGAGCCTCTCGTAATTTAACCCATATTGTGTAGGTTTTAGGGATATACAAATCTTTATAAAGCAGAGAATGTAATAGACTTTTTGCTGGCTACATAAATTAATATAGTCAGTTAAATTCTACATTGTGTATAATAAAAGTGCACATCAGATATTATTTACATTTGTGAAAATTGTTATCCATCTATTTAGTGTATTATACAGTAGCAATTTCTAAACTGTAATAAGTTGTTACTACTAATTGTAAATGTGTGTGTATGTACGTGTACACAAACACACACACATACTCACACACACATACACACAAACACACACTGTGTCACACATACTCACACACACATATACACACACACCCACATACACCCACAAACACACACACACAGAGATACACACACACAGCCACACACATACACACATACACAAACACACACACAAACAAAAACACACACATACACACACATACACTTACACACACACACAAACACACACACATACATAAATACACACAGACACACATACACACACACACACAAACAAAAACACACACATACACACACATACACTTACACACACACACAAACACTCACACACACACACATACATAAATACACACAGACACACATACACAAACACACACATACACATACACACATGCATACACACACACATACATACACACACATGCATACATACACACACAAACATACATACACACATGCATACATACACACACACACACACAAACACACACACATACACAAACATACATACATACATACACACACATACATACACACACATACATACACACAAACACATACACATACACACACAAACACACACACAAACACACACACACATACACACTTACACACATACACACACACACACTTACACACACATACATACATACACACAGACACACATACTCATACACACACATGCATACATACACACACACACACACACACATACACATACACACACATGCATACATACACACACACACAAACACCTCATGTGACACTACATAAACTCATAGAAATGCATTTGCACAGCTATGTTTGCTGTGGGCTCAAAGTGTAAATCCACTATACATTATTCATGAGGATCTCCGATAGCCTGAGCTGGAAGAGATTACTGGGTTAATCCGTATTTATTACCTGCCCCCAGTCCCTTGGGGCTTGCTCAGTACTCCTTGTATGCAGTGAGGGTACGGTGTGCATATGCATGCAACGATCACTTATTCTGTGTTAGATACATATATAAGGAGACACATACACAGGGATCATCTTGTCTGGGAAAAAGATATATATGGAAGACTTGAATAAACATGTGCATGCATAAATAAGATATAACAAGCCTGTACAAGGTGAGGCCTGGGTACCAGTATTTGCAAATCAGTTTGCAGTATAGTTTTAATAATATATAACAAAGAGGTCCTTCTTGTATTTGTCTCTATTGTTATATAACTGCATGTACCTATTTAGTAATAGGCCTTGTGGTAGACCTGTGGGAGTAGGTGTATTAACCCCTCCACTGCCATAGACTTTCAGGGCATTACGCCATCACATACTGCAGACGCATTTAGTTCACTGTACTAATTCCTCCATTGTCTTTGTCTCTAAAGATGCTGCAAAACACTGATAGTACAGGATTTAATGTAGCATTTGAATTGCTCCTTCTAGCACCTTATTTTTCATTTTGGTGGGTATTTGATTAATATGCATGAGTATGCAAATTAATGGCAAGCACCAGGGGCACAGTCCAAATGTGTCAAGCAGGATGCTAACGAACAAATAAAGAGGATTAATTCAGCCAGATGTGTTTATAAGCGTTAATTATGAGTAGTGACGGACACACAACCCCTGAGGTAAAAGAGAAAGAGGCACAGGGGTCCTATGGAGGAAACATGTGAGGGAGACGAGGATTAGAAAAGGAAGAAAAAGAGGAGAGGCAATGGATGATGGGAAAACATAGAAAATGTAGAGCTGAGTGTACCAAGAGGATACAGAGGTGAAGATCAGGACTGTCAAACCAAAGGCCTTAAGCACAATGAGCCTTCCCACCTGCCTACACTGTATAACATTTACATTATAATCATGTAGATATTCTGTTAAAAAAAACTATTTTTACCTAAAGCTGTCTGTTGGCTGCAAATAGTAGTATGATGTGGTATTGATGCTTCCTGCTGTTGCCGCACACTACTACTCACCCTCTGTAAACAGAATGTGCAGCTGACTATTGTAGTTAGAGAAGAACTTGCACCTCCTCTCTACAAGTATCTGTTTCATGTCCTGTCTTGAAGAATACAATGTTTTGGGGACTTTTTGTATCTGAATGTTTGTAGGCCTATATGAAGGAAAAGGTGTCACTACATGTTAATGTCTGAAGAAGGATGATACTTTTGTTTTTTTACATATTTGTCCAGCTCAGAAAAAAAAAAATCTAAACTGTTAGTTCATTTGTAACTACTGGACAACATTTTCAAATGGATAAAATGTGGAGAGTTCATCGTAAAAGAGGACATTGTCATCTAAGAAAGGTGAGTATATAGTTTACAGTCTCTGCTACCTATACACCAATCTCCCAACTATAGTGTATTCTCTATACCAGGTTTGCACCCAAATTAGGGTTGCCAACTTTTTTGATGAAAATATGGGAGACTGAGGAGGCGAAAACTTTCAAGAAGGAAAGTCACAAATTATACAATAGTTACTGAAACAACAACTTTCTGCAAATTATATTTATCATTTAAGGTACAGTGGTGAAGACATTAAACTGTGAGATACATTAAAGTTATTAACTAAATAAGAGTACAAGCAGGGGTCAAGTCCTACAACAAAAAGTGTGGGAACTCACTAAGACTTCCATGCTCCCCCTAACAATAAATATTGTTTTATATTTATATATACACACACATACTGTATTTATATGTATATAATCTATACACTTTGGTTAATGAAAGCAAATTAAATCCAATGAAGGGTTGAATAGTTGCCTTTGGGCCTGAGAATCCTCCTCTGTCATAGTCCTATTTCTGCAGAGGGGATCTAAATAACCCCAGAGCAAGCCACACAGAAATGTAAGCACCATGTGTTCCCCACAGTACAGGGTGATCGTACAGCAGGACCGCTGACAGGCTTGCATTTAGTGTACTGTAGGAAGTGTTACTGCCCATTACTAGAGGATCTTACAATCCCTCTAACTAGACTGTGCTCCAGCTCCTCCCACCAGCAACAGAAGTGTTTACTGAAGTGTTCTCTGTCTAGAGGGAACTTAGTTCCTCCAGCAAACTTAAATATAATTTAAATAAATCTAAATAAAATTCCTATCATTAACTAAATTATTCCTATTTAAAACTAAATACTTACCTATAAAATAAACCCTAAGCTAGCTACAATATAACTAATAGTTACATTGTATCTAGCTTAGGGTTTATTTTTATTTATTTTAACTTGGTATAATAGTTATTAAATAGTTATTAACTATTTACTAACTACCTAGCTAAAATAAATACAAACTTACCTGTAAAATAAAACCTAACCTAAGTTACACTAACACCTAACACTACACTACAATTAAATAAATTAACTAAATTAAATGCAATTAAATAAATTAAATACAATACAAAAAAAACAAAACACTAAATTACAGAAAATAAAAAACAAATTACAGATCTTTAAACTAATTACACCTAACCTAATAGCCCTATAAAAAAGCCCCCCCCCAAAATAAAAAAAAACCTCTAGCCTAAACTAAACTATCAATAGCCCTTAAAAGTGCCTTTTGCAGGGCATTGCCCCAAAGTAATCAGCTCTTTTACCTGTAAAAAATATATACAAACAACCCCCCCAACAGTAAAACCCACCACCCACACAACAAACCCCCCAAATAAAAAGCTAACTAAAACAACCTAAACTCCCCATTGCCCTGAAAGGGCATTTGGATGGGCATAGCTCTTTTGCGGCCCAAAGCCCTAACCTAAAAATAAAACTCACCAATACACCCTTAAAAAAACCTAACACTAACCCCCTGAAGATCGACTTACTGTTCTGAAGACCGGACATCCATCCTCAAGGAAGCGGTAGAAGTCTTCATTCAACTGGGCCGAAGTCTCCAATGAAGCCGGGAGAATTCTTCATCCAAGTCAGGCGAAGTGGTCCTCCAAAAGGGCAGATGTCTTCATCCAGAATGCATCTTCTATCTTCATCCATCTGACGCGGAGCATCCGCTTCATCCCGAGTCTTCTTACTGAATGACGGTTCCTTTAAGTGATGTCATCCAAGATGGCGTCCCTTAGATTCTGATTGGCTGATAGCATTCTATCAGCCAATCGGAATTAAGGTAGAAAAAATGCTATTGGCTGATGCAATCAGCCAATAGGATTGAAGTTCAATCCTATTGGCTGATCCAATGAGCCAATAGGACTGAGCTTGCATTCTATTGACTGATTGGAACAGCCAATAGAATGCAAGCTCAATCCTATTGGCTGATTGGATCAGCCAATAGGATTGAACTTCAATCCTATTGGCTGATTGCATCAGCCAATAGGATTTTTTCTACCTTAATTCCGATTGGCTGATAGAATTCTATCAGCCAATCAGAATCTAAGGGATGCCATCTTGGATGACATCACTTAAAGGTACCTTCATTCAGTAAAAAGACTCCGGATTTATGAGGATACTCTGCGTCGGATGTCTTGAAGATGGACCCGCTCCGCGTCGGATGGATGCAGATAGAAGATGCCGTCTGGAGGACCACTTCGCCCGGCTTGGGTGAAGACTTCTCCCGGCTTCATTGAGGACTTCGGCCTGGTTGGATGAAGACTTCTGCCGCTTCCTTGAGGATGGATGTCCGGTCTTCAGAACAGTAAGTCGATCTTCAGGAAGTTAGTGTTAGGATTTATTAAGGGTGTATTGGGTGGGTTTTATTTTTAGGTTAGGGTTTGAGCCTGCAATAGAGCTAACTGCCCTTTTAAGGGCAATGCCCATCCAAATGCCCTTTTCAGGGTAATGGGGAGCTTAGGTTTTTTTAGTTAGTATTTTATTTGGGGGGTTGGTTGTGTGGGTGGTGGGTTTTACTGTTGGGGGGTTGTTTGTATTTTTTTTTACAGGTAAAAGAGCTGATTACTTTGGGGCAATGCCCCGCAAAAGTTCCTTTATGGGCTATTGATAGTTTAGTTTAGGCTAGGGTTTTTTTTTATTTTGGGGGAGCTTTTTTTATTTTGATAGGACTATTAGATTAGGTGTAATTAGTTTAACTATCTTGTAATTTGTTTATTATTTTCTGTAATTTAGTGTTTGTTTGTTTTTTGTACTTTAGCTAATTTAATTTATTTAATTGTTTTTAATTTAGTAAATTTATTTAATTGTAGTGTAGTGTTAGGTGTTATTGTAACTTAGGTTAGGTTTTATTTTACAGGTACTTTTGTATTTATTTTAGCTAGGTAGTTATTAAATAGTTAATAACTATTTAATAACTATTCTACCTATTTAAAATAAATACAAACTTGCCTGTACAATAAAAATAAACCCTAAGATAGATACAATGTAACTATTAGTTATATTGTATCTAGTTTAGGGTTTATTTTATAGGTAAGTATTTAGTTTTAAATATGAATTATTAAGGTAATAACATTAATTTTTTTTAGATTTATTTAAATTATATTTAAGTTAGGGGGTGTTAGGGTTAGACTTAGGTTTAGGGGTTAATACATTTAGTATAGTAGCGGCGACGTTGGGGGTGGCAGATTAGGGGTTAATAAATGTAGGTAGGTGGCGGCGATGTTAGGGACGGCAGATTAGGTGTTAATAATATTTAACTAATGTTTGCGAGGCGGGAGTGCGGAGGTTTAGGGGTTAATATGTTTATTATAGTGGCGGCGACATTGGGGCGGCAGATTAGGGGTTAATAAATGTAGGTAGGTTGCGGCGACATTGGGAGAGGGAGATTAGGGGTTAATAAATATAATGTAGGTGGCGGCGATGTTGGGGGCAGCAGATTAGGGGTTAATAAATATAATGTAGGTGACGGCGATGTCCGGAGCGATAGATTAGGGGTTAAAAAATATATAATGTAGGTGGCGACAATGTTAGGGTGTTAGGTGTAAACATAACTTTTATTTCCCCATAGGAATCAATGGGGCTGCGTTACTGAGTTTTACGCTGCTTATTTTCAGGTGTTAGACTTTTTCTCAGCTGGCTATCCCCGTTGAAATTGTGCACGAGCACGTACGACCAGCTCACCGCTGACTGAAGCAGCGCTGGTATTGAAGTGCAGTAAGGAGCACAATTTTGCTCAACGCTCACTTCTTGCCTTTTAACGCCGGGTTTCTAAAAACCCGTAATACCAGTGCTGCAGGTAAGTGAGCAGTGAGAAAAAACTGCTCGTTAGCACTGCATAGCCTCTAACGCAAAACTCGTAATCTGGCCGCATCTCTCCGTATATGGAAATATCTATTTAAAAATATAAATAACATTTTCTTATGTGAAGAATATTGGGATATAAAGTATTTATATTCAAAACACAATAAAAGACTAGCACCTAGATTACAAATTTTGCGTTCGGGTTTTAACGCTGAAAAAATGGTAATTTCAGCGTTAAAACAGCACTGCAGCCATTACAAGTCTTGTCGGTATAGCTGTACTGCAAGCCTTTTAGCCTGTAACGCAACGTCAGTCCCGCACTCGTAAAAAATATGTCTTTTCATGGGACTTCCATAGCGCAGCCAT
Organism: Bombina bombina; assembly: GCF_027579735.1. Taxonomy (NCBI): domain Eukaryota; kingdom Metazoa; phylum Chordata; class Amphibia; order Anura; family Bombinatoridae; genus Bombina; species Bombina bombina. Next base: position 490,125,931 of record NC_069504.1, read on the forward strand.
TACGAGTTTTGCGGTGAGACTAAAAAGCTTGCGTTACACCCTATAACGACAAAATCCATTTCGCAATCTGAGAACAGTAGCTACAAAACTGTTACATAAAACTCATAGCTAAAGTGTTACAAAGTACACTAAACACCCATAAACTACCTATTAACCCCTAAACCGAGGCTCTCCCCATGGCAAACACTATATTAAACTTATTAACCCCAATCTGCCACTCCCGACATCGCCGCCACTAATACAATTTATTAACCCCTATTCCGCTGCTCCGACACCACCGCCACTATAATAAACCTATTAACCCCTAAACCGCAAGCCCCCCACAACGAAATATATTAAATTAAACTATTAACCCCTAAACCGGAAGCCCCCCACAACGAAATATACTAAATAAACTATTAACCCCTAAACCAAAAGCCCCCCACATCGCAATAAACTAATTTAAACTAGTAACCCCTAAACCTAACGCCCCTAACTTTATATTCAAATTACAATTTCCCTATCTTAAATTAAATTAAAACTTAACTGTCAAATACGAAAAAACAAAGTTTAAACTAACAATTAAACTAATATAACTAATAAACTAAAATTAAACTAACTACCAATTAAAGAAAACTAAAATACACATTAAAAAAATCCTGACACTACTATAAAATTTTCAAAATATCTAATTACAAAAAATAAAAAATACTAAATTACAAGAAATAACAAACACTAAATTACGAAAAATAACAAACAAAATTATAAAAAAAGAATTACACCTAATCTAATAGCCCTATAAAATAAAAAAGCCCACCCAAAATAAAAAAAACCCTAGCCTACAATAAACTACAAATACCCCGTAAAAGGGCCTTTTGTAGGTAAGTTAAAAAGCTCTTTTACCTGTAAAAACCACAAAGACCCGAAACAGTAAAACCAACCACCCAACCAACCCCCAAAATTAAAAAAAACGAAAACCTAAGCTACCAATTGCCCTGAAAAGGGCATTTGTAATTTTGTATAGGCATTGCTCTTTTGCATTGCCCTGAAAAGGGCATTCATTTCTTTTAAGAAAAGCCCAAACCCTAAAAAAAACACCCAAAAAAGTTTAAAAAAACCTAACACTAACCCTTCTTTAGGTACTCACTGCTGTTGAAGTCCCGCTTGAACGATCTTCATCCCGGCGGCTCCATCTTCATCCAGGCGGCATCTTCATCCAGGCAGCTCATCTTCATCCATCGCGAGACCGTCATCTTCTTCATCCCTGCAGAGGCGGAGCTGCAATGTGGAGAGGCGGAGGTCCAGGCAAAGGTCCAAAGCGGAAGTCCAGGCGGAGGTCCAAGGCGGAGGTCCAGGTGGAGGTCCATTGATCCGACGTGGAGATCGTCTTCATGTGATCATCCGCCGCACACTAAGGATTGAAATGCAAGGTACCCCTTTTATACTGGGGGTACCATTGCATTCCTATTGGCTGAAAAAATTGAATCAGCCAATAGGAATTAGGGCTGCTAAAATCCTATTAGCTGTTCAAATCAGCCAATAGGATTTAAGCAGCTCTCATTCTATTGGCTGATTCGAATTGAATTATTTTGTGTAATGTTTTTTTCCTTTTGGGGTGGGTTTTTATTTTTAGATTAGGGGTTGGGCAGTTCATAAAAGAGCTGAATGCACTTTTAAGGGCAGGAAAAATAGCTGAATGCCCTTTTAAGGGCAATGTCCATACAATTGTCCTTTTCAGGGCAATGGGTAGATTAGGTTTTACTTTATTTTTATTTTGGGGGTTTGGGGGTTTGTATACTGTTAGGGGGTGTTTGTTTTTCTTTTGCAGGAAAAGAGCAGATTTCTTTAGGGCAATGCCCTACAAAAGGCCCTTTTAAGGACCCTTTGTAGTTTATTATAGATTAGGGTTTTTTGTTGGGTTTTTTATTTTTTTAAAAGGGTATTAGAATAGGAATAATTTTTATTATTTTGGATAATTTCGTTTGTTATTTTTTGTAATGGTAGTTTTTTTTTATTTTTTGTAATGTTCGGTTTTAGTGTAAGGCTGCTTAGGTTTTATTTCACAGGTAAGTTTGTATTTATTTTAACTAGGTAGTTAGTAAAATGTTAATAACTATTTACTAACTAGTCTACCTAGTTAAAATAAATACAAACTTACCTGTGAAATAAAAATAAAACCTAAACTAGCTACAATATACTGTAACTATTAGTTATATTTTAGCTATCTTAGGTTTTATTTCACAGGTAAGTATGTATTTAGTTTTAAATAGGTATTATTTAGTTAATAATTGTAACTTTAATTTAGCTCTATTTTAATTATGTTAAAGTTAGGGGGTGTTAGGTTTAGGGTTAGGATTATGGTTAGGGTTACGTTAGGGTAAGGTTTAGGGGTTAATAGTTTAATTTAGGTTGTTGCGATGTGGGGAGCTGGTGGTTTAGGGATTAATAGGTTTATTTAGTGGTAGTGATGTGGGAAGCCAGAGGTTTAGGGGTTAATAGCTTTATTTAGTGGCGGTGATGTCGGGGAGCAGCGGAATAGAGGTTAATAGATTTATTATAGTGTGGGTGATGTTGGGGTACGAGGGAATAGGGGTTAATCACTTCAGTTTAGTGGCGGCGATATCGGGAGCGGCAGATTAGGGTTTAATAGATTTATTTAGGTGGCGACGATATCGGGAGCGGCAGATTAGGGGTTAATAACATTATGTAGGTGTCAGCTATGTTGGGGGAGGCAGATTAGGGGTGTTTAGACTTGGGGTTTATGTTAGGGTGTTAGGTTTAAGCGTTAGTTTTTTCTCCCCATAGACATCAATGGGGCTTCGTTACAGAGCTTTTTCATTCCGAGCTTCAGGTTTTTTTCTAACCCACTCTCCCCATTGATGTCTATGGGGAAAGCGTGCATGAGCACGTCAAAACAGCACTTGTATTTTGTGCGGTATGGAGCTTAACGCAACCATATCGCACGCACAAGCCGGCTGTTTCAAAACTTGTAATGGCTGCGCTATAGAGGGTGAAATAAGGCAACTTTTGTTGTGTTCGTTAAAAACCCTTTAACACGCATAACTAGTAATCTACCTGATTAACAGTATTCAAATTGAATAAAAATGATATTTCATGTTTCAAAGTATTTAACTGGAAAGGTATAAAAAGTATATATATTCTTTCTGCTAAAACCAATGGCTATTACTCTATACTTATCTTACTTGATCTCTATGCTGTCTCATTTGCTGTCAACTTCTCCTCTTCATTGCCCCTGTCTGTTGGAATACCTCAAGGCTTTGTCCTAGGTCCTCTACTCGTCTCTATTTATACTTCTTCACTGGGTAAACGTATCAATAGCTATGGCTTTAAATATCACCTATATGCTGATGATACTCAGATCTACCTCTCCACCCCTGCACTCTCTCCCTCTGTCCTTTCTCATGTCAGCGACTGCTTATCTGGCATATCTTCCTGAATGGCATCTAACCACCTAAAAATGAACATGTCCACGACTGAGCACCTTCTAAACTCCCCTCTAATTCTACTCTGGTTTCTAACCTTTCCATCAATGTTGGCGGGACCACTATCTCCCCATCAACCCAAGTCCGCTGCCTCAGAGTTACTTTTGACTCTGATTAGTCCTTCATGTCCCACATCCAAATGCTCTCTTCATGCTCCTGTACCACCTACGCAATATCTCCAAAATTCTTCAGTTTCTGATTGCTGACACTACTAAGCAGCTAATCCACACTCTGGTAATTTCCTGACTCGACTACTGCAATAACCTTCTCACTGGCCTTCCTCTCTCCTGCCTCTCCCCACTTCAATCCATCCTAAATGCCTCTGCCAGGCTAATCCATCTTTACTGACAATCTGTTTATCCTGTACTCTGACAAACAATACCAGGCTGCTACAGGCAGGGAGTTCTGGCACAATCCATATGCAGAGGCGGATCCAGGCAGCTAAGAGGTAACAGGAGTGCTAAGCTGTGTAAAAACGGCCGGTGTAGCCGAAAATATAGATTCAAAAAGCATATACAGCAGCACTGAGGCAAAGGAGTAGCAGGGCAATCCAATAGTTAAAAAATATAACTTTTATTTAAACATGTGTTAAAAGAATACACAGCTCCAAACTCCCTGACTAGTTTCGTGCCCTATAGGCACTTAATCATAGGGTAAGTTTGTCAGGTGATAGTACCTCTATTTAAAGGGACCAATACACCTGTATACAATTAAATGAAACAACACATACATAAAATCCAAATATATGCATATCTCATAAAAAAAAAAAACTCTCCTGCGAGTTCCTTCACTGGCTCCCCATTCACAGCAAAATTAAATTCAAAATTCTCAACCTGACCTAAAATGCCATTACAAACACTGCCCCTCCCTAACTGTCCTCACTAATCAACAAATATACTCCAGACCGCCCCTAAGATCCAACAATGACCTTCTCCTTGCATCTCCTACCATCACCTCAACGCATTCTAGACTGCAGGACTTCTCTTGTGCGGCACAAACCCTCTGGAACACACTTCCTTACGCTGTCCAACTTTCCCCTACTCTGTCCTCCTTTAAATGTTCCCTAAAGACTTTTCTGTTTAGGGCAGCCTATCACCCAACTCAGTAACAAATAAATTACACTTGTCTAATAGTTGTTCAAATCAGCCAATAGTATTTGAGCAGCTCTCATCCTATAGGCTGATTTGATATTTTTCAGCTAATAGGAATGCAAGGGTACCCCAATATAAATGGGGTACCTTGCATTTAATCTTCAGTGTACGGCGGATGATCGCATGAAGAGGACCTCCACATCGGACCGATGGACCTCCGCCTCCGCGCATCCACCGACCACTCCATCTTCGCCTTGAAGATAGAAGATGGCAGTCCCGTGATGAAGATGGAGCCGCCTGGATAAAGATGTTTCGCTGCTGGGGATGAAGATCTTTCGCCAGACTTCAGGAATGGTGAGTACCGATTTTGGGATTAGTGTTAGGTTATTTTTTTATTTTTGGGGTGTTTTTTTTTAGATTAGGGCTTTTTTTATTTCTAATGGGTTTTAAAAGAGCTGAATGCCTTTTAGGGGGTATTTGTTTTAATTTAATTTATTGGCAAAAGAGCTCTTAACTTTAAGGAAATGCCCTACAAAAGGTCCTTTTAAGGGCTTTTGGTAGTTTATTATAGATTAGGTTTTTTTTTTATTTTGGGGTGTTTTTTTTTTTTAAACAGGGGTATTAGAATAGGAATATTTTTTATTATTTTGGGTAATTTTGTTTGTTATTTTTTGTAATGGTAGATTTTTTTTTTTTTGTAGTTTTAGTGTTTATTATTTTCTGTAATTGTAATTTTTATTTTTTTTGTAATGTTAGGTTTTATTATTTTTAGTAATGTTAGGTTTTTTATTTTTTGTATTTTTTTTAAACAAGTAATGCTAGTTTTTTTTTAGTTTAGGCTTAGGTTTTATTTTTATTTCACAGGTAAGTTTGTTTTTATTTTTAAATAGGTAGTTAGTAATCGTAACTTTAAATTAGGTGTATTTTAAATATGTTAACGTTAGGGGGTTAGGTTTAGGGATTAATAGTTTAATTTAGGTAGTTGTGATGTGGGGGGATGGTGGGTTAGAGGTTAATAATTTTATTTAGTGTTTGCACTGTAGGGGGACAGCGGTTTAGGTGTTAATAGTTTTATTTAGTATCTCAATGTGGGGAGATGGCGGTTTAGGGGTTAATAGGTTTATTTAGTGTTGGCGATGTAGGGTGACGGCGGTTTAGGAGTTAATAGGTTAATTTAGTGTTGGCGATGTGGGGGCGGCGGTTTAGAGGTTAATAGTTTTATTTTGCGTTGGCAACGTGGGGGACGGCGGTTCAGGAGTTAATTGGTTTATTTAGTGTTGGCGATGTGGGGGGACGGCGATTTAGAGTTTAATAGGTTTATTTAGTGTTGGCGATGTTGGGGGACGGTGGTTTAGAGGTTAATAGGTTTATTTAGTTTTGGTGACGTGGCGGGACGGCGGTTTAGAGGTTAATAGGTTTATTTAGTGTTGGTAACGTGGGGAGACTGCAGTTTAGAGGATAATAGATTTAGCTAGTGTTTGCGATATCGTGGGATATTCCTCTATAAGACCAAATTTGGCCAGTAGTTTTCTTATCCCGGCATCAAGTGGAATTTATTTAGTGTTTGCGATGTAGGGTGACGGCGGTTAAGGAGTTAATAGGTTTATTTAGTGTTGGCAATGTGGGGGGCGGCGGTTTAGGAGGTAATAATTGTATTTAGTGTTTGTGATGTGGGGGGACAGTGGATTCAAGGTTAATAGTTTTATTTAGTGTTGGCGACGTGGTGGGATGGCGGTTTAGGAGTTAATAGGTTTATTTAGCGTTTGCAATGTGGGGGGATGGCGGTTTAGGAGTTAATGGGTTTATTTAGTGCTGGCGATGTGAGGGGACGGCAGTTTAGAGGTTAATAGGTTTAGTTAGTGATGGTGAAGGGGGTGGTGGTTTAGGGGTTAAATGTAATGCTCTTGGGATATTTCTCTATCAGACCAAACTTGGCCAGTAGTTTTCTTATCCCGACGTCAATTGGAATGATGGGAAATATCCCAGAGCAGAGAGAGTTTGTAAAATGAGGTACAGGCAGGAGTCAGCAACAAAAGGAAATCCAGCAGTATAACAGTTCAGGGGTAAACCAATAAAAGGACCAGACAGGCAGAGTTCAGCAACAGTATAGCAATCCAGCAGTTCAGGGGTTAAGCAGGTAGAGTGGTCAGACAAGCAGAGTTCAGCAACAGTATAGCAATCCAGCAGTTCAGGGGTTAAGCAGACAGAGTGGTCAGACAAGCAGAGTTCAGCAACAATATAACAGTCCAGCATAAAGTAATACAAAACCCAGGAACCCACTAAGCAACATCTATACTTGGGCAGTGAAGATAGTAAATTAAATACTTACATAGGCACAGGATTCACGCCACAGGAGATCCGGACCGGCTTCAGAGGGGGAGAGACTTGCGGCGATGACGTCATCGCTGCACGCTCACAGGAACCGCCGTATCCCCCCCTGGCAACTGCCAGAGCGGTGCGGCGTGGCATTAATAGGTTTATTTAGTATTGGCGATGTTGGGGGACAGCGGTTTATGGGGTTAATAGGTTTATTTAGTGTTTTATTTAGACATATATATATATATATACACTATACATTAAAGCCCTTTCTAATCAAATATTTTTATCAGGAAGTGTATATGAGTTTAATAGTTTATTTTAATGTGTTTTTGATGTTTCCTGTTTTCCTGTGAACATTTGTTTGAACCCTTACACTTCACGCTAGGTCTTCAGGCAAACTCTGAGGAACCTGTATTTACTCCACTGCTCCTATCAATTTTTCACATACAACAGTGTTTGTATTCATAAATTCTGCTAATGCCTTCTCTATTGGGTAACTTCTATTAAAGGGACACTCAGGTTAAATTAAATTTTCATGATTCATATAGAGCATGTAATTGTAAACAACTTTACAATTTACTTCCATTAAAAAAAATGTGCACAGTCTTTTATATTTACAATTTTTGAGTCACCAGATCCTACTGAGCATGTGCAAGAATTCACAGACTATACGTATATGCATTTGTGATTGGCTGATTGCTATCACATGGTACAAGGGGAGTGGAAAACATAATTTATGCTTACCTGATAAATTTATTTCTCTTGTAGTGTATCCAGTCCACGGATCATCCATTACTTGTGGGATATTCTCCTTCACAACAGGAAGTTGCAAGAGGATCACCCACAGCAGAGCTGCTATATAGCTCCTCCCCTCACTGCCATATCCAGTCATTCAACCGAAACAAGACAAGAAAGGAGAAACCATAGGGTGCAGTGGTGACTGTAGTTTAATTAAAATTTAGACCTGCCTTAAAAGGACAGGGCGGGCCGTGGACTGGATACACTACAAGAGAAATAAATTTATCAGGTAAGCATAAATTATGTTTTCTCTTGTTAAGTGTATCCAGTCCACGGATCATCCATTACTTGTGGGATACCAATACCAAAGCTAAAGTACACGGATGATGGGAGGGACAAGGCAGGAACTTAAACGGAAGGAACCACTGCCTGTAGAACCTTTCTCCCAAAAAAAGCCTCCGAAGAAGCAAAAGTGTCAAATTTGTAAAACTTTGAAAAGGTGTGAAGCGAAGACCAAGTCGCAGCCTTGCAAATCTGTTCAACAGAGGCCTCATTTTTAAAGGCCCAGGTGGAAGCCACAGCTCTAGTAGAATGAGCTGTAATCCTTTCAGGGGCCTGCTGTCCAGCAGTCTCATAGGCTAAGCGTATTATGCTCCGAAGCCAAAAGGAGAGAGAGGTTGCCGAAGCTTTTTGACCTCTCCTCTGTCCAGAGTAAACGACAAACAGGGCAGATGTTTGACGAAAATCTTTAGTAGCCTGTAAGTAAAACTTCAAGGCACGGACTACGTCCAGATTATGCAAAAGACGTTCCTTCTTTGAAGAAGGATTAGGACACAATGATGGAACAACAATCTCTTGATTGATATTCCTGTTAGAAACCACCTTAGGTAAAAACCCAGGTTTGGTACGCAGAACTACCTTGTCTGAATGAAAAATCAGATAAGGAGAATCACAATGTAAGACAGATAACTCAGAGACTCTTCATGCCGAGGAAATAGCCATCAAAAACAGAACTTTCCAAGATAAAAGTTTAATATCAATGGAATGAAGGGGTTCAAACGGAACTCCCTGAAGAACTTTAAGAACCAAGTTTAAGCTCCATGGGGGAGCAACAGTTTTAAACACAGGCTTAATCCTAACCAAAGCATGACAAAATGCCTGGACGTCTGGAACTTCTGCCAGACGCTTGTGCAAAAGAATAGACAGAGCAGAGATCTGTCCTTTTAAAGAACTAGCTGATAAGCCTTTGTCCAAACCCTCTTGGAGAAAGGACAATATCCTAAGAATCCTAACCTTACTCCATGAGTAACTCTTGGATTCACACCAATAAAGATATTTCCATATCTTATGGTAGATTTTCCTGGTGACAGGCTTCCGAGCCTGTATTAAGGTATCAATGACTGACTCGCAGAAGCCACGCCTTGATAGAATCAAGCGTTCAATCTCCATGCAGTCAGTCTCAGAGAACGTAGATTTGGATGATTGAAAGGACCTTGTATTAGAAGGTCCTGCCTCAGAGGCAGAGTCCATGGTGGAAGAGATGACACGTCCACTAGGTCTGCATATTAGGTCCTGCGTGACCACGCAGACGCTATCAGAATCACCGATGCTCTCTCCTGTTTGATTTTGGCAATCAGTCGAGGGAGCAGAGGAAACGGTGGAAACACATAGGCCAGGTTGAAGAACCAAGGAGCTGCTAGAGCATCTATCAGCGTTGCTCCCGGGTCCCTGGACCTGAATCCGTAACAAGGAAGCTTGGCGTTCTGGCGAGACGCCATGAGATCCAGTTCTGGTTTGCCCCAACGATGGACCAGTTGAGCAAACACCTCCGGATGGAGTTCCCACTCCCCCGGATGAAAAGTCTGACGACTTAGAAAATCTGCCTCCCAGTTCTCTACGCCTGGGATGTGGATCGCTGACAGGTGGCAAGAGTGAGACTCTGCCCAGCGAATTATCTTTGAGACTTCTAACATCGCTAGGGAACTCCTGGTTCCCCCTTGATGGTTGATGTAAGCCACAGTCATGATGTTGTCCGACTGAAATCTGATGAACCTCAGTGTTGCTAACTGAGGCCAAGCTAGAAGAGCATCGAATATTGCTCTTAACTCCAGAATATTTATTGGGAGGAGTTTCTCCTCCTGAGTCCACAATCCCTGAGCCTTCAGGAAGTTCCAGACTGCGCCCCAACCTAGAAGGTTGGCATCTGTTGTTACAATCGTCCAATCTGGCCTGCGAAAGGTCATACCCTTGGACAGATGGACCCGAGAAAGCCACCAGAGAAGAGAATATCTGGTCTCCAGATCCAGATTTAGTAGAGGGGACAAATCTGAGTAATCCCCATTCCACTGACTTAGCATGCATAATTGCAGCGGTCTGAGATGCAGGCGCGCAAATGGCACTATGTCCATTGCCGCTACCATTAAGCTGATTACTTCCATGCACTGAGCCACTGACGGGCGTGGAATGGAATGAAGGACACGGCAAGCATTTAGAAGTTTTGATAACCTGGACTCCGTCAGGTAAATTTTCATCTCTACAGAATCTTTAAGAGTCCCTAGGAAGGAGACTCTTGTGAGTGGTGATAGAGAACTCTTTTCCACGTTCACTTTCCACCCATGCGACCTCAGAAATGCCAGAACTATCTCTGTATGAGACTTGGCAATTTGAAAGCTTGACGCCTGTATCAGGATGTCGTCTAGATACGGAGCCACCGCTATGCCTCGCGGTCTTAGAACCGCCAGAAGTGAGCCCAGAACCTTTGTAAAAATTCTCGGGCAGTGGCCAATCCGAAGGGAAGAGCTACAAATTGGTAATGCCTGTCTAGAAAGGCAAACCTTAGGAACCAATGATGATCTTTGTGAACCGGTATGTGAAGGTAGGCATCCTTTAAGTCCACTGTGGTCATGTACTGACCCTCTTGGATCATGGGTAGGATGGTCCGAATAGTTTCCATTTTGAATGATGGAACTCTGAGGAATTTGTTTAAGATCTTTAGATCCAAGATTGGTCTGAAGGTTCCCTCTTTCTTGGGAACCACAAACAGATTTGAATAAAATCCCTGTCCTTGTTCCGAACTGGATGGATCACTCCCATTACTAGGAGGTCTTGCACACAGCTTAGGAATGCCTCTTTCTTTATCTGGTTTGATGATAACCTTGAAAGATGAAATCTCCCTTGTGGAGGAGAAGCTTTGAAGTCCAGAAGATATCCCTGAGATATGATCTCCAACGCCCAGGGATCCTGAACATCTCTTGCCCACGCCTGGGCGAAGAGAGAAAGTCTGCCCCCCACTAGATCCGTTTCCGGTTAGGGGGCCGTTCCTTCATGCTGTCTTGGGGGCAGCAGCAGGCTTCCTGGCCTGCTTGCCCTTGTTCCAGGACTGGTTAGGTTTCCAGGCCTGTCTGGAATGAGCAACAGTTCCCTCTTGTTTTGAAGCGGAGGAAGTTGATGCTGCTCCTGCCTTGAAATTTCGAAAGGCACGAAAATTAGACTGTTTGGCCTTTGATTTGGCCCTGTCCTGAGGAAGGGTATGACCCTTGCCTCCAGTAATGTCAGCAATAATTTCCTTCAAGCCAGGCCCGAATAAGGTCTGCACCTTGAAAGGAATGTTGAGTAATTTAGACTTTGAAGTCACGTCAGCTAACCAGGATTTAAGCCATAGCGCCCTACGCGCCTGGATGGCGAATCCCTAATTCTTAGCCGTTAGTTTAGTCAAATGAACAATGGCATCAGAAACAAATGAGTTAGCTAGCTTAAGCGTTCTAAGCTTATCAATAATTTCATTCAATGGAGCTGTCTGGATGGCCTCTTCCAGGGCCTCAAACCAGAATGCCGCCGCAGCAGTGACAGGCGCAATGCATGCAAGGGGCTGTAAAATAAAACCTTGTTGAATAAACATTTTCTTAAGGTAACCCTCCAATTTTTTATCCATTGGATCTGAAAAAGCACAACTGTCCTCAACCGGGATAGTGGTACGCTTTGCTAAAGTAGAAACTGCTCCCTCCACCTTAGGGACCGTCTGCCATAAGTCCCGTGTAGTGGCGTCTATTGGAAACATTTTTCTAAATATAGGAGGTGGGGAAAAGGGCACACCGGGTCTATCCCACTCCTTGCTAATAATTTCTGTAAGCCTTTTAGGTATAGGAAAAACGTCAGTACACACCGGCACCGCATAGTATCTATCCAGCCTACACAATTTCTCTGGAATTGCAACTGTGTTACAGTCATTCAGAGCAGCTAATACCTCCCCAAGCAATACACGGAGGTTCTCAAGCTTAAATTTAAAATTAGAAATCTCTGAATCAGGTTTCCCCGAGTCAGTGATGTCACCCACAGACTGAAGCTCTCAGTCCTCATGTTCTGCATACTGTGACGCAGTATCAGACATGGCTCTAACAGCATTTGCGCGCTCTGTATCTCTCCTAACCCCAGAGCTATCGCGCTTGCCTCTTAATTCAGGCAATCTAGATAATACCTCACAGTGCTTCCGTATTAACCTTTTGCGCTAACCTCTAACCCTCTAACCCTCCGTCCTCCTGGTATCTGGCATCTCACATGCACATCTCTACTACTTTGATTACGAGTTTTTATAATGTGTTTTTTTTTTATTTATTAGCCAGGGAACACATTTTCTGGCATCCCTCCTAGTACGCAGCCATCACACATGTTCGTTGGAGCCGAGCCATTTTAATGCCAGTATCAATTTAAAGGGCCATTCTAATGCCAAAATGAAATGCTCTAATCTACAATTCGCTACCAATCACTGGCCATAAGCTGCAATATGTTTGCAGGGGTTAAACATTAAGGGCCAGATTACAAGTGGAGCGCAATCATTTGTGCCTGAGCAATAAGGGGTATATCATGAGGGTTTACGCTCAACGGGCTTACTGCTCATATTACAAGTTGAACGTAAATGCAATCGCATGAGCGCAATTGTGATTTACGCTAAAATCATTAGCACAACTTCAGACCTGTGGTTAACTGTTTTGCGAAAATAAGAAGTTGCACAAAACACATCAAAAATACATTACAAAGTGCACTTACACTCATAATAACACTGCCTGAAAAAAAATATTGCGCACAAAAGTTATAAGGGCTCAAAGTTTTGAGATCTCGGGTGTTGGGACAAGCCCAGCTACCACATCAAGGTCTCTTCCAAAACCTGGGTTCCTAATACAGCCATACAAATGCCAGCTCTCAATCAAACAAACTGGGAACAAGTCAGGGTTCACTGACTTATGTAATCACCCTAGACTTATACAAAACACGGAAGGGGACTGCACTCTCAGACTGGACTTGGTACACATTCCATGACCCTGCAACATGCGCAGCCCTGGGTGTTCACTGGCACTCTCAGAAAGCTGTGCTATCTCCAGAGTCACAGGCAGTTAGCCCCAGACAAGTTTGGGTGCAAGGCCCATAGCGAAAATTACAAAGTAAATTAATACAACACACAGAGAAAGTCCAGCACTCGCTTACAAGCTCTCAGCTAAGATTAAAAGCAAGTTTGTTTGATTAAGAGCTTGCATTTGTATGGCTGTATTAGGGACCCAGGTTTTGGAAGAGACCTTGATGTGGTACCTGGGCTTGTCCCATTTGGCCAGATGCGGTAACTAACTCTTACAGTTTTGCTTTTAATCTTAGCTGAGAGCTTGTAAGCGAGTGCTGGACTTTCTCTGTGTGTTGTATTCATTTATTTTGAAATTTTTCCTATGGACCATGCACCCTGACTTGTCTGGGGTTAACTGCCTGTGATTCTGGAGACAGCACAGCTTCCTGAGAGTGCTATTAGCACCCAGGGCTGAGCATGTTGCAGGGTCATTGGATGTGTTCCCAGTCCAGTCTGAGAGTGCAGTCCCCTTCCGTGTTTTGTATATATATTTATATATATATATATATATATATATATTGCGCTTATGCTACAGCTCTAACTCCACTAGAATTAAGATTTTTGTGCTAGTCTGGTTACCCCTAAAGCGAAAACAGTTTACTTTCAACTTTTAATACGAGCGCAACCAGACTAGCGCAAAAATCTTAATTCTAGCGGAGTTAGAGCTGTAGCATAAGCGCAAAATACCGCTCCACTTGTAATCTGGCCCTTAGTTAGAAAAGGACAGTAATGCAAAAATGTAATGGTATATCAAATCTTCCCAATTAATTTTTGCACTAAAAAATCCCTTTAAATTTTTCTTTCTGTTTTTAGTAGCTATTATTTATACTAGTGCTGCAGGGTGATTTTATGAAAATATGTCTAATTAAATGTATAATTGCTGTGCTATGGACATGTGATAACATTTTATTAGTACTGTATTGTATTTATTTATATGTGGCTTGGAAAAGGGTTAATTGGTTTCTGCTAGAGTATATATTAATTTCCTACCTGGGTGGGTTATCTATAAAAGATAGCCTCTAGGGGAGCTAAATGTGTGATATTGATTGAGACTTCCAGGGGAGATCAGATTATGGAAGATAGGGAATTACAGTGCGCTAGTAGTGTGTAGTGTGCTGAGGCAGAGGTCACGCAGAGTCAGCTACTGAGTATGTTGTTGCTTATAGCTTTGTATGTGCAGTCCAGCTGGGTGATGTGTCTTGTTGGTTTTATTATATTATTAATGGTTTAACAAACAATTGCTTTTACAAATCCTATAGAGGCACACCTTGATATTTATCTTTTCATTTTATGATGATTAATTATAGGCCAATTGTTTTGTTAACATACAAAATAAATTGTCATTGTTTTGCAGTACAGTTGAACACCACTCAATATTAGGCAATTGAGGGCAAGATTACAAGTGGAGTAGTATTTAATGCTCCCGCTCGAGCGTTAACTCCACTAGAAGTAAGCTTTTTGCACATGTCGGGTAGTGCTCGTATTACAAATTAAAAGTAAACATTTTTTTGCTTGCACACTAACCCGCAGCGCATAAAATGCTGTACTTTTGAAAATCATGCACGCAATATCATATTCCCCCATAGAAGCATGCAAACTCGGTCATATATTTTCAAGTGCGCTAACCTGACATGAAAATATGAATATTTCACATTCCAATGTTCTTCACATAGCAGAATATGTTCTATTTATTCATAAATAAATACATGTTTCTATATAGATCTGATGTTTTTTTGCACAAATATATATTTATATATATAGATCATTATATATAGGTATATAGATATATATAGAAATGTATAGGAATTTCTATTTAAAAATACATAAAACATATTCTGCTATGTGCAGAACATTGAAATGTGAAATATTTACAGTAAATGCACAATATAGCACTTTATAAAAAAGGAATATTGCATAAATATGATTTTTTGTTTTCTCCAATATGTCCCTGTATGAATACATATGTACTGATGTGTTTATATGTGTATATATGTCTGTAAATACATATATACACATATAAATATATAAATACATATGTACAAACATATGGGGCGAGATTACATATACGGCGCAGGCTTCAGCGCAAGCGCTGTGACCTGCGCCGCCCGTAAATGTCTAACACACTTCCTAAAACTACACATAAAAAAAAACTGTATTCGCCATCATACCCACATCGGAACTAATAGCAAATATATTAACCTCTAAACCGACAACCCTCCACAACGCAATAAGCCTGATTAAACTATTAACCCCTAATCCACAACTACCTAATGTGTTAACCCCTAATCCGCCATTAACCCACATCGTAAAGTCCCTATTAAAACTATTAACCCCTAAACCGCTATTAACCCACTTAGCAAACTTCCTTTTAAACTATTAACCCCTAAACCTCCATCCCCCACAACGACCCCTAAACCACCATCCCCCACAAATAAATAATTAAATTCCTAAGCCCCCTAACCTAACACCCCCTAAATTAACCTAAATTAAAAAATACTAAAGTTACTCACTATTAAAATAAAAAACTATACATTACTTTAAAAATAAAAAAAACTAAGTTAAAATTACGGAAAATAAAAAAATCTAATATTACAGAAAATAATAAACAAATGATCAAAAATAAAAAAATCAAACCAAATCCCTATATAAAAATAAAAAAGCCCCCCAAAATAAAAACACCCCCTAATCTAATGCTAAACTACCAATAGCCCTTAAAAGGGCTTTTTGCAGGGCATTGCCCTAAGTTAAACAGCTCTTATACAGTTACAAAAAATTCTAGGTCCCCCTAACAGTAAAACCCACCACCCACCAATCCCACCAAAATAAAAGAACATAACACTAAAAAACCTAAACTACCCATTGCCCTGAAAAGGGCATTTGTATGGGCATTGCCCTTAAAAGTTATAGAAGACGAAAGAAATAATGAAATTACATTGATAGATGTTTTACTATGCCTCATTTAAATGTTATGGTAAATTAGATTTTCAGTTTAATATCCCTTTAATCTAAGATGGGAATAGCTTGATATCCCTAATATGAATAAGGTTGTGTGCAGGGATGAATTCTTCACACACACACATTTATCTCCACAAGAGTTTATGCAGATTGGAACCCAGAAGGTTTAGCAAAAAAAAAAATTAATTGTTTGGTATAAAAACAAACAAACAAAAAAAGCTTAGCAATATAATTTGATTATTTATTTTGTCCCTTTTTGTCTGTAGTCTTAATCTGAAAATAGTGGCATCCCCAATTCTGAGATTTGCAGGTGCATATGGCATACTTCACAAACCTAACCCTGCTACATATTTGTCCCTAATTGGCCTCAGCAGGATTATCTGATAATGAATTTAAAACAATTAAAGTGACAGTAAACACGGATTGCAATATAAAATTCATAATTATACATAGTAAAACAACTTTGCAATATACTTTCATTATTTCTTTTGCCCCCTTTCCATGTAATTTAAGTCTGAAAAATGTGTTTTTCTCAGTCCTTCTCTCCTCTTGCTGAAGCCAAACGATGGAGTTGTTAACACAATGACAGTGGCAAACCATGTCCTCTCCAGACTTAAAGGGATAGTCTGGTCAAAATTTAACTTTCATGATTCATATAGAGCATGCAATTTTAAGCAACTTTCCTATTTACTTATTTTATTATCATTTTTTCTTTGTTCTTTAGAAAGAAAAATAAGAAAGTTGCTTAAAATTGCATGCTCTCTCTGAACCGTAAAAGTTTAATTTTGACTAGACTGTCCCTTTAATGCCGGATTGGCTATGCCAAATAAGGAAAATGATGTGTGGAGTTTAAACTTTGAAAAAACAATTACAGCGAACTAGGTGTTAATGTTGTGTAATAACTCTGCTGATAAGTTGATCTGTTGGAAGACTGAAGAAAAATGTTGTAATTACAAGGTGTTTACTGTCCATTTAATTCATAATAAAAGACAAATGTAGGTTAAAACAACAAAGAAGTGGTGTAAACCATGGGGGTCACTAGCCCTTCCCAGAATAATAATGACTCACTCCGCCCCTCAGCTATGATTGGTCCTTGTTTTCCAGCCCCACCCACAGTACACCCAACTCCAACCATGGTCTTTCTTTACACAGCCTGTGGACCACTCTTTGCCTCCCATCACGGCCCACTCACAGTTGTAGGTCTCCAGGAAGTGCCCCCCTTATAGCTATTTTCCAGAGATGCCACTGCAGCAAAAAAACGTTCCTTCCCTGAACATAACTTAAAAGGTACTGCTGTCTCTATTGCTTCCCACTGTCTCATGTATTACTTCTGTATTTGCTCTGGCCTTAGCTTTTGTCAATATCACTTTTGTGAGAAGAAAACTTAAAGAGACAGTAAACACCCTGACATTTTTATATACAATATTTTGTTATGCATAACGAAACAACTTTGTTGTATATTTTCATTATACAAAAAAATTAGCATTTTCTCTTTAGAACATGAAAAGCACCCAGCTGACTCCTGAAGGCTAACCCTACTGCAGCTTTCACTAATTGCTGTAACTGATAACAAATGCAAAGTAGAGGACTTTATACTAACTTTATAACCTTGACTAGGCATGTTGTCAGCAGACCAGATTGGCTCCTCCAAATAAGGCAAATTGTGGGGGCAGTTTGGCTATTGAAAAATAATTGTGGTAAAAAGCATGTTAATATTTTTTAAAGGGACTTGAAACCCAATTTTTTTTCTTTCATGATTCAAATAGAGAATACAATTTTAACTCCTTAACGACCAACAACGTATGGGGTACGTCCTCCCAAAAAAATACAGTTAACGACCGAGGAAGCGGTGGAAGTGATCCTGATAGCTTCCAGCCGATTTCATGTTATTGCAGTGATGCCTCGATATCGAGGCATCCTGCAATAACACTACTTGGCCATTCGATGCAGGGAGAGCCACTCTGTGGCCCTCTCTGCATAGGACATCAATGGCCGTGATCGTTGGTGGATGGGAGCCGACGTGGGAGGCGGGTGGGCGGCCACCGATGAAGTCCAGTAGTGAGAGGGGGCGGGATCTGGGGTGGAGTCACCAGATGCGCGCACAGAAGCATGCGCGTGCATGGGGGGGGCGGGCGTTCGCATGCACAGGGCAGGAGCGGGTGGGAACCACTACACTATGGAACATTTTCACAAATTAAGTGGGGGAGAGGAGGGAGGAAATTCAGATCTAAGGGATCTGGGAGGGGGTGGGGGTTAGTCTTTGGGGGGGGGGGAAGCTACACTACAGAAAAAAAAGGGAAAATAGGGCGAAAAGGCAAAAAAATAAACATTTTATTGTAAATTGGGTACTGGCAGACAGCTGCACGTACCCAAGATGGCGCAAATTGGGTAGAGGGGGAGGATCAGAGAGCTGTTTGGGGGGGGGGATCAGGGAGGTTGGTGGCTAAGGGGGGATCCTACACAGCAGAATATGGCTTTAATAAACAAAAAAAGCAAAACAAAAAATGTTTATTTTAGTACTGGCAGACTTTCTGCCAGTACTTAAAAAGACAGTCAAGTCCAAAAAAAAACTTTCATGATTTAAATAGGGAATGTAATTTCAAACAACTTTCCAATTTACTTTTATCACCAATTTTGCTTTGTTCTCTTGGTATTCTTAGTTGAAAGCTAATTCTAGGCTAAAATTAAGCTAAAATTAACCCTACAAGCTCCCTAATTAACCCCTTCACTGCTGGGCATAATACACGTGTGGTGCGCAGCAGGGACGTGCACTCACAGGAGGCAGGGGAGGCAGTGGCTACCCTGCCAAATGTGGCCAAAGCTTAATTAAATTTTAATTAAAACAAAAAAAAAAAGTCCCCAAAAAAATATTTTCCCCCCATGTAATGCGATGGAGAGGCAGGTACAGGAACGCTTCTCTCCATTGCAGTACATGGGTCAAAGGAAAAGCTGTGCTGCAGCGCCACCAGTGTTCTGTCAATATATTAGCAGCACAAATTGGGACCAATAGGAGGCACCCCTCTTGATGCCTCCTAGCAAGTGAAGGAAATATAGATTAATCAGAAGGAGGATGCAGTGAGCAGGGTCATGTGACACAACTGGAAGCTGAGGTAACCTAAGAACAGATGACACCAAGCAGAAGAGTAAAGTTGTATTCTACATCTCTTGTGATTCAGAAGTTGTGTTCAGATACAGCTCATTAACAGGGGGGGACAGTAAGTGAGCAAAACCCAATACTGACAGGAAGTCAAAGGGTCAATTCAAATTTAAATCCATCGTTTAAAACCCAGAGTTTGAAGTTAAGTGTGCAGTGTCCACATTATTTAAATTTAAGTTTTTGACATTGAATATTGCTAAGCCTCCCTTTTTCATGGTTATTTGATTTAATTAGGTACAAACTCCATATATGTTATGTCTGTTCAGTCAGAGGATGCAGTATCTATTTTTATTTTTCTCTGTGTCTCCATTTATTTAAAGACTGCTGTTAACTTGTAATTCACAAATCAATTGAAAGCTGTTGCATTGTGTTTTTAATATGTGCTGCTTTTATATTAATAAAAAGGAGATAATGAGTCATTCAAAAAATATATGTAATTATTGCAGTTAAATGTTTTTAGAAATAATGCCACTGTAAAGGAACTGGTTAAACACATAGTCAAAGGGAGACATTTAAAATTAAACTTTCATGATTGAGGTAGAGCATGCTATTTTAATAGACTTTTCTATTTGTTTCTATTTTGAGAATTAGCATCAACTGTTACTGGCCCCATGTCAGCAAATCAAATTAGTTTTTGAAAGGAACATGAAAGTCATAATTACATTTCCATCATTCAGATAGAAATTGCACAAAAAAAGAAATAAATAAACTTTCTATTTTACTTTTATTATGTACTTCATTCTTTTGGTCTCCTTTGTTGAAGAGCATACCTAAGTGAGATGTGCACATGCATTTCTTGAACACCATATTGCAGCAGCTGTGTTGGCAGTATTGATAACTTGTCCTTTGTGTAAAACTTGTATGGTAAATTATTTCTATTTTTACAATACAGTAGTGAGTAGAGAAGAGATTGTGTATCATTCAAATTGCTTAGTAACTGGCACTGTGCCACAGAATTGTGTGAGTGTGTATGTGAGCAGAGTGTGTGTGGGTGTCAGTGAGCAGAGTATATGTGCTTTATTCTCCAGGTAATCAATACATGTCCGATGAACTGGTGCTTTAGTGCAGTTTTTCTCAACAATGGTCCTCAAGTACCCCCAACAGGCCAGGTTTTCATTATAGCTGGATCAGTGCACAGGTGAAGTAATCAGCTGATCAGCAACTCAGTGGTTACTAACTTGCTCTCACCCATCACCTGATTATGTCACCTGCGCACTGGTTCAGCTATCATTTAAACCTGCCCTGTTGGGGGTACTTGCGTCCCTCTGTACATGTGTTTCTCCGGCGTATCATATCTAGTGCCTCACCAGCCTCTGACCTCACTGCACGTCACTGGTGCGCAGTGGCATTTAGCAGCCTTCAAATTACCAAAAAGCAACGCCAAAGCCATATATGTCTGCTATTTCTGAACAAAGGGGATCCCAAAGAAGCATTTAAAATCATTTATGCTATAATTGCACAAGTTGTTTGTAAATAATTTCAGTGAGAAACCTAAAGTTTGTGAAAAAATTTGTGAAAAAGTGAATGATTTTTTTTATTTGATCACATTTGGCGGTGAAATGGTGGCATGAAATATACCAAAATCGGCCTAGATCAATACTTTTGGATGTCTTCTAAAACAAAATATTTACATGTCAAGGGATATTCAGGGATTCCTGACAGATATCAGTATTCCAATGTAACTAGTGCTAATTTTGAAAAAAAAGTGGTTTGGAAATAGCAAAGTGCTACTTGTACTTATTGCCCTATAACTTGCAAAAAAAGCGCAAAGAAGATGTAAACATTGAGTATTTCTAAACTTAAGACAAAATTTAGAAACTATTTGGCATGGGTGTTTTTTGATGGTTGTAGATGTGTAACAGATTTTGGGGGTCAAAGTTAGAAAAAGTGTGTTTTTTTCCATTTTTCCTCATATTTTATAATTTTTTTATAGTAAATTATAAGATATGATGAAAATAATTTTATCTTTAGAAAGTCCATTTAATGGTGAGAAAAACGGTATATAATATGTGTGGGTACAGTAAATGAGTAAGAGGAAAATTACAGCTAAACACAAACACAGCAGAAATGTAAAAATAGCGGTCCCAAACATTAAAGCCCTTTCTAATCAAATATTTTTATCAGGAAGTGTATATGAGTTTAATAGTTTATTTTAATGTGTTTTTGATGTTTCCTGTTTTCCTGTGAACATTTGTTTGAACCCTTACACTTCACGCTAGGTCTTCAGGCAAACTCTGAGGAACCTGTATTTACTCCACTGCTCCTATCAATTTTTCACATACAACAGTGTTTGTATTCATAAATTCTGCTAATGCCTTCTCTATTGGGTAACTTCTATTAAAGGGACACTCAGGTTAAATTAAATTTTCATGATTCATATAGAGCATGTAATTGTAAACAACTTTACAATTTACTTCCATTAAAAAAAATGTGCACAGTCTTTTATATTTACAATTTTTGAGTCACCAGATCCTACTGAGCATGTGCAAGAATTCACAGACTATACGTATATGCATTTGTGATTGGCTGATTGCTATCACATGGTACAAGGGGAGTGGAAAACATAATTTATGCTTACCTGATAAATTTATTTCTCTTGTAGTGTATCCAGTCCACGGATCATCCATTACTTGTGGGATATTCTCCTTCACAACAGGAAGTTGCAAGAGGATCACCCACAGCAGAGCTGCTATATAGCTCCTCCCCTCACTGCCATATCCAGTCATTCAACCGAAACAAGACAAGAAAGGAGAAACCATAGGGTGCAGTGGTGACTGTAGTTTAATTAAAATTTAGACCTGCCTTAAAAGGACAGGGCGGGCCGTGGACTGGATACACTACAAGAGAAATAAATTTATCAGGTAAGCATAAATTATGTTTTCTCTTGTTAAGTGTATCCAGTCCACGGATCATCCATTACTTGTGGGATACCAATACCAAAGCTAAAGTACACGGATGATGGGAGGGACAAGGCAGGAACTTAAACGGAAGGAACCACTGCCTGTAGAACCTTTCTCCCAAAAAAAGCCTCCGAAGAAGCAAAAGTGTCAAATTTGTAAAACTTTGAAAAGGTGTGAAGCGAAGACCAAGTCGCAGCCTTGCAAATCTGTTCAACAGAGGCCTCATTTTTAAAGGCCCAGGTGGAAGCCACAGCTCTAGTAGAATGAGCTGTAATCCTTTCAGGGGCCTGCTGTCCAGCAGTCTCATAGGCTAAGCGTATTATGCTCCGAAGCCAAAAGGAGAGAGAGGTTGCCGAAGCTTTTTGACCTCTCCTCTGTCCAGAGTAAACGACAAACAGGGCAGATGTTTGACGAAAATCTTTAGTAGCCTGTAAGTAAAACTTCAAGGCACGGACTACGTCCAGATTATGCAAAAGACGTTCCTTCTTTGAAGAAGGATTAGGACACAATGATGGAACAACAATCTCTTGATTGATATTCCTGTTAGAAACCACCTTAGGTAAAAACCCAGGTTTGGTACGCAGAACTACCTTGTCTGAATGAAAAATCAGATAAGGAGAATCACAATGTAAGACAGATAACTCAGAGACTCTTCATGCCGAGGAAATAGCCATCAAAAACAGAACTTTCCAAGATAAAAGTTTAATATCAATGGAATGAAGGGGTTCAAACGGAACTCCCTGAAGAACTTTAAGAACCAAGTTTAAGCTCCATGGGGGAGCAACAGTTTTAAACACAGGCTTAATCCTAACCAAAGCATGACAAAATGCCTGGACGTCTGGAACTTCTGCCAGACGCTTGTGCAAAAGAATAGACAGAGCAGAGATCTGTCCTTTTAAAGAACTAGCTGATAAGCCTTTGTCCAAACCCTCTTGGAGAAAGGACAATATCCTAAGAATCCTAACCTTACTCCATGAGTAACTCTTGGATTCACACCAATAAAGATATTTCCATATCTTATGGTAGATTTTCCTGGTGACAGGCTTCCGAGCCTGTATTAAGGTATCAATGACTGACTCGCAGAAGCCACGCCTTGATAGAATCAAGCGTTCAATCTCCATGCAGTCAGTCTCAGAGAACGTAGATTTGGATGATTGAAAGGACCTTGTATTAGAAGGTCCTGCCTCAGAGGCAGAGTCCATGGTGGAAGAGATGACACGTCCACTAGGTCTGCATATTAGGTCCTGCGTGACCACGCAGACGCTATCAGAATCACCGATGCTCTCTCCTGTTTGATTTTGGCAATCAGTCGAGGGAGCAGAGGAAACGGTGGAAACACATAGGCCAGGTTGAAGAACCAAGGAGCTGCTAGAGCATCTATCAGCGTTGCTCCCGGGTCCCTGGACCTGAATCCGTAACAAGGAAGCTTGGCGTTCTGGCGAGACGCCATGAGATCCAGTTCTGGTTTGCCCCAACGATGGACCAGTTGAGCAAACACCTCCGGATGGAGTTCCCACTCCCCCGGATGAAAAGTCTGACGACTTAGAAAATCTGCCTCCCAGTTCTCTACGCCTGGGATGTGGATCGCTGACAGGTGGCAAGAGTGAGACTCTGCCCAGCGAATTATCTTTGAGACTTCTAACATCGCTAGGGAACTCCTGGTTCCCCCTTGATGGTTGATGTAAGCCACAGTCATGATGTTGTCCGACTGAAATCTGATGAACCTCAGTGTTGCTAACTGAGGCCAAGCTAGAAGAGCATCGAATATTGCTCTTAACTCCAGAATATTTATTGGGAGGAGTTTCTCCTCCTGAGTCCACAATCCCTGAGCCTTCAGGAAGTTCCAGACTGCGCCCCAACCTAGAAGGTTGGCATCTGTTGTTACAATCGTCCAATCTGGCCTGCGAAAGGTCATACCCTTGGACAGATGGACCCGAGAAAGCCACCAGAGAAGAGAATATCTGGTCTCCAGATCCAGATTTAGTAGAGGGGACAAATCTGAGTAATCCCCATTCCACTGACTTAGCATGCATAATTGCAGCGGTCTGAGATGCAGGCGCGCAAATGGCACTATGTCCATTGCCGCTACCATTAAGCTGATTACTTCCATGCACTGAGCCACTGACGGGCGTGGAATGGAATGAAGGACACGGCAAGCATTTAGAAGTTTTGATAACCTGGACTCCGTCAGGTAAATTTTCATCTCTACAGAATCTTTAAGAGTCCCTAGGAAGGAGACTCTTGTGAGTGGTGATAGAGAACTCTTTTCCACGTTCACTTTCCACCCATGCGACCTCAGAAATGCCAGAACTATCTCTGTATGAGACTTGGCAATTTGAAAGCTTGACGCCTGTATCAGGATGTCGTCTAGATACGGAGCCACCGCTATGCCTCGCGGTCTTAGAACCGCCAGAAGTGAGCCCAGAACCTTTGTAAAAATTCTCGGGCAGTGGCCAATCCGAAGGGAAGAGCTACAAATTGGTAATGCCTGTCTAGAAAGGCAAACCTTAGGAACCAATGATGATCTTTGTGAACCGGTATGTGAAGGTAGGCATCCTTTAAGTCCACTGTGGTCATGTACTGACCCTCTTGGATCATGGGTAGGATGGTCCGAATAGTTTCCATTTTGAATGATGGAACTCTGAGGAATTTGTTTAAGATCTTTAGATCCAAGATTGGTCTGAAGGTTCCCTCTTTCTTGGGAACCACAAACAGATTTGAATAAAATCCCTGTCCTTGTTCCGAACTGGATGGATCACTCCCATTACTAGGAGGTCTTGCACACAGCTTAGGAATGCCTCTTTCTTTATCTGGTTTGATGATAACCTTGAAAGATGAAATCTCCCTTGTGGAGGAGAAGCTTTGAAGTCCAGAAGATATCCCTGAGATATGATCTCCAACGCCCAGGGATCCTGAACATCTCTTGCCCACGCCTGGGCGAAGAGAGAAAGTCTGCCCCCCACTAGATCCGTTTCCGGTTAGGGGGCCGTTCCTTCATGCTGTCTTGGGGGCAGCAGCAGGCTTCCTGGCCTGCTTGCCCTTGTTCCAGGACTGGTTAGGTTTCCAGGCCTGTCTGGAATGAGCAACAGTTCCCTCTTGTTTTGAAGCGGAGGAAGTTGATGCTGCTCCTGCCTTGAAATTTCGAAAGGCACGAAAATTAGACTGTTTGGCCTTTGATTTGGCCCTGTCCTGAGGAAGGGTATGACCCTTGCCTCCAGTAATGTCAGCAATAATTTCCTTCAAGCCAGGCCCGAATAAGGTCTGCACCTTGAAAGGAATGTTGAGTAATTTAGACTTTGAAGTCACGTCAGCTAACCAGGATTTAAGCCATAGCGCCCTACGCGCCTGGATGGCGAATCCCTAATTCTTAGCCGTTAGTTTAGTCAAATGAACAATGGCATCAGAAACAAATGAGTTAGCTAGCTTAAGCGTTCTAAGCTTATCAATAATTTCATTCAATGGAGCTGTCTGGATGGCCTCTTCCAGGGCCTCAAACCAGAATGCCGCCGCAGCAGTGACAGGCGCAATGCATGCAAGGGGCTGTAAAATAAAACCTTGTTGAATAAACATTTTCTTAAGGTAACCCTCCAATTTTTTATCCATTGGATCTGAAAAAGCACAACTGTCCTCAACCGGGATAGTGGTACGCTTTGCTAAAGTAGAAACTGCTCCCTCCACCTTAGGGACCGTCTGCCATAAGTCCCGTGTAGTGGCGTCTATTGGAAACATTTTTCTAAATATAGGAGGTGGGGAAAAGGGCACACCGGGTCTATCCCACTCCTTGCTAATAATTTCTGTAAGCCTTTTAGGTATAGGAAAAACGTCAGTACACACCGGCACCGCATAGTATCTATCCAGCCTACACAATTTCTCTGGAATTGCAACTGTGTTACAGTCATTCAGAGCAGCTAATACCTCCCCAAGCAATACACGGAGGTTCTCAAGCTTAAATTTAAAATTAGAAATCTCTGAATCAGGTTTCCCCGAGTCAGTGATGTCACCCACAGACTGAAGCTCTCAGTCCTCATGTTCTGCATACTGTGACGCAGTATCAGACATGGCTCTAACAGCATTTGCGCGCTCTGTATCTCTCCTAACCCCAGAGCTATCGCGCTTGCCTCTTAATTCAGGCAATCTAGATAATACCTCACAGTGCTTCCGTATTAACCTTTTGCGCTAACCTCTAACCCTCTAACCCTCCGTCCTCCTGGTATCTGGCATCTCACATGCACATCTCTACTACTTTGATTACGAGTTTTTATAATGTGTTTTTTTTTTTATTTATTAGCCAGGGAACACATTTTCTGGCATCCCTCCTAGTACGCAGCCATCACACATGTTCGTTGGAGCCGAGCCATTTTAATGCCAGTATCAATTTAAAGGGCCATTCTAATGCCAAAATGAAATGCTCTAATCTACAATTCGCTACCAATCACTGGCCATAAGCTGCAATATGTTTGCAGGGGTTAAACATTAAGGGCCAGATTACAAGTGGAGCGCAATCATTTGTGCCTGAGCAATAAGGGGTATATCATGAGGGTTTACGCTCAACGGGCTTACTGCTCATATTACAAGTTGAACGTAAATGCAATCGCATGAGCGCAATTGTGATTTACGCTAAAATCATTAGCACAACTTCAGACCTGTGGTTAACTGTTTTGCGAAAATAAGAAGTTGCACAAAACACATCAAAAATACATTACAAAGTGCACTTACACTCATAATAACACTGCCTGAAAAAAAATATTGCGCACAAAAGTTATAAGGGCTCAAAGTTTTGAGATCTCGGGTGTTGGGACAAGCCCAGCTACCACATCAAGGTCTCTTCCAAAACCTGGGTTCCTAATACAGCCATACAAATGCCAGCTCTCAATCAAACAAACTGGGAACAAGTCAGGGTTCACTGACTTATGTAATCACCCTAGACTTATACAAAACACGGAAGGGGACTGCACTCTCAGACTGGACTTGGTACACATTCCATGACCCTGCAACATGCGCAGCCCTGGGTGTTCACTGGCACTCTCAGAAAGCTGTGCTATCTCCAGAGTCACAGGCAGTTAGCCCCAGACAAGTTTGGGTGCAAGGCCCATAGCGAAAATTACAAAGTAAATTAATACAACACACAGAGAAAGTCCAGCACTCGCTTACAAGCTCTCAGCTAAGATTAAAAGCAAGTTTGTTTGATTAAGAGCTTGCATTTGTATGGCTGTATTAGGGACCCAGGTTTTGGAAGAGACCTTGATGTGGTACCTGGGCTTGTCCCATTTGGCCAGATGCGGTAACTAACTCTTACAGTTTTGCTTTTAATCTTAGCTGAGAGCTTGTAAGCGAGTGCTGGACTTTCTCTGTGTGTTGTATTCATTTATTTTGAAATTTTTCCTATGGACCATGCACCCTGACTTGTCTGGGGTTAACTGCCTGTGATTCTGGAGACAGCACAGCTTCCTGAGAGTGCTATTAGCACCCAGGGCTGAGCATGTTGCAGGGTCATTGGATGTGTTCCCAGTCCAGTCTGAGAGTGCAGTCCCCTTCCGTGTTTTGTATATATATTTATATATATATATATATATATATATATTGCGCTTATGCTACAGCTCTAACTCCACTAGAATTAAGATTTTTGTGCTAGTCTGGTTACCCCTAAAGCGAAAACAGTTTACTTTCAACTTTTAATACGAGCGCAACCAGACTAGCGCAAAAATCTTAATTCTAGCGGAGTTAGAGCTGTAGCATAAGCGCAAAATACCGCTCCACTTGTAATCTGGCCCTTAGTTAGAAAAGGACAGTAATGCAAAAATGTAATGGTATATCAAATCTTCCCAATTAATTTTTGCACTAAAAAATCCCTTTAAATTTTTCTTTCTGTTTTTAGTAGCTATTATTTATACTAGTGCTGCAGGGTGATTTTATGAAAATATGTCTAATTAAATGTATAATTGCTGTGCTATGGACATGTGATAACATTTTATTAGTACTGTATTGTATTTATTTATATGTGGCTTGGAAAAGGGTTAATTGGTTTCTGCTAGAGTATATATTAATTTCCTACCTGGGTGGGTTATCTATAAAAGATAGCCTCTAGGGGAGCTAAATGTGTGATATTGATTGAGACTTCCAGGGGAGATCAGATTATGGAAGATAGGGAATTACAGTGCGCTAGTAGTGTGTAGTGTGCTGAGGCAGAGGTCACGCAGAGTCAGCTACTGAGTATGTTGTTGCTTATAGCTTTGTATGTGCAGTCCAGCTGGGTGATGTGTCTTGTTGGTTTTATTATATTATTAATGGTTTAACAAACAATTGCTTTTACAAATCCTATAGAGGCACACCTTGATATTTATCTTTTCATTTTATGATGATTAATTATAGGCCAATTGTTTTGTTAACATACAAAATAAATTGTCATTGTTTTGCAGTACAGTTGAACACCACTCAATATTAGGCAATTGAGGGCAAGATTACAAGTGGAGTAGTATTTAATGCTCCCGCTCGAGCGTTAACTCCACTAGAAGTAAGCTTTTTGCACATGTCGGGTAGTGCTCGTATTACAAATTAAAAGTAAACATTTTTTTGCTTGCACACTAACCCGCAGCGCATAAAATGCTGTACTTTTGAAAATCATGCACGCAATATCATATTCCCCCATAGAAGCATGCAAACTCGGTCATATATTTTCAAGTGCGCTAACCTGACATGAAAATATGAATATTTCACATTCCAATGTTCTTCACATAGCAGAATATGTTCTATTTATTCATAAATAAATACATGTTTCTATATAGATCTGATGTTTTTTTGCACAAATATATATTTATATATATAGATCATTATATATAGGTATATAGATATATATAGAAATGTATAGGAATTTCTATTTAAAAATACATAAAACATATTCTGCTATGTGCAGAACATTGAAATGTGAAATATTTACAGTAAATGCACAATATAGCACTTTATAAAAAAGGAATATTGCATAAATATGATTTTTTGTTTTCTCCAATATGTCCCTGTATGAATACATATGTACTGATGTGTTTATATGTGTATATATGTCTGTAAATACATATATACACATATAAATATATAAATACATATGTACAAACATATGGGGCGAGATTACATATACGGCGCAGGCTTCAGCGCAAGCGCTGTGACCTGCGCCGCCCGTAAATGTCTAACACACTTCCTAAAACTACACATAAAAAAAAACTGTATTCGCCATCATACCCACATCGGAACTAATAGCAAATATATTAACCTCTAAACCGACAACCCTCCACAACGCAATAAGCCTGATTAAACTATTAACCCCTAATCCACAACTACCTAATGTGTTAACCCCTAATCCGCCATTAACCCACATCGTAAAGTCCCTATTAAAACTATTAACCCCTAAACCGCTATTAACCCACTTAGCAAACTTCCTTTTAAACTATTAACCCCTAAACCTCCATCCCCCACAACGACCCCTAAACCACCATCCCCCACAAATAAATAATTAAATTCCTAAGCCCCCTAACCTAACACCCCCTAAATTAACCTAAATTAAAAAATACTAAAGTTACTCACTATTAAAATAAAAAACTATACATTACTTTAAAAATAAAAAAAACTAAGTTAAAATTACGGAAAATAAAAAAATCTAATATTACAGAAAATAATAAACAAATGATCAAAAATAAAAAAATCAAACCAAATCCCTATATAAAAATAAAAAAGCCCCCCAAAATAAAAACACCCCCTAATCTAATGCTAAACTACCAATAGCCCTTAAAAGGGCTTTTTGCAGGGCATTGCCCTAAGTTAAACAGCTCTTATACAGTTACAAAAAATTCTAGGTCCCCCTAACAGTAAAACCCACCACCCACCAATCCCACCAAAATAAAAGAACATAACACTAAAAAACCTAAACTACCCATTGCCCTGAAAAGGGCATTTGTATGGGCATTGCCCTTAAAAGTTATAGAAGACGAAAGAAATAATGAAATTACATTGATAGATGTTTTACTATGCCTCATTTAAATGTTATGGTAAATTAGATTTTCAGTTTAATATCCCTTTAATCTAAGATGGGAATAGCTTGATATCCCTAATATGAATAAGGTTGTGTGCAGGGATGAATTCTTCACACACACACATTTATCTCCACAAGAGTTTATGCAGATTGGAACCCAGAAGGTTTAGCAAAAAAAAAAATTAATTGTTTGGTATAAAAACAAACAAACAAAAAAAGCTTAGCAATATAATTTGATTATTTATTTTGTCCCTTTTTGTCTGTAGTCTTAATCTGAAAATAGTGGCATCCCCAATTCTGAGATTTGCAGGTGCATATGGCATACTTCACAAACCTAACCCTGCTACATATTTGTCCCTAATTGGCCTCAGCAGGATTATCTGATAATGAATTTAAAACAATTAAAGTGACAGTAAACACGGATTGCAATATAAAATTCATAATTATACATAGTAAAACAACTTTGCAATATACTTTCATTATTTCTTTTGCCCCCTTTCCATGTAATTTAAGTCTGAAAAATGTGTTTTTCTCAGTCCTTCTCTCCTCTTGCTGAAGCCAAACGATGGAGTTGTTAACACAATGACAGTGGCAAACCATGTCCTCTCCAGACTTAAAGGGATAGTCTGGTCAAAATTTAACTTTCATGATTCATATAGAGCATGCAATTTTAAGCAACTTTCCTATTTACTTATTTTATTATCATTTTTTCTTTGTTCTTTAGAAAGAAAAATAAGAAAGTTGCTTAAAATTGCATGCTCTCTCTGAACCGTAAAAGTTTAATTTTGACTAGACTGTCCCTTTAATGCCGGATTGGCTATGCCAAATAAGGAAAATGATGTGTGGAGTTTAAACTTTGAAAAAACAATTACAGCGAACTAGGTGTTAATGTTGTGTAATAACTCTGCTGATAAGTTGATCTGTTGGAAGACTGAAGAAAAATGTTGTAATTACAAGGTGTTTACTGTCCATTTAATTCATAATAAAAGACAAATGTAGGTTAAAACAACAAAGAAGTGGTGTAAACCATGGGGGTCACTAGCCCTTCCCAGAATAATAATGACTCACTCCGCCCCTCAGCTATGATTGGTCCTTGTTTTCCAGCCCCACCCACAGTACACCCAACTCCAACCATGGTCTTTCTTTACACAGCCTGTGGACCACTCTTTGCCTCCCATCACGGCCCACTCACAGTTGTAGGTCTCCAGGAAGTGCCCCCCCTTATAGCTATTTTCCAGAGATGCCACTGCAGCAAAAAAACGTTCCTTCCCTGAACATAACTTAAAAGGTACTGCTGTCTCTATTGCTTCCCACTGTCTCATGTATTACTTCTGTATTTGCTCTGGCCTTAGCTTTTGTCAATATCACTTTTGTGAGAAGAAAACTTAAAGAGACAGTAAACACCCTGACATTTTTATATACAATATTTTGTTATGCATAACGAAACAACTTTGTTGTATATTTTCATTATACAAAAAAATTAGCATTTTCTCTTTAGAACATGAAAAGCACCCAGCTGACTCCTGAAGGCTAACCCTACTGCAGCTTTCACTAATTGCTGTAACTGATAACAAATGCAAAGTAGAGGACTTTATACTAACTTTATAACCTTGACTAGGCATGTTGTCAGCAGACCAGATTGGCTCCTCCAAATAAGGCAAATTGTGGGGGCAGTTTGGCTATTGAAAAATAATTGTGGTAAAAAGCATGTTAATATTTTTTAAAGGGACTTGAAACCCAATTTTTTTTCTTTCATGATTCAAATAGAGAATACAATTTTAACTCCTTAACGACCAACAACGTATGGGGTACGTCCTCCCAAAAAAATACAGTTAACGACCGAGGAAGCGGTGGAAGTGATCCTGATAGCTTCCAGCCGATTTCATGTTATTGCAGTGATGCCTCGATATCGAGGCATCCTGCAATAACACTACTTGGCCATTCGATGCAGGGAGAGCCACTCTGTGGCCCTCTCTGCATAGGACATCAATGGCCGTGATCGTTGGTGGATGGGAGCCGACGTGGGAGGCGGGTGGGCGGCCACCGATGAAGTCCAGTAGTGAGAGGGGGCGGGATCTGGGGTGGAGTCACCAGATGCGCGCACAGAAGCATGCGCGTGCATGGGGGGGGGCGGGCGTTCGCATGCACAGGGCAGGAGCGGGTGGGAACCACTACACTATGGAACATTTTCACAAATTAAGTGGGGGAGAGGAGGGAGGAAATTCAGATCTAAGGGATCTGGGAGGGGGTGGGGGTTAGTCTTTGGGGGGGGGGGAAGCTACACTACAGAAAAAAAAGGGAAAATAGGGCGAAAAGGCAAAAAAATAAACATTTTATTGTAAATTGGGTACTGGCAGACAGCTGCACGTACCCAAGATGGCGCAAATTGGGTAGAGGGGGAGGATCAGAGAGCTGTTTGGGGGGGGGGGATCAGGGAGGTTGGTGGCTAAGGGGGGATCCTACACAGCAGAATATGGCTTTAATAAACAAAAAAAGCAAAACAAAAAATGTTTATTTTAGTACTGGCAGACTTTCTGCCAGTACTTAAAAAGACAGTCAAGTCCAAAAAAAAACTTTCATGATTTAAATAGGGAATGTAATTTCAAACAACTTTCCAATTTACTTTTATCACCAATTTTGCTTTGTTCTCTTGGTATTCTTAGTTGAAAGCTAATTCTAGGCTAAAATTAAGCTAAAATTAACCCTACAAGCTCCCTAATTAACCCCTTCACTGCTGGGCATAATACACGTGTGGTGCGCAGCAGGGACGTGCACTCACAGGAGGCAGGGGAGGCAGTGGCTACCCTGCCAAATGTGGCCAAAGCTTAATTAAATTTTAATTAAAACAAAAAAAAAAAGTCCCCAAAAAAATATTTTCCCCCCATGTAATGCGATGGAGAGGCAGGTACAGGAACGCTTCTCTCCATTGCAGTACATGGGTCAAAGGAAAAGCTGTGCTGCAGCGCCACCAGTGTTCTGTCAATATATTAGCAGCACAAATTGGGACCAATAGGAGGCACCCCTCTTGATGCCTCCTAGCAAGTGAAGGAAATATAGATTAATCAGAAGGAGGATGCAGTGAGCAGGGTCATGTGACACAACTGGAAGCTGAGGTAACCTAAGAACAGATGACACCAAGCAGAAGAGTAAAGTTGTATTCTACATCTCTTGTGATTCAGAAGTTGTGTTCAGATACAGCTCATTAACAGGGGGGGACAGTAAGTGAGCAAAACCCAATACTGACAGGAAGTCAAAGGGTCAATTCAAATTTAAATCCATCGTTTAAAACCCAGAGTTTGAAGTTAAGTGTGCAGTGTCCACATTATTTAAATTTAAGTTTTTGACATTGAATATTGCTAAGCCTCCCTTTTTCATGGTTATTTGATTTAATTAGGTACAAACTCCATATATGTTATGTCTGTTCAGTCAGAGGATGCAGTATCTATTTTTATTTTTCTCTGTGTCTCCATTTATTTAAAGACTGCTGTTAACTTGTAATTCACAAATCAATTGAAAGCTGTTGCATTGTGTTTTTAATATGTGCTGCTTTTATATTAATAAAAAGGAGATAATGAGTCATTCAAAAAATATATGTAATTATTGCAGTTAAATGTTTTTAGAAATAATGCCACTGTAAAGGAACTGGTTAAACACATAGTCAAAGGGAGACATTTAAAATTAAACTTTCATGATTGAGGTAGAGCATGCTATTTTAATAGACTTTTCTATTTGTTTCTATTTTGAGAATTAGCATCAACTGTTACTGGCCCCATGTCAGCAAATCAAATTAGTTTTTGAAAGGAACATGAAAGTCATAATTACATTTCCATCATTCAGATAGAAATTGCACAAAAAAAGAAATAAATAAACTTTCTATTTTACTTTTATTATGTACTTCATTCTTTTGGTCTCCTTTGTTGAAGAGCATACCTAAGTGAGATGTGCACGTGCATTTCTTGAACACCATATTGCAGCAGCTGTGTTGGCAGTATTGATAACTTGTCCTTTGTGTAAAACTTGTATGGTAAATTATTTCTATTTTTACAATACAGTAGTGAGTAGAGAAGAGATTGTGTATCATTCAAATTGCTTAGTAACTGGCACTGTGCCACAGAATTGTGTGAGTGTGTATGTGAGCAGAGTGTGTGTGGGTGTCAGTGAGCAGAGTATATGTGCTTTATTCTCCAGGTAATCAATACATGTCCGATGAACTGGTGCTTTAGTGCAGTTTTTCTCAACAATGGTCCTCAAGTACCCCCAACAGGCCAGGTTTTCATTATAGCTGGATCAGTGCACAGGTGAAGTAATCAGCTGATCAGCAACTCAGTGGTTACTAACTTGCTCTCACCCATCACCTGATTATGTCACCTGCGCACTGGTTCAGCTATCATTTAAACCTGCCCTGTTGGGGGTACTTGCGTCCCTCTGTACATGTGTTTCTCCGGCGTATCATATCTAGTGCCTCACCAGCCTCTGACCTCACTGCACGTCACTGGTGCGCAGTGGCATTTAGCAGCCTTCAAATTACCAAAAAGCAACGCCAAAGCCATATATGTCTGCTATTTCTGAACAAAGGGGATCCCAAAGAAGCATTTAAAATCATTTATGCTATAATTGCACAAGTTGTTTGTAAATAATTTCAGTGAGAAACCTAAAGTTTGTGAAAAAATTTGTGAAAAAGTGAATGATTTTTTTTATTTGATCACATTTGGCGGTGAAATGGTGGCATGAAATATACCAAAATCGGCCTAGATCAATACTTTTGGATGTCTTCTAAAACAAAATATTTACATGTCAAGGGATATTCAGGGATTCCTGACAGATATCAGTATTCCAATGTAACTAGTGCTAATTTTGAAAAAAAAGTGGTTTGGAAATAGCAAAGTGCTACTTGTACTTATTGCCCTATAACTTGCAAAAAAAGCGCAAAGAAGATGTAAACATTGAGTATTTCTAAACTTAAGACAAAATTTAGAAACTATTTGGCATGGGTGTTTTTTGATGGTTGTAGATGTGTAACAGATTTTGGGGGTCAAAGTTAGAAAAAGTGTGTTTTTTTCCATTTTTCCTCATATTTTATAATTTTTTTATAGTAAATTATAAGATATGATGAAAATAATTTTATCTTTAGAAAGTCCATTTAATGGTGAGAAAAACGGTATATAATATGTGTGGGTACAGTAAATGAGTAAGAGGAAAATTACAGCTAAACACAAACACAGCAGAAATGTAAAAATAGCGGTCCCAAACGGACAGAAAATCAAAAAGTGCTGTGGTCATTAAGGGGTTAAAGAACTTTCCAATTTTCTTCTATTATCTAATTTGCTTAATTCTCTTGATATCCTTTGTTGAAAAGCATATCTAAATAGGCTCAGAAGCTGCTGATTAGTGGCTGCACATAGATGCCTTGTGTTATTGGCTCACCCATGTGCATTGCTATTTCGTCAACAAAGGATATATAAAGAATTTAGCAAATTAGATAATATAAGTAAATTGGAATGTTGTTTAAAATTGTACTCTCTATCTGAATCATGAAATAAACATTTTGTATTTCATGTCCCTTTAAAAATGTTAAGACTTGGCTGATATGTTATTCTATAGCAACACAACAGAAATGTCTTGTAATTACAAGGTGTTTACTGTCCCTTTAAGGTTAGTTTACATTAGACAGAGATTGTACTGTATTATTTGCTCTGCTTTTATATGTTCCCAATCATCAGTTTTACCCACTGGAGTGCATTCAATTGCTTATAGCTCCTTGTAACTTTATTTAATAGCTGGGTTTTTTCAGCTGAAACCACCACCTATACTAAAAGTATGAATACTTTAGCATTTCTGTATATGACAACTATGTAAGCAAGATCCAGGGAAGACAGAGTGCATAATATTTGTATGAACAGGATGAAAATCATATGCCGGTCATTTTATGTTCTATATGGGAGAATGTTGTTTTGCTCCTGCACATATCCTACATGGACAACTGAAAGCTATCAGCTGCATGTCATTGATTACATCAGTGAAACTCACAGTGGATATGTTTCCAATGAGACATGATTCTAGTGGGTGCCTTGAGCTAGGGTTGCCACCTCGGACATGTTTTCCTGGATGTTTATAAGTTACACATGCTGCAGGTTGTGCACAGGGCAACATGCACTGCGCACCTGGACAGCACACGAATTGTAACCCATGACAGCACTATTCATGTTCCCCTATGCACTCCCTGCAGCATGTGTAAATCATAAGTGTCCAGGAAAATGATGCCGAGGTGGCAACCCAATTGAGAGCCTATATTGGTCAGCAGTCCTTGGGGGAAGGAGGGGAGACAGACTTCAACAGTGCTTGAATGTTCAAAAGCTAAAAATAAAAATCCAAATTGCATATCTTTTTTTTATAGCAGTGTATATTGTTAGTAATGTGCTACATTAAATGGCGTGTCAATCACAACTCTTTTTTTTCTAGGTCCTTTAACAGATCATCACACAGCATAGTATAATTAAAAACCCTTGACACTGCATTTTATCATTCTTCATTCTAAATTAGGTAAAGAGATTGCTAGCACTGTTTCTACTCTTAGATCACAGCCCTTTTAGGGAAGAAGACTTCTCAATAAATATGAATTACAGTGTAGCTGTTAACAGTTCATTAGCATTCCACTCTGTTAATTAGCAGCAGTTATTTCATATTGATTAGTTAATGTCCCCCTCCCCCTCAGTAAAGAGCTGGTCTTCATCCCTTCAGTGGCAAATCTTCCCTAGTCACACCCACAATTAGTAGACTGACCTGTTTACTGTCTGAGTGTAATGAAGTGAGACAATTGTCTGTCAGCTAGGAAACAGCTCTATCATCACACTGGGAATACCAGAGGGATAAAAAGGAAAATACAACCCTTATTGCTGTAGAACGAGTTCTATAGGAAAGTGAACAGCTGCATCAGTCTGTATCTCTTCACAGATAATTATATTGGTTTTGCAAGAAACTTTTGTTTAATAGTGTTGAAAACAACACTTTAGCTAGCTTCAAATTATAGGTTCCAAAATCAATCCTTCCTGTTCCTTATGTAATCTTTTATTAAAATTCGTGCTATAGCATTTTCTTTCATGTAAGTGGCAAGAGTCCATGAGCTAGTGACGTATGGGATATACATTCCTACCTGGAGGAGGCAAAGTTTCCCAAACCTCAAATGCCTATAAATACACCTCCCACCTCACTCATACTTCAGTTTTACAAACTTTGCCTTCGTTGGAAGATGGTGAAGCAAGTTGTGCTTGATTTCTTCTGTGAAAGGCGCTTCTAAGCATTTTGAAGCCCAGTTCCTCTCAAAGTACAGTGTTTGTCTGAGGGATGTGAAGGGAGTATTTGCCTAATGATGCCATGTTTTCACCTATGGGAAATCTATTTTAAGGCTCTCCATATATCGGTCACAGGGATTCATCTGCCCACTCCCTTTACAGATCGACATTATACTCCTCTACCATTACCTCTGCTGATATGTTTCAGTACTGGTTTGGCTGTCTGCTATATGTGGATGGGTGTCTTCAGGTAAGTATATGAGGCCTATTTATCAAAGCGTCAACTATGTTGCATTCGCGGGCGTCAATACGCTCACCAAACACCGCCAAACATTGCGGCCGCGGATCTGAATACGATCTCCTTATTTATCAAAAAAGCCATCAAAAACGCGCGTCAAGAGCATTGGACTTGTGTTAACTAACAGTCATTGATGTCGCGGCTATTCTGGCTTTTCCCAACTTTATACCATTTCAATACTGTCCACGAACAAGCACATTTCTCTTTAGCACATTATTGTATATAGTGTAAATGTATTCTTTTTCTGAGCAGGACGAATTGCGAATATAGCAAGTAGCGACATATTTGGTACAAAGTGGAATTATTAGAATTCTTTTTAAGATTGGACATACATATGTTAGTATGTATATTCAAACACACACACACACACACACACACACACATATATATATATGTATGTGTTATCTCAGAAATCTTTTGCAAACATATTTAAATGTCCCGGAGTTCTTTTTTTTTTGTTCTAAACAATGTTGTCTGTCATATCTCTGTGTTTATTTATACCACTATATGTATATATTGTAAATGTATTATTACTCTGAGCAGGAATAATTTCGAATATAACATGTAATCAGAGTAACATATGTATTTATTTGAAATCTATGGCTATTTTAAAGACATAGGAAAGTGAAAATGTAAGTTGCACTAGTGGGAGCTAGCTGCTAATTGGTGCACACATTTGTCTCTTGTGATTGGCTAAATAGATGTGTTTAGCTAGCTGCCAGTAGTGCAATGCTGTTCCTTCAGCAAAGGATAACAAGAGAATGAAGCAAATTTGAGAATAGAAGTAAATTGGAAAGTTGTTTAAAATCGTATGTTCTATCCAAATCTTGAAATAATATTTTGGGGTTTCCTGTCCCTTTAAGAGCTGGGCCAGGTTTCTCTCTGCACCTGTCTTACCCCTCCTGATTGCAATCTATTTTTAAAAAACACCCCTTCACAAGTGTTATAAAATTGCCTGGCATATAAGATGACATTTCTTATTGAAAAAGAAATTCAAGAGAAGGAAGAAATACACTGAACATATGACAGTAAAGAGGTGAATTTAATTTCTGCTGTATCTGAATCATGACAGTTTAAAGTTAGGTGGGCTATTCCTTTGAGCTATCAGTTTAAGATTTTATTGAAACAAACATCAATTCGAATTTTAAATTCCTTGTCTAAAATATTACACTGTGTGTCCTAATGTCAGCATCAATGTTTATCTTTAATACTAATTTCACATGTACATACTTTCAAAGTATAATACACAATGTAACAAATGGAACTGGGTTATGTAGAAGAGAAGTTATTTAGAAGAGAGAGTGGGACTTGTATTACATGGCTTAAACATGGTGCACATAGATTTTTCAAACAAATAAAAAGGAAGTTAGCTATATTATGTTGTGTATTTATTTCATTTTTATCTCTATATCTATTAGTGCGACAAGTGTGGGGCAAAACTTTGCACCAAATATGTAGAAATAATATTGTCCCCTTGATTCATAATGAGAGAAAAAGTTGTAGCATAATCCATCAGTAGTAATGTAGTTTTCATTTTTATCCCTATATCTACTAGTGCACCAAATGTGGAGCAATAATATTGTTTGATTTTTTTAGAGTATACATATTTAATAGAAATCCAAAAACTGCCGGGCATCACAAGGAAGTAGGTAAAAAAGGAGGATACAGGGGGAAATCCATAAAAACGTTACCTTTATTCGTAAGACAGTTTAAAAACACAATAGAGCTCGCAGCTCATAATGTTAGGAAAAGTTTTTCAGTGGAGACATGATCATGACCTTTTAAATATGCAATAGAGATAATTTTGTAGGATTAGCGGATTGTGTATCTACAGACAAAATATTGTATGGCTATGGAAACACAAATGTATTTTTCCTCATATACTTATATATTTTATTAAGTCAAATTGTCTGTTACAATAATGTATTTATTCACATTAGTTATGATAGGGTTAAGTTAGTCCAGACACCAGGGTATACACCAACAGACGCCTAGATTACGAGTTTGCCGTTTAGCCTTAAAAAGCAGCGTTGAGAGGTCCCAACGCTGCTTTTTAACGCCCGCTGATATTATGAGTCTGACAGGTACAGGTGTACCGCTCACTTTTCTTCCACGACTCGAGGCTACCGCAAATCCACTTACGTCAATTGCGTATTCTATCTTTTTAATGGGATTTGCCTAACGCTGGTATTACGAGTCTTGGAAGAAGTGAGCGGTACACCCTCTCCTGTCAAGACTCCTACCGCATTTAAAAGTCAGTAGTTAAGAGTTTTATGGGCTAACTCCGGAACATAAAGCTCTTAACTAAAGTGCTAACAAGTACACTAACACCCATAAACTACCTATTAACCCCTAAACCGAGGCCCCCCACATCGCAAACACTAAAATAACATTTTTTAACCCCTAATCTGCCGACCGGACATCGCCGCCACCTACATTATACCTATGAACCCCTAATCTGCTGCCCCTAACATCGCCGACACCTACATTATATTTATTAACCCCTAATCTGCCGCCCTCAACGTCGCCGCCACCTACCTACAATTATTAACCCCTAATCTGCCAACCGGATATCACCGCCACTTTAATAAATGTATTAATCCCTCTAACCGCCGCACTCCCGCCTCGCAAACACTAGTTAAATTTTATTAACCCCTAATCTGCCTCCCCCAACGTCGCCGCTACTATAATAAATTTATTAACCCCTAAACCTAAGTCTAACCCTAACCCTACCCCCCCAACTTAAATATAATTTAAATAAATCCTAAACTAAGTTACAATTACACCTAACACTACACTATCATTAAACTAATTACCTAAACTACCTATAATTAAAGTCCTAACGAAGAATGAAGGTGCCTTTAAATGACGTCATCCAAGATGGCGTCCCTTGAATTCCGATTGGCTGATAGAATCAGCCAATCGGAATTAAGGTAGGAAAAATCCTATTGGCTGATGTAATCAGCTAATTGGATCAGCCAATCGGATTGCACTTCAATCCGATCAGCCAATAGGATTGACCTCGCATTCTATTGGCTGTTCCAATCAGCCAATAGAATGTGAGGTCAATCCTATTGGCTGATTGGATCAGCCAATTGTAATTTAGGTTAGGATTTATTTTACAGGTAATTTTGTACTTATTTTAGCTAGGTAGTTATTAAATAGTTAATAACTATTTAATAACTATTGTACCTAGTTAAAATAAATACAAACTTACCTGTAAAATAAATATAAACCCTAAGCTAGCTACAATGTAACTAATAGTTATATTGTAGCTATCTTAGGGTTTATTTTATCGGTAAGTATTTAGTTTTAAATAGGAATAATGTATTTAATTATGTTAAATTAATTTTGTTTAAATTATATTTAAGTTAGGGGGGGTTAGGGTTAAACGTAGGTTTAGGGGTTAATAACTTTATAGTGGCGGCGACATTGGCGGCGGCGGCGGCAGATTAGGGTTAATAAATTTAATATAGTTGTGGCGACGTTGGGGGGGCAGATTAGGGGTTTATAACTATAATGTAGGTGTCAGCGATGTTGGGGGCAGCAGATTATGGGTTTATAAGTATAATGTAGGTGGCGGCTGTGTCCGGAGCAGAAAATTAGGGGTTAATAGTATAATGCAGGTAGCGACGATGTCGGGGGCGGCAGATTAGGGGTTAATAAGTGTAAGATTATGGGTGTTTAGACTCAGGGTTCATGTTATTGTGTTAGGTGTAGACATATTTTTTATTTCCCCCATAGGAAACAATGGGGCTGTGTTAGGAGCTGAATGCTGCTTTTTTGCAGGTGTTAGTTTTTTTTCCAGCCAGCTCAGCCCTATTGTTTCCTATGGGGAAATTGTGCACAAGCACGTTTTGCCAGCTTACCGCTACCGTAAGCAACGCTGGTATCGAGGTGAGATGTGGAGCTAAATTTTGCTCAAGGCTCACTTTTCTGAGGCTAACGCCGGCTTGCAGAAAACTCGTAATACCAGCGTTGGCTTAAGGGAGCGGTAAGAAAAAAAGGAGCGTTAGCCCCGCAAGCCTTACCGACAAAAACAGGTAATCTAGCCGAGAGTATGTAAGATTTAGGTTAGGTAAGGGTTAACTTTTGAGCATATGTTTTTATCAATTGTGTGTAATTAATTAATTATTTAATCAAGTGCTGTTTGTCTCTTTAAATAGAGAGTTCAGTGGTGATGTCAGTAAGCAGTGAGCAAGTGTGGAAGCCCCACACGAATCATGTCTGCTCTTTTTTGTCTCCACTGAAAACCTTTTCCTAACATTATGAGCTGCGAGCTCTATTGTGTTTTTAAACTGTCTCACGAATAAAGGTAACGTTTTTACGAATTTCCCCCTGTATCCTCCTTTTTTTACCTACCTTCTTGTGATGCCCAGCAGTTTTTGGATTTCTGCTTGTTACATTGACGCCATGATGTAGGCGCCTGCGCGCTTGAGGCTCCCAGGAAGTAAGGAGGAGCTTGAAGAGGAGAGAGACCGGTGTTCTGCCAAAGACACGCTGCCCGAAATCACAGGTCCCCGGAGGCTGGTAAGCCTCTCAAGGGTGGCGGATTGAAAACTAGGTACGAAAAGACGTGAGCGTAACTGTTGAATTTTTTATAACTTCGTAAAAGCTTTAAATAGTGTTGAATAGGAAGGCGAATTAACACAGTTCAGCTTGAATTCCACAGGTTTTCAACTCGCATCGATCTGCGTCGGATTGAGATCGCGGGATCGTATGTTACATCACAAATTTCAACATTTGACGATCTTGGCGCTTTGATAATTATGGCGGATCAATCTCGCGACAATTACGACACAGAATTCAAGCATATTTTCAGTTGATGCTTTGATAAATAGGCCTCTATCTTTTGTTAAAACACTCTCAGCTATGTTTGGCACTTTATATTTTTAAAGTTTTAAATATATATTGCATATATTTGCCATGAGTCGGGTCTAAGAACAGTTTCAGCATGGAAAATTATGTTTGGGAGAAATTTTGAATATTTTTTACTTACCTGAGGTTCAACTAGTTGTAACTTTGGTCTGTTTTTTAAAATTTTCACGGGCAAATTAGGCTTCTATTTATTGCGTCATTTTTGGCACAGATTTTTTTGGTGCAAAGGTTGCGTCTTTGTTTAATGCAATTTTTTTTGGAGCAAAGTCGCGTCTGTTACGACACAAATTGTATAATTTCCTGTTAACCTTGGCGCCAAAAGTTTTTTTTCTCAGCGTTTGCGTCATCTTTGTTGGTGTCATTTTTGGCACCAAAAAAAAATTGTTATATTAAGTCTCTCCCTCTTTTGCTCTCTGCTTTCATTGGTTACAGAGAGCTATAATATTTGCTTTTGTTTGTTTCATATAAGCATTTTTTCCCATTCCTGAAACTGCTATTTTGAGGAAATTGGATATTATGTTTAAATGTTATTTTTTTTGTTACATTTTTCAAGATGTCTCAAACTGATCCTGCCTCTGACGTTACTGTAGGAACCAAGTTGCCTGAAAACAAATCTACCAAAGCTCAGTGTGTATGTTGTAAATTGGCTGATCTTCATTCTTCAGCTCAAGTTTGTAGCACTTGTTATGAGAAATTGTTTCATGCTGATAAAGTTTCTATAAGTACAAATAGATCTACTGTTAAACCTTCACAGTCTTATGTACATGATATTCCTGTAGATATAAAAGATGATATTGCTGCAGCCATAGAGAAGGCTATGACTGCTATTCTGCCTTCATATAAACGTAAAAGGTCTCTTCCTACTTCTCA
This sequence comes from Bombina bombina, assembly GCF_027579735.1. Classification (NCBI taxonomy): domain Eukaryota; kingdom Metazoa; phylum Chordata; class Amphibia; order Anura; family Bombinatoridae; genus Bombina; species Bombina bombina. The sequence goes on from NC_069504.1 coordinate 490,169,314, forward strand.
TAATTCTGATGAAGTTTGTATTGACCAACAGCACACTGAAGTATTGTCTGCTGATGAGGACTTCTCTGGCTCAGAGGATCCTACTTCAGACTCTGAAATTGATAAATCTTCCTTTCTTTTTAAGATATCCGTTTGTTTACTTTGGGTATTGAGGAATCTAGTCTTCTTGATAACAAGAACAGCAAACGTTTGAATTCTGTTTTTAAAACTTCTGAGGTTACTCCTGAAGTTTTTCCAATTCCAGATGCTATCTCTAATATGATTTCTAAGGAATGGTCTAAGCCTGGTACTTCTATTAATCCTTCTTCTAGGTTTAACAAATTGTATCCTGTACCTGTGTCTAAGTTAGAGCTTTGGGAGAAAGTCTCTAAAGTTTATGGCACTAATTCTACTCTTGCCAAGCGTACTACTATTCCTATGGAAGATAGTACTTCTTTTGAAGATCCCTTAGATAGGAAGATCTTATCTTAGGAAGGCATATTTACATGCTGGCTATATTCTTAGACCTGCTATTTCTATAGCTGATGTTGCTGCTGCTTCAACTTTTTGGCAGCTATTGGATCCTGATTTGTCTAACATTGTTGTTTTACTTCAACATGCTAATTATTTCATTTGTGATGCTATATTTGATATTATTAAGAATGATATTAAATCTATGTCTTTAGCTATTCTATCTAGAAGAGCTTTATGCTTAAATCACGGAATGCAGATATGGTGTCTAAATCTAGATTACTATCATTATCTTTTCAAGGTAATCATTTATTTGGTTCTCAATTGGATTCTATTATCTCCACTATCACTGGGGGAAGGGAGTTTTTCTGCCCCAAGATAAGAAATCTAAGGGTAAATTTAAAGCTCCCAATCATTTTCGTTCCTTTCGCCAGTCTAAGGAACAAAAAAACACTCCTTCCCCTAAGGCCTCTGGTTCCAATTGGAGACCATCCACACATTGGAATAAGTCCAAGCCTTGTAAGAAACCAAATACAGCTCCCAAGACTGCATGAAGGTGCGGCCCTCAATCCAGTTCAACTGGTGGGGGGCAAACTAAAATTATTTCAAGACATTTGGGCAGATTCTGTCCAAAATCAGTGGATTCAGGATTTTGTTTCTCAGGGGTATCGAATAGGTTTCAGAATAAGACCTCCCATGGGAAGATTCTTTCTTTCACATGTTCCAACAAACCCTGTGAAGGTTCAGGCTTTTCTGAAGTGTTTCAGACCGAGAGCTTTCAGGGGAGATTGTTCCAGTTCCTCTACAGGAACAGGGTTTGGATTTTTATTCAAATCTGTTCATTGTCCCAAAGAAGGAGGATTCATTCAGACCAATTCTGGATCTGAAGACTTTAAATTGTTTTGTAAGAGTCCCAACTTTCAAGATGGTGACTATAAGGAGTATTCTGTCTTTTGTTCAGCAAGGTCATTTCATGTCCACAATATACTTACATGATGCTTATCTTTATATTCCGATTCACCCAGACCACTATCGGTTTCTGAGATTCTCTTTTCTAGACAAGCATTACCAATTTGTCTTCCATTTGGTCTAGTGACAGGTCTGAGAATATTTTCAAAGATTCTCGGTGCCCTTCTATATGTAATCAGAAAGCAGGTTATTGCGGTGTTTCTTTATTTGGACGATATCTTGGTACTAGCTCAATCTTTTCATTTAGCAGAATCTCACACAAAACAACTTGTGTCTTTTCTTCAAAGACATGGTTGGAGGATCAATTTACAAAAGAGATTCTTGATTCTTCAGACAAAGGCCTTTTTAGGTTTCCAGATTGATTCAGTGTCCATGACTCTTTCTTTGACAGAAAAGAGACAAATGAAGTTAGCGTTAGCTTGTCTAAACCTTCAGTCTCTATCATTCCCTTCAGTGGCTATGTGCATGGAAGTTTTAGGTCTCATGATTGCAGCATTGGATGCGATCCCCTTTGCTCATTTTCATATGAGACCTCTTCAGCTTTGCATGTTGCACCAATGGTGCAGGGATTATACTCAGATATCACAATTGATATACTTAAGTCCCAACATTTGACAATCTTTGTCTTGGTGGTTAAACCATCACCTTATTGTTCAAGGAGCGTCCTTTGTTCGTCCTTCCTGGACTGTGATCACAACAGATGCAAGTCTTACAGGTTGGGGAGCTGTCTGGGGGTCTCTAACAGCACAAGGGGTTTGTGAACCTCAGGATGCAAGGTTACCAATCAATATCTTAGAACTCTGTGCTATTTTCAGAGCTCTTCAGGCTTGGCCTCTATTGAAGAGAGAACTTTATATTCAATTCCAGACAGACAATATCACTACAGTGGCATATGCCAATAATCAAGGGTGGATACTTTCTTGGGTGGAATCCAACTCTTGTCAAATTTCTGCAAATTATATCCCAGAAGTAGACAATTGGGAAGTGGATTATCTCAGTCGTCAGGCTTTACATCCGGGAGAGTGGTCTCTCCATCCAGATGTGTTTTTTCAATTGGTACAGATGTGGGGTCCCCCAGAAACAGATCTGATGGCCTCGTGTTTGAACAAGAAGCTTCCAAGATTTCTTTCCAGGTCCAAGGATCCTCAGTCAGAGATGGTAGATGCTCTAGCAGTTCCTTGGTTTTACCAACCTGCTTACATTTTTCCGCCTCTGGTTCTTCTTCCATAAGTGATCTCCAAGATCATAATGGGACAATCTTATGTGTTTCTGATAGCTCCAGCTTGGCCTCTCAGGTTTTGGTATGCGGACCTTGTCAAGATGTACAGTTGCCAACCTTGGCCACTTACTTTAAGGCCAGACCTTCTGTCTCAGGGGCTGTTTTTCTATCAGGATCTCAAATCTCTAAATTTATTGGCATGGAAATTAAACGCTTAGTGCTTAGTCATAGAGTTTTTTCTGACTCAGTGATTAGCACTATGATACAGGCTCGTAAGTCTGTTTCCAGGAAAATGTATCATCGGGTTTGGAAAATGTATATTTCTTGGTGTAAATCCTTTTATCCAAATATCCTGTACAAGTAACTGTTTACCCAACAGTATAAAAGTGGGTGTGCGCATTCACCTGAGCTTAGTTATAGCTCCATCCCATGTGAGTAATCATTTGTACACACATATTCTGCACTGCAATAAGGTTACAGAGTTACGCTATGTGGCATATTTTTTCTTTTATATGAGGATCAAACAAGAAAAATCAGAAGATTGAAGATTTTCAGGAAGAATCCATATATCCTTATATGAACTTTACACACACGTTTATGCTTTATTATATATTTGTGTCACTATTTATCACTTTTATCTTGCATTTTTATCACATTTATTTCACTTTTTTCCTTTTGTGATACTATGGTATTTGTTGTTATTATATAATGAAGTGGTGTGCCATTGAACAAGTAAAAATTCCTAAAAGGGGAGGGGATATTGACAAACTCCTAGCCAAAAGAGACATTTTCTGGATATTCAAACTTAGGACTAGATATCCAGAAGGCTTGAACTCTAGATACAATATCATTAACTATTGGGAATGAGACCCTCACATACGGCTAGATTACGAGTTTTGTCAGTAAGGCTGTACGATGCTAACGCTCCTTTTTTTTTTCTTACTGCTCCCTTAAGCCAATGCTGGTATTACGAGTTTTCTGCAAGCCGGCGTTAGCCTCAGAAAAGGGAACGTTGAGCAAAATTTAGCTCCACATCTCACCTCAATAGCAGCGCTGCTTACGGTAGTGGTGAGCTGGCTAAACATGCTTGTGCACGATTTCCCTATAGGAAGCAATGGGGCAGAATCGGCTGGAAAAAAACCTAACACCTGCAAAAAAGCAGCGTTCAGCTCCTAACGCAGCCCCATTGATTCCTATGGGGAAAGAAAATGTATGTCTACACCTAACACCCTAACATGAACCCCAAGTCTAAACACCCCTAATCTTACACTTATTAACCCCTAATCTTCCGCTCCGGAACACCGCCGTCACCTACATTATACTTATGAACCCCTAATCTGCTGCTCCCAACATTGCCGCCACCTACATTATAGTTATTAACCCCTAATATGTCCCCCCAAAGTCGCCGCAACTATATTAAATGTATTAACCCCTAATCTGCTGCCACCAACGTCGCCGCCACTATAATAAAGTTATTAACCCCTAAACCTAAGTCTAACCCTAACACCCCCTAACTTAAATATAATTTAAATAAATCTAAATAAAATAACTACAATTAAATAAATTATTCCTATTTAAAACTAAATACTTACCTATAAAATAAACCCTAAGCTAGCTACAATATAACTAATAGTTACATTGTATCTAGCTTAGAGTTTATTTTTATTTTACAGGCAACTTTGTATTTATTTTAACTAGGTACAATAGTTATTAAATAGTTATTAACTATTTAATAACTTCCTAGTTAAAATAAAAACAAATTTACCTGTAAAATACTGTATACCTAACCTAAATTACAATTACACCTAACACTACACTATAATTAAAATAATTACCTAAACTAACTACAATTAATTACAATTAAATTAAATAACCTAAAATACGAAAAACACTAACCCCTTGAAGATCACCCTACCTTGAGACGTCTTCTCCCAGCCGGGCACAAGTGGTCCTCCAGAGGGGCAGAAGTCTTTATCCAATCCGGGCAGAAGAGGACCTCCAGACGGGCAGAAGTCTTCATCCAGGCGGCATCTTCTATCTTCATCCATCCGGGGCGGAGCGGGTCCATCTTCAAGCCAGCCGACGCAGAGCATCCTCTTCTTCCGACGACTCCCGACAAATGAAGGTTCCTTTAAATGACGTCATCCAAGATGGCGTCCCTTGAATTCCGATTGGCTGATAGGATTCTATCAGCCAATCGGAATTAAGGTAGGAATAATACTATTGGCTGATCCAATCAGCCAATAGAATTGAAGTTCAATCCTATTGGCTGATCCAATCAGCCAATAGGATTGATCTCGCATTCTATTGGCTGTTCCAATCAGCCAATAGAATGCAAGCTAGTTAATAACTATTGTAGCTAGTTAAAATAAATACAAACTTGCCTGTAAAATATAAATAAAACCAGCCAAGCCATGCTGGGAGATGGCTGTGTTGTAGGAGAGCTCCTCAACCCTCAAGCCGTACAAAGTACATTTTAACTATATAAATGCTCCTTTTACCACTTATCTAACTATCAGTGGGAGTACTGAAGCAAACTTCATCTACCGATGCCCTCTGAAAGCATAAACGCTGATTGACTTCAGCATACATCAGCCGCGACAACTGCGCCATCAATGCCCGTGCTGAGATAGAGAACCGGAGATAGCAGGACGAATATCACAGCTCATTTTCCTAAGCCTCTACCCATACAAGAAGACAATCGCAGCATACACGCAGCTGGGCCCTGAAACGTGGACACTATCTGACATTAAACAGGGTAAGCCAGCCGCACATATATCACACTGTCACACAGCGGTATAGTAAGGCCTAAGTGCGCAACACACCATCTTGGAGACCACGAGGGCAGCACCGCTAAGTCTAACAGATCACGTTAGGAATTCTCTTGCATATACTAACAGAATAGGATGGTACTGACAGAGTTATATCCCTATTGTGAATAATTACATACTCTATTACCAGAGGAGTTGCGTTTGAATCCGGAACAATTCTGAAAGGAGAGGTGAGACCGAGGCTATAAATGTGGGAGCTGGCCTATAATAAAATTCACAGTTGAATACCAGGGGTAATATATCTATAGGCCTAACTGATCCCCCCAAATTCAGTTTGCAAATCAGGTCTGTCACAGGAAATTTAGTGACCGGATCGTTACTAAATCGCAGGGGGTTGCAGCAGCCAAATTCAGCAGCCATAGGTGTATTTTCATATGCAGCACTCAAAATCTTTTTTTTATCATAAAAACTGCATTGGTGTCAATATAAAGGTCAAAATAAGCAGAGCCCTCCTGACAAATTTTGTTTAATCACAGTAGTGGAGATTACTATGAATAATCACATTTTCTGTATTAAGCACTAATCTCCATACTAATTGCATCAAGAGAGGAAGGCACATCATACAAGGCTATTCCTAGTAATCCTATATCCACTTAATGAATAGAGACATTGAGGGATGCCTTGCAAAAAGCAGCAAAAAGCAGAAAAAAGTAACCCAGTTGGTGCTCTAAATAGATTCCTAAAGCAAGTTGACACATCAACCATATCTCCACCTGACAACATTGCAGAGGCAGTCTCACAGGCCAACACCATGCAACAACAAAGCACGGACACACAAATGCAAAACACAATCACTAAGGATGACCTCAGAAACTTATCCTCCAAGGAGGATATTAAAGAAGCAGTCCAAGAAATGCGAAATCTTTTTAATGAGTTAAGGAAAGACATCTCAACTTTGGACAACAGAGTCTCTCAGGTAGAAGCTAAACAACATGAGCACACAGCTTCAGTAACTTTGATGAATACTGACATCCAAAGTAACTCAGAGGCAATACAACAACTAGCTGATAAAATTGAAGACCTAGACAACAGAGGTCGATGTAATAACTTACGTTTCAGAGGAGTCTCAGAGACTATTCATCCCCCTGCTATAAATGGCTACCTTCAAAGCCTATTCTGATCCCTAAAGGACTCCCCATCTTCACCTGACATAATCCTGGAGCGTGCACATCGTGCACTGCGGGCAAGACCACCACCTAAAGCCCCCCCCAGAGACATCATTGTTCGTTTTCTAAACTACAGAGATAAGGAAGACATTCTTAGATGTGCACGCCTTAAACATCCAGTTCATCATGCCGGTGAGGAACTGCAAATGTTCTCAGATATATCGCCAACAACCCTTCAGAAAAGAAGGGAATTGGGCCACATCACAGCCAAATTACGAGCACATAAAATACAATACCGGTGGGGCTTCCCAGTTTCCCTGGTGGCCTCATATCAGAATAAATCCTTCACATTCCATCCTGGATCAGATGAGCAAGCCTTCCTCTCTGGACTTTCCATTGATGTGGACATGCCACAACGGGGCACACCCCCAGAATAGGCCTCTCCATTTTCATGACAATGTGGTGGCCGGTTGGCGTCTGTCTTGCCAGCTGACTATCCCAGTCATCTCTTCCTCCAGGTTTGACTCTCTGCTTGGAGCCTCGAGAGCTGTATCCTTTTTGTCCTAGTTGGGGCTGAGTCTGAGCTGATGTGACTGTTACTTGTTAAATGTAATGTACATCTCCATTGAGTCAGAGATGAGGAGAGGGTGGGTATGTATGCAGGACTAAATGGTCTGGACAATTTGATAGTGCATCAGGCTCAAGAGGGGTAAGACTCAAGGGCAATTGCTCTCTTAATCGCCTGCAGCTAATATGATGTCCTTCACTGAAAATTTATATTGTTTGTTTTATCTTCCTTGGGTTTAAACAGTTAACATAAATATTGTTTACACTAACTGATGTATTTACCCCCCTTTTATAGGATGTATGATGTCAAAATGTATTACGCACCTCTCTAGTACATTAACAGGTTACAGGTATCAACAAATGTTTTAGTTTAAAATAGGCCCTAACTTTGGGAATGTCACTGGCTCCCAGGTAGGGCTCAGTGTTTCACCTGTGCATTTAGAAACTACTTTATCTCACGCATACTCTCCCTCATACCCTTTTTCTAGAATCCTTCTCCTCTTTCCCACCTTCTTCCCCTCCCCTCTTTTCCCCCTTATTTCCTCTCCCTTTTCTTACCAATCCCTTCCATGTAACCTCCTTCATCCCCTCCCATTTCTAACTTTACTTGCCTTCTCCCTCCTTCATCTTCTCCTTTTCCTCCACCTTTATTTTTGACTCATTATTTTTTGTAAAACTATTATAACACCTAGATACTAAGAGACAGTAATTATAAATTATTCCCCAGTTAGTGTACATTACTGTTATTTGGAGTTCAAAGTTTATCATTACTTTTATGTACTGGCTTGAGGGTTATTACCCTGTGTGAAAACTTTCATTAACAATCTGTTGTGTTACTTAAGCAATTGTATAATCTAAAAACGAAAGTTTATTTCCTATTTACCTTGCACAATACTTGGCCCGATAGTATACATCGGGTCTAAAAACCTCTTTTTCTCAATTTCCTACTCCTCCCTTTTTCTCTTCTGAATCTTCTCGCTCTTTCTACTTACTTAGCTTCTTTCCTCCTTTTTTTTTTTTTTTTTTTTTTTCCAGGATGAGTCGGAGTCAGAGCAAATTTGGTTCGCATGGCTTAACATTAACCACAATCAACGCTAAAGGTCTAAACAACCCAGGTAAAAGGTCTATAAGTCCCTGAAAAGTCTGTATAGCCATGTTTTGTTCCTCCAGGAAACGCATTTCCGTAAAGGAAAAGAACCGAAGTGGTTCAACTCACAATACCCCACTGCCATATTTGCCTCAGGACAATCCAAGAAAGGAGGCGTAGGTATCTTAATTCACCATTCAGTACCTTTGAAAATTTCACATATAGAAAGAGACCCAGAAGGGAGATATTTGATTTTAACAGGCTTATTGTACGAGCACCCAATAACATTGGCCACTCTATATAGCCCAAACACTGACCAACATGTTTTTACGTCCACAATTTCAAAACTCCTGCTGGATCACGCGAGGGGTCCGGTTTTCCTGTCTGGTGACTTTAACATAACTATGGACACCACATTAGACACTTCCAATGGCATAGCTAGCACCCCTACCAAAGTACTGAAATCTGTCAAAAACACTATCTTAAACCTCCAACTCCATGACATATGGCGCACACTGCATCCAACCCGTAAAGACTACACATTATTCTCCACCACATAACAAATACTCCCGTATAGATTATTTCTACACAGATTCCAATGGACTGGACATGATTACTGACTGTTCAATTGGCCACATTACTTGGTCGGACCATGCCCCGGTTACGTGCCAGGTTCAGTGGCCTGATCTCCCTCCCACGACCTACATATGGCGACTGGATGACTATCTATTGAATGATCCTATTATTAAACTTGACATCCAAAAATCTTTGGAAGACTATCTATCACATAATAATCCTAAGCAAACCTCACTTATAACTGTTTGGGAGGCACACAAATGTGTCATACGAGGAGACTTTCTGAAACATAAAGCTCGACTTACCAAAATGCATAGATTAAAACAGGCAGAAATATTTCATACCATATCACAATTAGAGGAGAAACACAAAAAAAATGTATCTGACACTGAGACCAAAGAGGCCTTAGATACTGCTAGAAGGGACTTAAAAACACTTTTATCAGATGCTTACCACCGCAAAATTATGCACACAAAACAGCAATACTACGAGGGCGGAAATAAGCCTGGAAAGCTGTTAGCCAGTGCAGTGCGTAGAAAACAACTAAAAACACACATACATTCAATACAAAATTCAGATGGCTCTATGATTAAAGGCAATAAACAAATAGCCAAATCCTTCCACTCTTACTATCAGTCATTATATAACATAGGACAGTCAGCTGACTCAATGGCTTCTTATGGAAACAAACCAGATAGAACGCTCCTAATAGATCGATATCTGGCGGCGCTGGCTTTGCCGCAGCTAGATGCTGAACAAAGAAACTATTTAGACTCACAAATCTCTGCTGATGAACTCTTGCAGGCCATCAAAGACTTCCCCAACGGAAAAAGTCCAGGCCCAGACGGGCTCTCCATAAAATATTATAAGTCATATATTGAAACGTTAGGGCCATTGATGCTTCAACTTTTTAACAACTTGTCCAAACAACCAGAGCTCTCTAACACTATGTTGGAAGCACACATTACCGTTTTGCCCAAGCCAGGCAAGCCCCCTAATAATCCAGCTAATTTCAGACCTATCTCCCTATTAAACCTAGATATCAAAATCCTTTCCAAAATTTTAGCAAATCGCCTTAATAAATTTCTTATGAATCTTGTCTCCTCCGATCAGGTAGGGTTTATGCTTGGCAGGGAGGCGCGTGATAATACCGTAAAAGTGATCCAGATAATAAATTTCGCACAAACTGAAAGAGTGCCTTTGGCACTATTTTCGACTGACGCAGAGAAGGCCTTCGACCGGGTCGATTGGCTCTTCCTGCGTCAGGTCATGAAGGCCATGAATTTTGGAGACCCTTTCATGGATATGGTCTTTGCCCTTTACTCAGCTCCTAATGCCCGGATTAGAATAAACGGAACATTATCAGACCCCTTCACTATAACTAATGGGACCCGTCAGGGATGCCCGCTATCCCCTTTACTTTTTGCTCTATCAATAGAAGCATTAGCACAAAAAATACGCCTTAACCCTACCATCAAAGGAATCCGCATTGGTGATACAGAGCATAAGCAGGCATTATATGCCGACGATGTTTTGTACACCCTTACTAATATAGACACATCAATCCCAGAGTTACTTTCTGAACTAAGGGAATATGGAAATCTCTCTAACTTCCACTTAAACCTCTCCAAATCAGAACTTCTCAACATCAACTCCCCTCCCGAACATACCCAGTTTCTAGCACAAAACTATAATGTCCCCCTAGCAACCACTAAATTGAAATATTTAGGCATTTACTTATCAGCAAACACTGCAGATCTATTTAAAAACAATTATTTAACCATTAAGAAAGAGATATCCGATGACCTATCCTCATGGAAGAATAAATCATTATCTTGGTTAGGAAAGATAGGCTTAATTAAAATGAACATTCTACCACGCATACTTTATGTCATGCAAACGACCCCTATTCACTTACCAGCGGATTTCTTACCCAAACTTCAAAAAACCTTAGAGCAGTTCATATGGTCAGGAGTGAAACCTAGAGTTCCAAAAAAGACACTTTATCTTCCCAGAGATAGAGGGGGATTGGGATTCCCAGATTTGGCATTATATAGAAGGGCCATATTATTACAGAGACTAACTGAGTGGGCACACTATTCTTCACAGAAGCTATGGGTCAGGATTGACGGGCAGATTCTACATTCTAACAATGTTGCTTCTCTGGCATGGACCCCTGCGCCTACACGCCCAAAAATATTACAAAATTACCATTTAATAACAGAAACCTTTTTGGAGTGGGACAGGTTAATTTCCACTAGTACACATATATCTAAACTTACCTCCCCACTCATCCCAATCTTAGAGAACCCCGACTTACCCTATTGTGAGCTGAGTAGAAACAGAGATAAACCATACAACTTGAGAGTAGGTGTTTTACATTTCGCATTGACCAATGGGAGACTCAAACTACAACACGAAATGAAAGAACATTCAGATTATATTTTCTCATCTTGGCTAAGATATCACCAGCTCTCCCATTTTCTATCACATCACGAAAATAAACACGATCTCCTTAGGGAACTTACCCCGTTTGAAACCCTATGTACTGAGTCTACCCCACCAAAAAGACTAATCTCAAAAATATATAAACTGCTTCTAGTTCCACCTGACATACGATTACCGACATACACTGACGCATGGAACAGAGACATTAACAATGAGGTGGGAGAAGAGGACTGGCTCAAGTCCTTCAGACTGATTAAATACTCGTCTGTTTCCGCAGTGGTTCAGGAAATACAACTTAAACTACACACTAGATGGTATTATACTCCATCTAGATTACATCGATTTTTTCCGACGGCCTCAGCGGCTTGTTGGAGGGGATGTGGTGAGGTAGGAACACTCGCACACATTTGGTGGACCTGCCCTAAGCTAACGAATTACTGGACGTCAGTCCTAGAGGAAATGTCTAATATACTAAATGTACATATTTCAAACTCCCTCGAAACCATTTTGTTTCTACATTTACCTGATACTATCAGCAGGCAGGGACGGGCCCTTCTCTTGATTATGCTAACTGGAGCGAAGAGATTGATTCCTAGACTATGGAAATCAAAGGAGGTGCCCACTCTTGTAGAGTGGAGAACCGCCGTGAATGAATTACTATCACTTGAAAAGCTGCACTATTATCAGAGCAACCAAATAGATGTATACAAATCTTTGCTTGATACTTGGAAACCCCCCCATACTGGATAAATTAATTGGCGACCTTCTGAGCGTGCAATCAACCTACCACTAAATATATTCGGACTCATTCTGGGAAACCCCCACCTTCCCCTTTTCCCCTCTACCATCTCTATACCCCCCTCCCTCCCTTTTTTTTTTTTTTTTTTTCTTTTCCTCTCTCTCTCTTTCTCTCTTTCTCTCTACTCCATTGGGCCCGGTGTGTACGGGCTGCTTCTTTTGGAGCTTTTTGTTTATAAAGGTACTAATATATTTACATGTTAAATAATATCGTTAAAAAAGTCAAGCTTTAATTACCAATGTAAATGGACAATTTACCCTATAACTATATATCTAATATGTACTCTTGTAAGGAGGGGAACCACACCTGAAGATTTTGTAGGAACCCCCCGAATTACCATCTTGATGTAGAATTTATCCAAATCTAATTGTACGATACATTACAATCTAATATGGGAACAAATACCTCTAATAAGTATGATTATGTTTTATATCTTGTCCATGTATTGTATTTGTATAACCTTAAATAAAGCTTGTTTAAAAAAAAAAAAAAAAAAAAAAATTATAAATAAAACCTAATATATCTACAATGTAACTATTAGTTATATTGTAGCTATCTTAGGGTTTATTTTATAGGTAAGTATTTAGTTTTAAATAAGAATAATTTATTTAATTGTAGTAATTTTTTTTGTTTTATTTAAATTATATTTAAGTTAGGGGGGGTGTTAGGGTTAGGGTTAAACTTAGGTTTAGGGGTTAATACATTTAATATAGTGGCGGCGACGTTGTCGGTGGCAGATTAGGGGTTAATAAATGTAGGTAGGTGTCGGCGATGTTAGGGACGGCAGATTAGGGGTTAATAAAATTTAACTAGTGTTTGCGAGGCGGGATTGCGGCGGTTTAGGGGTTAATATATTTTTTGAAGTGGCGGCGATGTCCGGTCGGCAGATTAGGGGTTAAAAACTTTAGTTAACTGTTTGCGATGGGGGGGCTCAGTTTAGGGGTTAATAGGTAGTTTATGGGTGTTCGTGTAATTTTAAGCACTTTAGTTAAGAGTTTTATGTTCCGGCGTTAGCCCATATAACTCTTAACTACTGACTTTTAAATGCGGTAGGAGTCTTGACAGGAGAGGGTCTAACGCTAACTTTCTCCAAGACTCGTAATACCGGCATTAGGAAAATCCCATTAAAAAGATAGGATACGCAATTGACGTAAGGGGGTTTGTGGTATGCTCGAGTCACGGATAAAAAAGTGAGCGGTACACCTGTACCTGCCAGACTCGTAATACCAGCGGGCGTTAAAAAGCAGCGTTGGGACCTCTCAACGCTGCTTTTTAACCCTAGCGCAAGACTCGTAATCTAGCCGATTATTTTTTCCAGTTCCTCCTTTTTTGTATGCTTTTTACTCCTTTTTTACACCTCACTTCTTGGTTATACGTTAAACTGAAGTATGAATGAGGTGGGAGGTGTATTTATAGGCATTTTGAGGTTTGGGAAACTTTGCCCCCTCCAGGTAGGAATGTATATCCCATACTTCACTAGCTCATGGATGCTTGCCACTATGAAAGAAATTGCACTAATGTATGTAGCAATATTATATAAGCAAAATGTAGAGGGACGCTGCAGCAGACAGGAAACATCCACAGCTCTGCCTTTACTTACTACAACTTTTACACTCTGTTTGGATGTTTCCCAGTCAAAGACAGATGCAATTCAGTTTGTGTTAAAACAGTATCCTTTATTAAACAGTGCTCCTAGCTATACAGCATGAGCTTAGTTTACCATAACGTAGCTGAAGCAAATGGACTCTAGTTTAGCATGCTCTCATGGAAAAGCTGTGGATGTTTCTGAGCCAACTTCAGTATGCCCTCATGGAAAGGGGCCAAGTTTCAACCAAGAAGACTAAGAGAAAGAGGTACATTTTACAATTTTAATACATTGGACAATGTTATAAAATTGTATGAACCTTTAGAATTATAACGTGTTTTTTTTACCTCCATGTCCCTTGGTTGGTGAAGTGGAAAACTGTGATTCCCTCATTTGTTTGCAAATGTTTTCTAGGCCAGGATGTCTTTTAAAAGTTTTTTTCCTTTCTTGTATCTGAGAGGATGTTTAAAAATGCCTTATTATTTTTAGTATTTTTAAAATCGATTTTCATAAAATAAAAAATAGTTTTATGGAGGCGGAGCCAGCCGTGAACCAGTATGGCTGCAAAATAACGAAGCTCCGTGCAGTCTTTCCCCTTAAAACATACATGAAGGGCTAAATAACCAACTAGAGACTCCAAAAGGCACACGAGAGGGACTGAGACCTACAAGAGCAACTTCAGCTACAGTGATGGATCGGGGAATGCAGCGGTCAGCAGAAAACAATCCTAACACCTACGCTCAAAGAAAAGATCCGGCGCCATCTTAAATTAACTGCGCCACTAAGAATCACCGAACAGCAGCACGATCAACTTAAAACAGCAAGCTCACAAAAGAGCTACCCTTCCGGAACCTTATCACTACACAATCAAAGAATTCAGCTTGTGCTAGATATCAACAGGGACTCCCGGTAAGCTTACCGGAACGACAAGCAGCACTTATCAGGCTACCGGCCTCAGGGAAACAGAAGAGACATTATTGCCAAGCAGACTGGGGTAAGCACTTTACCGCTACTGACAACTAAGACCCACATCAAAAGCTGAGGGTTAACAAATAAATCTATGCCACTTAAAACACGTTCATAACAGGGCCTTTAAGAATAGCACTATACAGCCCTATACTAAGATAAGCGGGCCTTATTTAACCCCTGCAGCCTCCTAGTAAATTAACCCTCTCTAATACACACTGCACATGGGAGGCAGATGCATAACCCCTTACCTTAGCGGCGTGAACGCATAAAGAGGTGCTGACAAAACGCAACCAGCCCCTGATTGGCATCAGCAGACATACCACTCTTTACATATTACAGTAATGGCATCCAAGCGCCCTACCAAAAGTGATAAGGCGACAAAGACAACCACTACCTCAGCATCCAAGCTTAATTCATATTTCAAAACGGTAGACATGACCACCTCAGCGCCTTCCAACACTACACAGTCAGATAGTGACATGCAAGAAGAGGACACTGACACCATTCCAACTGAATCTAACCTCCCTTTAACAAAGGCAGACCTGAGTTCTCTCCCCACAAAAGAGGACTTTACAACATTCATGAACCAGGTTAGTCAGCTTATAAGAGACAGTTTAACTGAGGTTAAAAGGGACATCAGAGATTTAGGCAACAGAGTGCTACAGTTAGAAGAACATGCTGAAGATATCTCTGAACCAATCAACTTACAAAGCTTACAGATTCAGCACCAAAATAACGAAATAAGACAAATGCAGATGCAAATAGAAGATCTGGACAATCGTGGCAGGCGCCAAAACTTAAGAATAAGGGAAATACCAGAAAGCATCACAACGGTTACACTCTCGCAATATGTTCAAGATCTCTTTAACTACTTATTAGACAATAACGAAGACTCCAGCATATCCATAGATAGAATGCATAGAGCTTTAAAACCTAAACCTCCGCCCAAAGCTCCACCAAGAGACGTTATTTTGCGCTGTCACAATTTTAAAGACAAAGAATTAATACTAGTCGCAGCCAGAAAGAAGGCACCTATAAGTAAAGATGGCGACAAGATACAACTATTTGCGGACCTAAGCCCGTTAACCCTCTCCAAACGAAGAGAAGTCAAATTCCTTACAATGCATCTGCAAGAACACAACATCCCCTATAGATGGGGATTCCCCTTCTCTATAAGAGTAATCAAGGAAAACAAAGAAGCTACCTATAAAGACCTGGAAGACTTGGACTCTTTCTGCACTCAACTAAACATCCCCCTACCAAGACAAATTCCACAACCTCCGGATCAAGCAGAAGAAACTCAAACAACAACACACCCTCTACCAAAAATTCAACGCCAGAGATGGACCACAGTTAGTAGGAAACGTAAAACAACGCACTCAACATCCTGCGACCCTCAGACCTCGACCTCAGACCCAACTTGAGAATCTGAGAATAACCACGGAACTCTAAGCTTACTTACCCAGTCTCAGATGTGACTGGACTATCCTGTTTACTATCTGAATTGTTTTAATATTCAGACACCCACAAAATGATGTGCCTTCGCACCAAAGTTCTTAAACACCCTCCCTTCATATATTGACTAAGCATAAACAAGGGGAAATATCAGTGGTAATACTGTGTTACTACCTTTCCTCCATATTTTCATTACTAGGGTGAGGGATGTTTCCCCTGATCTTAGGCCAGTTCTCGTTTGTTTTGTTCTTGATTTTTTCTCTTTACCGCTTCCCTATTTCTTCCTTTTCTTCCGAACTATCCCTCCTTACTGCTCATCTGTCACTTCAGGATAGATATATATACCCACAGCCTCTTGAGATGCCCATATTATTGATGGTTTCTTTTATTTCAGTACCTTCAGAACTGTGTACAGCTTTACAGGTCATCACATGGCGGAGTTGGCGACTCCGGCACTCCCCCACGTACCCAAAGGTATACATTACATATCAGAATGGCGGGCGCCCCAGACGCACTTCACCAACATCCTACGGTAAGAGATATGGCAACCCACACCTCAGTACAGCATTCATACACCAAAGACACACATGGCACATAGACCAATACTAATAACCTCTCAAAATGCTAAAGGTCTAAACTCTCCCATGAAGAGATCAGTGATTCACCAAGCAAAGAATGGTTCACCAAGCAAAGAAGCTCTATTGCATTCATACAAGAAACACACTTCCCCAGACTTAAGGAACCCAAATTTCAGAATAGAAACTTTCCTCTTTGCTTTTTTAATTCCAACGATAAGAAAAAGAATGGCGTAGGGATCCTTATACACCGCTCTCTCCCCTTCAAACTACTACACACTAAACAAGACACAGAGGGCAGGATCCTCATTTTAGTGGGCCTTATGTACAATAGACCTGTAACCCTGGTCAATATATACGCCCCCAGTACAAATAAGACTAGATTCTATAACAAATTAAAAACTATGGTACAAGAGACACGCAGGGGATGCCTTATCTTAGGAGGAGACCTGAATGCTACTTTAAATCCTGCTATGGACACAACATCAAACAACACCAAAATCTCACCAAGACCCCCACACTCTATCTTTAAATGCATTAAACATCTATGCCTAGTCGACACTTGGAGACTGCAACATCCATCACAGCGGAACTTTTCCTTCTACTCTCACCCATGGGCAATGTACTCTAGAATAGACCATCTCTACATGGACCAGACACACCTCTCCCTATTACATGACTCAGACATCATCCCGACAACCTGGTCTGATCACTCAATGATAACAATGGAACTAAATTGGCCAGACTCACCTATACACCCATTTATATGGAGACTAGACACATACCTCCTGCACTACCCCCCTACCACACAAAAACTAACGACAACCTTAACAGACTACTTTAATACCAACGCTATACCAGAAACTCACCCTCTTTATGTGTGGGAGGCCCATAAGACAGTTTTCAGGGGCGAATGTATTAAACATAAAGCATACCTCAAAAAACAGTATGATACTCAATTAAACTCCCTGACAGCAGAACTACACGCGCTAGAACTCAGACATAAACAGAGGCCTCAAGATAGAGACACTCTTAGCAAATTGACGAATATCAGAAAAGAGCTTAATACATTACTCTATTCTGAAGTCCAAAGAAAAACCCTACAACTTAGAAAGAAATACCTTTATGAAGGGAACCGGCCAGGCAGGCTACTAGCCAACACACTTAAAGACAGATCTTATATGACACACATTCATAGCCTTAAGACCCCGAAAAGGGGAAACTATACAGGACAGTAAAGTAATTGCTGCACATTTTAGGGATTTTTACAAACAGCTATATAATCTTGAGATCAACACCACTCTAACGCATACACAAAAGATGATAAATTATATACAATCGGCCAACCTTCCTAAACTAACACAAGCACAAACATCAGAACTAGAAAAACCCATAACATTGACAGAAATTCTGAAAGTCATCAAGGACCTACCCACAGGAAAAAGCCCAGGACCAGACGGCTTAACTAACCTATACTACAAGACTTACAGAGAGATCTTAGCCCCTCATTTGCTAAAACACTTTAAGGCCCTTGACGAAAACAGTAGCCTTACGAAAGACTCTTTAGCAGCATACATCACAGTTATTTTAAAACCAGATAAACCAAGCGACGAACCAGCTAGCTACAGACCGATTTCACTATTAAACGTCGACATAAAGATCCTAGGGAAAATTTTAGCAAATCGCCTAAACTCAGTCCTCACCGACATCATTCACACTGATCAAGTAGGCTTCGTACCTGGTAGAGAAGCAAGAGATAATACCCTTAGAGCCTTAACACTAATAGAATATTCAAAATATCAAAATATTGAATCAGTACTCATAGCCATAGACGCCGAAAAGGCATTCGATCGAACTAATTGGCAATTTCTAACATTACTCCTAAAAAATATAGGATTTGGCCCCAAAATCATAAATAGAATATTCAGCCTATATTCCCACCCAAATGCTAAAGTGAAAGTCAACCAAATTTTATCAGCGACCTTCCCAATCCAGAACGGCACACGTCAGGGATGCCCCCTATCCCCGATTCTCTTCATCTTAATGATGGAAGTGTTTGCATCGCGAGTACGCATGAACCAACATATTAAAGGAATAGAGATTGACCAACAAAATTACAAAATAGCACTATATGCGGACGACGTGCTATTCACAGTCTCATCCCCATCCACATCCATTCCGGAGATTATGTCTGAGTTGGACGAGTTTGGGACATACACTAGCTTCCTAGTCAATAAACAGAAATCTGAGATCCTGAACATTAACTTATCTGACACCAAATTTAAAGCCTTATCGTCGGTCTGCCCACTACGACTCAAAACAGACACAATCAAATACTTAGGGATCTACCTTTCACCGAATCAGACAACACTATTCGACAAAAACTACAACACACTCTTACTTAATACACAACGGGACCTTAAAACATGGACGAACAAACCAATATCCTGGTGGGGTAGGATCCAAGCTATAAAAATGACGACACTGCCTAGGATCCTTTATATGCTACAAACTCTCCCACTACACCTCCCGCTCTCATACCTAACTAGGGTCCAGAAAACCCTTAATACATTTGTGTGGAATAAGTGTAGACCAAGAATCAATAAAAACTGGATGTACAGATCCAATCTAAATGGTGGGCTAGGCCTACCTAAGATTGAGGAATATTACCAAGCAGTTACGCTACAAAGGATCCTGGACTGGCACAAAACACAAGAATACAAAGCATGGGTTACAATAGACTCGCACATCCTAAAAGCTCCCCAGGTTCACGCTCTCTGCTGGGTATCTAAAGACCTCAGACCCCCCCCCCCCAATGTAATCACCTTAAAATCCACAAACAACTATTCAGAAGTTCTTAAACACCCTCCCTTCATATATTGACTAAGCATAAACAAGGGGAAATATCAGTGGTAATACTGTGTTACTACCTTTCCTCCATATTTTCATTACTAGGGTGAGGGATGTTTCCCCTGATCTTAGGCCAGTTCTCGTTTGTTTTGTTCTTGATTTTTTCTCTTTACCGCTTCCCTATTTCTTCCTTTTCTTCCGAACTATCCCTCCTTACTGCTCATCTGTCACTTCAGGATAGATATATATACCCACAGCCTCTTGAGATGCCCATATTATTGATGGTTTCTTTTATTTCAGTACCTTCAGAACTGTGTACAGCTTTACAGGTCATCACATGGCGGAGTTGGCGACTCCGGCACTCCCCCACGTACCCAAAGGTATACATTACATATCAGAATGGCGGGCGCCCCAGACGCACTTCACCAACATCCTACGGTAAGAGATATGGCATCCCACACCTCAGTACAGCATTCATACACCAAAGACACACATGGCACATAGACCAATACTAATAACCTCTCAAAATGCTAAAGGTCTAAACTCTCCCATGAAGAGATCAGTGGTTCACCAAGCAAAGAATGGTTCACCAAGCAAAGAAGCTCTATTGCATTCATACAAGAAACACACTTCCCCAGACTTAAGGAACCCAAATTTCAGAATAGAAACTTTCCTCTTTGCTTTTTTAATTCCAACGATAAGAAAAAGAATGGCGTAGGGATCCTTATACACCGCTCTCTCCCCTTCAAACTACTACACACTAAACAAGACACAGAGGGCAGGATCCTCATTTTAGTGGGCCTTATGTACAATAGACCTGTAACCCTGGTCAATATATACGCCCCCAGTACAAATAAGACTAGATTCTATAACAAATTAAAAACTATGGTACAAGAGACACGCAGGGGATGCCTTATCTTAGGAGGAGACCTGAATGCTACTTTAAATCCTGCTATGGACACAACATCAAACAACACCAAAATCTCACCAAGACCCCCACACTCTATCTTTAAATGCATTAAACATCTATGCCTAGTCGACACTTGGAGACTGCAACATCCATCACAGCGGAACTTTTCCTTCTACTCTCACCCATGGGCAATGTACTCTAGAATAGACCATCTCTACATGGACCAGACACACCTCTCCCTATTACATGACTCAGACATCATCCCGACAACCTGGTCTGATCACTCAATGATAACAATGGAACTAAATTGGCCAGACTCACCTATACACCCATTTATATGGAGACTAGACACATACCTCCTGCACTACCCCCCTACCACACAAAAACTAACGACAACCTTAACAGACTACTTTAATACCAACGCTATACCAGAAACTCACCCTCTTTATGTGTGGGAGGCCCATAAGACAGTTTTCAGGGGCGAATGTATTAAACATAAAGCATACCTCAAAAAACAGTATGATACTCAATTAAACTCCCTGACAGCAGAACTACACGCGCTAGAACTCAGACATAAACAGAGGCCTCAAGATAGAGACACTCTTAGCAAATTGACGAATATCAGAAAAGAGCTTAATACATTACTCTATTCTGAAGTCCAAAGAAAAACCCTACAACTTAGAAAGAAATACCTTTATGAAGGGAACCGGCCAGGCAGGCTACTAGCCAACACACTTAAAGACAGATCTTATATGACACACATTCATAGCCTTAAGACCCCGAAAAGGGGAAACTATACAGGACAGTAAAGTAATTGCTGCACATTTTAGGGATTTTTACAAACAGCTATATAATCTTGAGATCAACACCACTCCAACGCATACACAAAAGATGATAAATTATATACAATCGGCCAACCTTCCTAAACTAACACAAGCACAAACATCAGAACTAGAAAAACCCATAACATTGACAGAAATTCTGAAAGTCATCAAGGACCTACCCACAGGAAAAAGCCCAGGACCAGACGGCTTAACTAACCTATACTACAAGACTTACAGAGAGATCTTAGCCCCTCATTTGCTAAAACACTTTAAGGCCCTTGACGAAAACAGTAGCCTTACGAAAGACTCTTTAGCAGCATACATCACAGTTATTTTAAAACCAGATAAACCAAGCGACGAACCAGCTAGCTACAGACCGATTTCACTATTAAACGTCGACATAAAGATCCTAGGGAAAATTTTAGCAAATCGCCTAAACTCAGTCCTCACCGACATCATTCACACTGATCAAGTAGGCTTCGTACCTGGTAGAGAAGCAAGAGATAATACCCTTAGAGCCTTAACACTAATAGAATATTCAAAATATCAAAATATTGAATCAGTACTCATAGCCATAGACGCCGAAAAGGCATTCGATCGAACTAATTGGCAATTTCTAACATTACTCCTAAAAAATATAGGATTTGGCCCCAAAATCATAAATAGAATATTCAGCCTATATTCCCACCCAAATGCTAAAGTGAAAGTCAACCAAATTTTATCAGCGACCTTCCCAATCCAGAACGGCACACGTCAGGGATGCCCCCTATCCCCGATTCTCTTCATCTTAATGATGGAAGTGTTTGCATCGCGAGTACGCATGAACCAACATATTAAAGGAATAGAGATTGACCAACAAAATTACAAAATAGCACTATATGCGGACGACGTGCTATTCACAGTCTCATCCCCATCCACGTCCATTCCGGAGATTATGTCTGAGTTGGACGAGTTTGGGACATACACTAGCTTCCTAGTCAATAAACAGAAATCTGAGATCCTGAACATTAACTTATCTGACACCAAATTTAAAGCCTTATCGTCGGTCTGCCCACTACGACTCAAAACAGACACAATCAAATACTTAGGGATCTACCTTTCACCGAATCAGACAACACTATTCGACAAAAACTACAACACACTCTTACTTAATACACAACGGGACCTTAAAACATGGACGAACAAACCAATATCCTGGTGGGGTAGGATCCAAGCTATAAAAATGACGACACTGCCTAGGATCCTTTATATGCTACAAACTCTCCCACTACACCTCCCGCTCTCATACCTAACTAGGGTCCAGAAAACCCTTAATACATTTGTGTGGAATAAGTGTAGACCAAGAATCAATAAAAACTGGATGTACAGATCCAATCTAAATGGTGGGCTAGGCCTACCTAAGATTGAGGAATATTACCAAGCAGTTACGCTACAAAGGATCCTGGACTGGCACAAAACACAAGAATACAAAGCATGGGTTACAATAGACTCGCACATCCTAAAAGCTCCCCAGGTTCACGCTCTCTGCTGGGTATCTAAAGACCTCAGACCCCCCCCCCCCCAATGTAATCACCTTAAAATCCACAAACAACTATTCAGAAGTTGGGATCATATAATAGCCACTAAACACCACATATCTACATACAGATCACCCCTCTTCCCAGTTGTCCTAAATGCAGAAATGGTAGGGGGTCTGGACAAAGGATTCCAAAGACTAACCGAATGGGACTATACCATTCCTCTATTCAAATTTACAGAAGCAGGGAAATTATTAGAAAGAGACAAACTAATGGATATAGCTGAAGGAAGATTTTCCAAGTGGCTAAAATACGCCCAATTACACCACTACATACACACATCTCCCTACAAAACAGACCTACTGAGAAGACCCACAGCCTTTGAACATCTCTGCCTCAATGGGATAATCCCAAGAGGAACACTCTCCTTATCACGTAAGATCCTTATAAGTGCCACTTCAGACACATTACCACCATTCACCGCTAAATGGAACGTAGATCTTGCACTAAATCTAGACATAGAAAATTGGAACAAAATATTCCTGTCAGTTAAAAAGTCCTCAACCTCCACATCAATACTAGAATTAAACTTTAAAATACTGCTTCGATGGTATCTCACCCCATCGAGGATAGCTAACATATACCCCGGTACCTCAGGTTCATGTTGGAGAGGTTGTGGAGCTCATGGCAATGTCGTACATATGTGGTGGCATTGCCCTAAAATACGCCCACTGTGGGATGCAGTTGAAACTTATTATAAACAATGTATTATAGCCAACTTCCAATTAACACCGAGTTTAGCCCTGTTGAATGACTTACCAAAGATACCATGTCGCCTGAAGACTCTAGTCCTACAAATAGGCCTTAACAGTGCTAGAAAACTGATAGCTAAACATTGGAAAAAACCTAACATATTAAGCAAATCCATGTGGGTAGAGGAGGTAGAAGAGCAGTTCTCCCTAGAAAAATACGGTTACATGTGCCGTAACAAAACACAAACCATTCTAGACGCTAGTTTCTTATGGCAAGAATACTTATGAGACAGCCCATCCTTACCCTTTAAATCACAAATATGCCATACACATCTCACTACCAGTCATCGGTTGGTTATACTAATAGATGACCAACACCCTAGAAGCTGGGGAGTGCCGGCCCGCCATGACAGCCCATGACACTTGTTATAGGTGAGCAGTGTTTTCTTTAGCAGTGCTGATAGAGAAACGGAAGAAAACTTTCCTAAGTTATATTGTTATATTGTTGTTACTTTATTTGTTTTAACTTGTTAGATTGTTATTTTTGATATGATCAACTCATACATCCAAGCACTATGTAGCAAGGGACTGGAGTGCCTTACCTACAGACTCTACCAGCTGTTTGAATTCAACACCGAACAACCTTAAACATTCCTCAGATAATGAAGACTTTAAAAAAAGAAGAGACAAACTCAATCCACAATATATCTGTATGTAATATTGATCTGTCTTATGTAAATATTCTATTAATAAAAATAACAAATAAAAAAAAAAAAAAATAGTTTTATGTTCTCTACCATTAAAGGGACAAAAAAGCTCAAAACGTTTCTATCATTTCTATGAAACAATACTATTTAAAGATGTTAAAATACCTTGCATGAAAAATTGGTTACGTGAAAGCTGTTTATTTTGCTTTATTGGTGGACATTGAAAAAAAAAAAAATCCTGTGATAAATTTTAAAATTCCCTTTTTAAGGTCCAGTTGTAAACAGATATTTACATTCTGTTCATTCAAAGCAAAGAAATTTAACATATTTTTATTAATGCAAAGAACGTTTAAATACTGCTCTTTCCAGGGGCATATTACCACCTAGACAGACAAGGCACGTGCCTAGGGCGGCATCTTGGTGGGGGGGCAGCACTTTTTGGAGCCTCAATAGGAGCGGTGCTCCTAATCAAAATCAAGTGGTGTCTCCATTTATCCAACTCAAACTTCTATGTTATAGACCTTGCTGGGATGCCCTTTGAAAAGGGCAGTGAGAACATGTAGGGGCCCATTTATCAAGCGCCGTATGGAGCTTGAAGGGCCGTGCTTCTGGCGAGCCTTCAGACTCGCCAGAAACACCAGTTATGAAGCGGCGGTCTAATACGATCGGGTTGATTGATACCCCCTGCTAGCGGTCAATCTGCAGGGGCGGCGTTGCACCAGCAGTTCACAAGAGATGCTGGTGCAATGCTGAATGCGGAGAGCATATTGCGCTCCGCATTCAGCGATGTCTGTCAGACATAATCTGCTGATCGGATCATGTCGGACAGACATTTCATAAATAGGCCCCGTAGAGTGCACACCCCCGCCAGAAAAAATATGCAAATAAGCTGTCCGCAATAAACTATTCATTTGTAACAGCACTTTTCATAGATTGAGGAATAAAGTACAGCAGCAGAAGCTGTCTCTCTGTCACCATCTCACAGTGTTATCACCTTAGCTCTCTTCTGCTAGTGGTGCGCTGTCCTGTGTATTGTAGTGCAGGCTGTTTATCAACAAGCTAGGCACATAAAAACTTTGTTTTCAGATCAAGTTTTATTCGTGAAACAGAATTATTATTATCTTCTTTCTATCAACATTTAATTGCAGTATTTATCCAAAGAATATCCTTGATTTTCTGGAGTAAAGGTATCTTAGGTAGTTACTACTTTTCTGAATGTGAATAAACATGTTACAGATAACGTGAATTTAACATTCTGTATCTGTTCTATAGACTCTGTAATGTTCTCTACACTGCATGATTATGGTACCATAACATTTCAGGTTCCTGATATTTTACAGCAACATTTTGACTTTCATCCTGATGATGTGATGTTCTTTCTGGTGCTAAAAAAAAGAATTTGTCCTGTGATTAAAGATCCCATTCCTACATGAAAGTTAGTTATCTAGGTTCAAAATCCTCCATTTGAACCTTTGTACAAAGTTATGGTTATTAACTTACAATAGAATAAGTTTTTATTATAGGTCCCACCCCACCTGTTAGGCTAAGAGAATTTATGCACTTAGGCTGTAGAACTTTTTTTCTTTCATGTAATTAGCAAGAGTCCATGAGCTAGTGACTTATGGGATATACATTCCTACCAGGAGGGGCAAAGTTTCCCAAACCTCAAAATGCCTATAAATACACCCCTCACCACACCCACAAATCAGTTTTACAAACTTTGCCTCCTATGGAGGTGGTGAAGTAAGTTTGTGCTAGATTCTACGTTGATATGCGCTTCGCAGCAGGCTGGAGCCGGTTTTCCTCTCAGAGTGCAGTGAATGTCAGAGGGATGTGAAGAGAGTATTGCCTATTTGAATTCAATGATCTCCTTCTACGGGGTCTATTTCATAGGTTCTCTGTTATCGGTCGTAGAGATTCATCTCTTACCTCCCTTTTCAGATCGACGATATACTCTTATATATACCATTACCTCTACTGATTCTCGTTTCAGTACTGGTTTGGCTTTCTACTACATGTAGATGAGTGTCCTGGGGTAAGTAAGTCTTATTTTCTGTGACACTCTAAGCTATGGTTGGGCACTTTTATATAAAGTTCTAAATATATGTGTTTAAACATTTATTTGCCTTGATTCAGGATGTTCAATATTCCTTATTTCAGACAGTCAGTTTCATTATTTGGGATAATGCATTTGAATAATACATTTTTTTTCTTACCTTAAATTTGACTTTTTTCCTGTGGGCTGTTAGGCTCGCGGGGGCTGAAAATGCTTCATTTTATTGCGTCATTCTTGGCGCTGACTTTTTTGGCGCAAAAATTTTTTTCTTAGTCATTTCCGGCGTCATACTTGTCACCGGAAGTTGTTTGTATGTGCGTAATTTTTCGATGTTTTTTTGCACCAAAGATGTCGGCGTCACCGGATGTGGCGTCATTTTTGGCGCCAAAGCATCTAGGCGCCAAATAATGTGGGCGTCTTTTTTGGCGCTAAAAAATATGGGCGTCATTATTGTCTCCACATTATTTAAGTCTCATTGTTTATTTGCTTCTGGTTGCTAGAAGCTTGTTCATTGGCATTTTTTCCCATTCCTGAAACTGTCATTTAAGGAAGTTGATAATTTTGCTTTATATGTTGTTTTTTCTATTACATATTGCAAGATGTCTCAGATTGACCCTGGATCAGAAGCTACTTCTGGAAATCCGCTGCCTGATGCTGGATCTACCAAAGTTAAGTGCATTTGTTGTAAACTTGTGGTAACTGTCCCTCCGGCTGTTGTTTGTGATGAATGTCATGATAAACTTGCTAATGCAGATAATATTTCCTTTAGTAATGTTCCATTACCTGTTGCTGTTCCAGGTGTTCCTGTTAACATAAGAGATTTTGTTTCTAAATCTATTAGGAAGGCTATGTCTGTTATTCCTCCTTCCAGTAAACGTAAAAAGTCTTTTAAAACTTCTCATTTATCAGATGAATTTTTAAATGAACATCATCATTCTGATTCTGTTTCTGATGATGATTTCTCTGGTTCAGAGGATTTCAGAAATTGACACTGATAAATCTTCATATTTATTTAAAATGGAATTTATTCGTTCTTTACTTAAAGAAGTCTTAATTGCATTAGAAATAGAGGAATCTGGTCCTCTTGATACTAAATCTAAACGTTTAAATACGGTTTTTAAACCTCCTGTAGTTATTCCGGAAGTTTTTCCTGTCCCTGATGCTATTTCTGAAGTAATTTCCAGGGAATGGAATAATCTGGGTAATTCTTTTACTCCTTCTAAAAGGTTTAAAAAGTTGTATCCTGTGCCATCTGACAGATTAGAGTTTTGGGACAAAATCCCTAAAGTTGATGGGGCTATCTCTACTCTTGCTAAACGTACTACTATTCCTACAGCAGATAGTACTTTTTAAGGATCCTTTAGATAGGAAAATTGAATCCTTTCTAAGGAAAGCTTATTTATGTTCAGGTAATCTTCTTAGGCCTGCTATATCTTTGGCGGATGTTGCTGCAGCTTCAACTTTCTGGTTGGAGGCTTTAGCACAACAAGTAACAGATCATAATTCTCATAGCATTGCTAATCTTCTTCAACATGCTAAT
Organism: Bombina bombina; assembly: GCF_027579735.1. Taxonomy (NCBI): domain Eukaryota; kingdom Metazoa; phylum Chordata; class Amphibia; order Anura; family Bombinatoridae; genus Bombina; species Bombina bombina. The sequence continues at coordinate 490,197,106 of NC_069504.1, forward strand.
AACTTTATTTGTCATGCCATCTTTGATATCATTAGGGTTGATATCAGGTATATGTCTTTAGCTATTTTAGCTAGAAGAGCTTTATGGCTTAAAACTTGGAATGCTGATATGTCTTCTAAGTCAACTTTGCTTTCCCTTTCTTTCCAAGGTAATAAATTATTTGGTTCACAGTTGGATTCTATTATTTCAACTGTTACTGGGGGGAAAGGAACTTTTTTACCACAGGATAAAAAATCTAAAGGTAAATATAGGGCTGCTAATCGTTTTCGTTCCTTTCGTCAGAATAAGGAACAAAAGCCTGATCCTTCCTCTACAGGAACAGTTTCTGTTTGGAAACCATCTCCAGTCTGGAATAAATCCAAGCCTTTTAGAAAGCCAAAGCCAGCTCCCAAGTCCACATGAAGGTGCGGCCCTCATTCCAGCCCAGCTGGTAGGGGGCAGATTACGATTTTTCAAAGAAACTTGGATCAATTCAATTCACAGTCTTTGGATTCAGAACATTGTTTCACAAGGGTACAGAATAGGTTTCAAGATAAGACCTCCTGCAAGAAGATTTTTTCTTTCTCGCGTTCCAATAAATCCAGTGAAGGCTCAAGCGTTTCTGAAATGTGTTTCAGATCTAGAGTTGGCTGGAGTAATTGTGCCAGTTCCAGTTCTGGAACAGGGTCTGGGGTTTTACTCAAATCTATTCATTGTACCAAAGAAGGAGAATTCCTTCAGACCAGTTCTGGATTTAAAAATATTGAATCGTTATGTAAGAATACCACCATTCAAAATGGTAACTATAAGGACTATTCTGCCTTTTGTTCAGCAAGGGCATTATATATCCACAATAGATTTACAGGATGCATATCTGCACATTCCGATTCATCCAGATCATTTTCAGTTTCTGAGATTCTCTTTTCTAGACAAGCATTACCAGTTTGTGGCTCTGCCGTTTGGCCTAGCAACAGCTCCAAGGATTTTTACAAAGGTTCTCGGTGCCCTGCTATCTGTAATCAGAGAACAGGGTATTGTGGTATTTCCTTATTTGGACGATATCTTGGTACTTGCTCAGTCTTCACATTTAGCAGAATCTCATACGAATTGACTTGTATCGTTTCTTCAAGAACATGGTTGGAGGATCAATTTACCAAAGAGTTCATTGATTCCTCAGACAAGGGTAACCTTTTTAGGTTTCCAGATAGATTCAGTGTCCATGACTCTGTCTTTGACGGACAAGAGACGTCTGAAATTGGTTTCAGCTTGTCGAAACCTTCAGTCTCAATCATTGCCTTCGGTAGCCTTATGCATGGAAATTCTAGGTCTTATGACTGCTGCATCGGACGCGATCCCCTTTGCTCGTTTTCACATGCAACCTCTTCAGCTTTGTATGCTGAACCAGTGGTGCAGGGATTATACAAAGATATCACAATTAATATCTTTAAAACCGATTGTACAACACTCTCTGACGTGGTGGACAGACCATCATCGTTTAGTTCAGGGGGCTTCTTTTGTTCTTCCGACCTGGACTGTGATCTCAACAGATGCAAGTCTGACAGGTTGGGGAGCTGTATGGGGGTCTCTGACAGCGCAGGGGGTTTGGGAATCTCAGGAGGCGAGATTACAAATCAACATTTTGGAACTCCGTGCGATTTTCAGAGCTCTTCAGTCGTGGCCGCTTCTAAAGAGAGAGTCATTCATTTGTTTTCAAACAGACAATGTCACAACCGTGGCATATGTCAATCATCAAGGAGGGACTCACAGTCCTCTGGCTATGAAAGAAGTATCTCGAATACTTGCATGGGTGGAATCCAGCTCCTGTCTAATTTCTGCGGTTCACATCCCAGGTATAGACAATTGGGAAGCGGATTATCTCAGTCGCCAGACTTTACATCCGGGCGAATGGTCTCTTCACCCAGAGGTATTTCTTCAGATTGTTTCAAATCTGGGGACTTCCAGAAATAGATCTGATGGCTTCTCATCTAAACAAGAAGCTTCCCAGGTATCTGTCCAGATCCAGGGATCCTCAGGCGGAAGCAGTGGATGCATTGTCACTTCCTTGGAAGTATCATCCTGCCTATATCTTTCCGCCTCTAGTTCTTCTTCCAAGAGTGATTTCAAAGATTCTAATGGAGCCTTCGTTTGTTCTGCTGGTGGCTCCAGCATGGCCTCACAGGTTTTGGTATGCGGATCTTGTTCGGATGGCAACTTGCCAACCGTGGACTCTTCCGTTAAGACCAGACCTTCTATCGCAAGGTCCTTTTTTCCATCAGGATCTCAAATCATTAAATTTGAAGGTATGGAGATTGAACGCTTGATTCTCAGTCATAGAGGTTTCTCTGACTCCGTAATTAATACTATGTTACAGGCTCGTAAATCTGTGTCTAGGAAGATATATTATCGAGTCTGGAAGACTTACATTTCTTGGTGTTCTTCTCATCATTTTTCTTGGCATTCTTTTAGAATTCCTAGAATTTTACAGTTTCTTCAGGATGGTCTGGATAAAGGTTTGTCTGCAAGTTCCTTGAAAGGACAAATTTCTGCTCTTTCTGTGTTGTTTCACAGAAATATTGCTAATCTTCCTGATATTCATTGTTTTGTACAGGCTTTGGTTTGTATAAAACCTGTCATTAAGTCAATTTCTCCTCCTTGGAGTTTGAATTTGGTTTTGGGGGCTCTTCAAGCTCCTCCGTTTGAACCTATGCATTCGCTGGATATTAAATTACTTTCTTGGAAAGTTTTGTTTCTTTTGGCCATCTCTTCTGCTAGAAGAGTTTCTGAATTATCTGCTCTTTCTTGTGAGTCTCCTTTTCTGATTTTTCATCAGGATAAGGCGGTGTTGCGAACTTCATTTAAATTTTTACCTAAGGTTGTGAATTCTAACAACATTAGTGGAGAAATTGTGGTTCCTTCATTGTGTCCTAATCCTAAGAATTCTAAGGAAAGATCGTTGCATTCTTTGGATGTAGTCAGAGCTTTGAAATATTATGTTGAAGCTACTAAAGATTTCCGAAAGACTTCTAGTCTATTTGTTATCTTTTCCGGTTCCAGGAAAGGCCAGAAGGCTTCTGCCATTTCTTTGGCATCTTGGTTAAAGTCTTTGATTCATCATGCTTATGTTGAGTCGGGTAAAACTCAGCCTCAAAGGATTACAGCTCATTCTACTAGGTCAGTTTCTACTTCCTGGGCATTTAGGAATGAAGCTTCGGTTGATCAGATTTGCAAAGCAGCAACTTGGTCTTCTTTGCATACTTTTACTAAATTCTACCATTTTTATGTGTTTTCTTCTTCTGAAGCAGTTTTTGGTAGAAAAGTACTTCAGGCAGCTGTTTCAGTTTGATTCTTCTGCTTATATTTTCATTATAAGCTTGAAACTTTATTTTGGGGTGTGGATGGTTTTTCAGCGGAATTGGCTGTCTTTATTTTTATCCCTCCCTCTCTAGTGACTCTTGCGTGGAAGTTCCACATCTTGGGTATTCATTATCCCATACGTCACTAGCTCATGGACTCTTGCTAATTACATGAAAGAAAACATAATTTATGTAAGAACTTACCTGATAAATTCATTTCTTTCATATTAGCAAGAGTCCATGAGGCCCACCCTTTTTATGGTGGTTATGATTTTTTTGTATAAAGCACAATTATTCCAATTCCTTATTTTTTATGCTTTCGCACTTTTTTCTTATCACCCCACTTCTTGGCTATTCATTAAACTGATTTGTGGGTGTGGTGAGGGGTGTATTTATAGGCATTTTGAGGTTTGGGAAACTTTGCCCCTCCTGGTAGGAATGTATATCCCATACGTCACTAGCTCATGGACTCTTGCTAATATGAAATAAATTAATTTATCAGGTAAGTTCTTACATAAATTATGTTTTTTTAGATAGCTAGCTATTCATTCCATTATCCTGGTGACCATGGTCATATTTTATTGTTCTGATGTTGGTCATTGTCTGTTGGCTAATACCTACCTTATCTATTTAACCATGAGAGCATCTACATTTTCGTATAATGCAATGTAATAACTTGTGAACTTGTAATTTAGAAGCATGGTCAGTTTTAGCAGGTCTAAAGGTTTTATTTTGTGTTTCCATATTATTTTATCTAGAGATGTGCATTTGTCTAGTTACAAATGCAAATTCATAACCAAAAATGGATATTCCTTTTGTTTTCACAAAACAAATATCCGAATGAATGCACCAACAAAATTTAAAGAAAATTAAAAAATACTGATGAAAATGTTATCAGTATTCTTTGGTTTTCTTGAAATGACCTTTTAAGGGGTCAAATACTTGCCTCTAGCGCACTGGAGAGCTGCGCTATCCCCGATCCTTCTAGTCAGAGCACAGGGCAGCACTAATAAGAGGCTTAGGGCGTGATGGATCCCAGAGCCTGCGTTAAAGGAGAAGGTCCTTTAACGTAGGCCGAGGATCTGCCGCTCTGAGCCTACTATTAACGCAGCCCCATGCTCTGAGAAGAAGGATTGGGGTTAGCGCAGCTCTCCAGTGCGCTAGAGGTAAATGCCAAAGGTGAACTTTTTCACCTGTAGCCAAGGAACATTTACATTAATTTAACGAAAATTAATGTAAATGTTCCATGAATATTCAGTATTAATTTTGTTTTAAACTAAATGAATATTGAATAGAGCAGCTGATGAATATTCGGGGAAACTAACTTCTCTGTTAGTTTAATTTAATTAAAGTATATATACACTTAGTTGTTATTGTCCTAATATTGGTCAATAATCGCCCAGAGTGAGACCAGGTATTACTACCTATGACATTATTTCTACTTATGTTTAAAGGGACAGTAAAGTCAAAATTAATATTATAATTCAGATAGAGCATGCAATTTTAAATAACTTTCCAATTTATATCTATTATCAAATTTTCTTTGATCTCTTGGTATTCCTTGTTGAAGACTAAACCTAGGTAGGCTGATAGGACCTTAGGAGCGTGCATAGACCTATAGCAGTCTGTGGCAGCAGTGTTTGTAACTATGTATAACAGTGCTATAAACAATGTTGCAAACACTGCTGTCAAATGGCTAAAGAGTGACACCTGGACGCTTCTTAGCTCACCTAGGATTAGTCTTATACAAAGGATACCAAGAGAACTAAGCAACATTGTTAATTGAATTAAATTAGAAATTTGTATACATGTGCATGCTCTATCCAATCAGCTTAGTTTAATTCTGACTTTACTGCCATTTAATTGCACTGAGCCGATAAATTATTCTCAAGTCATGAACTGATGTAGAATGTTTCCTGGGTCTAATGCTATAGTAAAATGTATTATTTGAGGCCAGGGTAAGTGCTATGTTTTTGTACATTTATGCTTAAATAAAAGCTGTTATTTTATGCTGCCATGTTTGGACTTGTCTATACCTTTGTTTCTTACCATGCTTCAGATATTCAGTATTGTAGCTGGACCTTTGTTACAAAGCTAAGATAAAGTTGCTATTTATTTGAATGCTTATTTACAGGCATGTACACAAATCACGCTTATTATGCTCATGCTCTACACATCAATATATCAATACATCAATATATAATTCCAGCACAGCTGAAGATGAGAAGGTAAATCTGCCTTATATAGGGCTAGTGTATCAGTTTGAGTTGGTGCGTCACTTTGTCCATGGTTTACTGTGCATCGTCTCCATGTAACTGGCTGAATAGAGTGCCAAAATGTATTTCTGACTTCATTAACCCTTATTAAGCACCTATTAAATATACTAATGGCACTACATTGTTTAATGTAGAAAAAATGGTTAAAGTGTTCATTTAAAGGTAAGATTGGAACCTGGAGAGATAGATGACCAGAGAAAATGAACTAGCAAATAACTTGGGGGCCCCGGGGCCTTTGGCTTTCATGTCATAGGATAGTTTATAGAGTGAGGTTATATGGGGAAAAGGTAGGCAATATGGAAATAGTTATTAGGCTCTAGAAGGTGTGAGGCCATATATGCTTTAAAATGTGAGTGATAGGGAGTAATTATATGTAAAGTATTAAAAGTATTAATGACAAACTGGAATAGGACTATGAAACAGCGTGCATGGGTGAATATGGAGAAGGATAATATACAAGCTTCTCGTACAGGGAACCAGTGCAGGTTACATAGAACAGACAGGTTGTCACATATCTCTGATATTAAAATGTATACATAGCTGAAAGTCTTAATGTTTGGGACAAGATCGTCTACTATTTCTACTGTTCCTTCCCCTCTTACTTCACTCCTCAATCCCTTTTTTCTCTTTTACGTAAACTTTACACAGCCACTGTTAATGGGAATAATACCAATATATATTCTCTACTAACTGTGGGGTTGATTAAAACTTATGCAGAACTTATAGACACCATTGGCAGGCCTTTTCATCATGGATTGACATATTTCCAATCCAGACACAACAATTACTACATGGACTCTTGCCACTATGAAATAAATTAATTTATCAGGTAAATTCTTACATAAATTATGTTTTATCAGTAATACTTTTTATTTAAAATATTTTATTGGTTTTTGATCAAACAAAAGATAAGAATACAGTTATGTTTCCAATAAAAGGTACAACTCACATCAAGAAACTATAGGTACAAGTAACAAGGGAAGGAACCAAAACACTGTCTAAGGGTCCAATCATCTAAAGCTCTCCGCTCAAGTGAGATGATGTAAGACTTCTCGTCAGTTCAATGAGGTTCCACAAAAAAATGTAGAAACACAAATGATATCTTGAGACATATTGATGTTGCTATGTAGTGTTCTGTATGTGAAGGAGAGACGCCTATATTACAGTATAAAGTCTAAAAAAAATCCCAAAGATTTTGTGCGATTTCTCTCAATGTCAGCACGTTTCTGATCATCAAGCCCGAAGTCTCTAAGTTTTTAATACTTACAGGCTACTAGTAAACCACCACTCATTGTATATACATAAAATGACAACTATCCTTATATTCAATTATGGAGAAAACAGAATAAGTGGTTATCATGAAAATATGTTTGGTAACTGTAGGACTATTGGAAACCTTAGTAGGTGATCAATTGAAGGTCAATGTTGATCGGTCCGCACCATCAGAGAAAGCAAAAAAACAAATCTAATATGGGATCATACAATACTGTAACATAAAGCACTTTTTAACTAATAAATTGAATATCTGTTCCCTAGGACATAACATATTCTTAATAGGTGAAGAATGTAGCTTAGCCTTAAAGGTATACTAATTTGAGGTTAGAGGCAAAGATTCTTCTGTACAAAAGGGAAAATCTGTGTTGAGGGTGAGGAAACGAAAGAGCATGAAACTGTCAGAATAAGAAAAGTATGAAGCAAATGTAACATCTAAAATGCAGTTGAAGTGTAGTAATTCCCTTCTCAGGATGTCCCCATCACAATATTAAAACTGGGTAGAACTTAACCTGTGAAAAAAATTGCCTCTCCCATTATAACAGTAAACCATACATTATAAACAGGGGCAGAAATCATGGCCCTGACGACCCTGCAATGCTGGGGGGCCTGCAGGTAAGAGGAGCCTGTAACCTGTCCAGCTTTTCAGGGCTGGTGGGCCGTTGCAGAGCCACATCACCTGCTGGGGACCAGTGATAGGGTGTAGAGGGGGCCATGAAGCAACTTGTGCGTAAGGCTGCTCAGTTGCAGACCAGGCAGTGGGGAGGTTAGGGGCTGGGGGGCCGTGAACAACAATTGCTGGGGGGTGACCTAGAACAACAATTGTACAGTTCCAATGATCAACCAAGCTGTGTAAAGTAGCATGAGTAGGATGAGTCTGTTGTTTCTATTAGCATGGTATTAATCTATTTGCAAAATTATTCATTAGTATAAATAATGTCAGTCTATATTTACAAGTTATCTTATGGGAGCCATTAATAAAAAAAATACCCTTGATGAGTGATCTAGAGGAAACCCTAAAATCTGCTTCATATCTCCCATCACCTTGTTCCAGTAGACTTTAATATCAGTGCATTCCAACTAGATATTGATAAGTTACTCATTGAAAACGGAAGGGCACATAGTGTGAAGATGCTGGGATACCAGCGCATAAGAAGTTTCATATTAGTCTCAATTGTCAATGTAGAGATAGAAGCTTTAGCACTTGCAACAAAAATGTTTCCCCATTCATTTTATGAGCTGTCTTGATTGAAATCTTGCTCCTACTTTCTGATATATAAGATAGGGTAGTTTTGTACACAGATTCTTGGATAAGTTTATGCAAGATGGAGTGTGTGCTTTTCTGATGTGTAGTAATTGTTGTGTCTGGAAATATGTCAATCCATGATGAAAAGGCCTGCCAATGGTGTCTATAAGTTCTGTATAAGTTTTAATCAACCCCATGGTTAGTAGAGATTGAGAATATATATTGGTATTATTCCCATTAACAGTGGCTGTGTAAAGTTTACGTAAAAGGGAAAAAAGGGATTGAGGAGGAGTGAAGTAAGAGGGGAAGGAACAGTAGAAATAGTAGACGATCTTGTCCCAAACATTAAGACTTTCAGCTATGTATACATTTTAATATCAGAGATATGTGACAACCTGTCTGTTCTATGTAACCTGCACTGGTTCCCTGTACGAGAAGCTTGTATATTATCCTTCTCCATATTCACCCATGCACGCTGTTTCATAGTCCTATTCCAGTTTGTCATTAATACTTTTAATACTTTACATATAATTACTCCCTATCACTCACATTTTAAAGCATATATGGCCTCACACCTTCTAGAGCCTAATAACTATTTCCATATTGCCTACCTTTTCCCCATATAACCTCACTCTATAAACTATCCTATGACATGAAAGCCAAAGGCCCCGGGGCCCCCAAGTTATTTGCTAGTTCCTTTTATCTGGTCATCTATCTCTCCAGGTTCCAATCTTACCTTTAAATGAATACTTTAACCATTTTTTCTACATTAAACAATGTAGTGCCATTAGTATATTTAATAGGTGCTTAATAAGGGTTAATGAAGTCAGAAATACATTTTGGCACTCTATTCAGCCAGTTACATGGAGACGATGCACAGTAAACCATGGACAAAGTGACGCACCAACTCAAACTGATACACTAGCCCTATATAAGGCAGATTTACCTTCTCATCTTCAGCTGTGCTGGAATTATATATTGATGTATTGATATATTGATGTGTAGAGCATGAGCATAATAAGCGTGATTTGTGTACATGCCTGTAAATAAGCATTCAAATAAATAGCAACTTTATCTTAGCTTTGTAACAAAGGTCCAGCTACAATACTGAATATCTGAAGCATGGCAAGAAACAAAGGTATAAACAAGTCCAAACATGGCAGCATAAAATAACAGCTTTTATTTAAGCATAAATGTACAAAAACATCTGGGATCCATCACGCCCTAAGCCTCTTATTAGTGCTGCCCTGTGCTCTGACTAGAAGGATCGGGGATAGCGCAGCTCTCCAGTGCGCTAGAGGCAAGTATTTGACCCCTTAAAAGGTCATTTCAAGAAAACCAAAGAATACTGATAACATTTTCATCAGTATTTTTTAATTTTCTTTAAATTTTGTTGGTGCATTCATTCGGATATTTGTTTTTGTGAAAACAAAAGGAATATCCATTTTTGGTTATGAATTTGCATTTGTAACTAGACAAATGCACATCTCTAGATAAAATAATATGGAAACATAAAATAAAAGCTTTGGACCTGCTAAAACTGACCATGCTTCTAAATTACAAGTTCACAAGTTATTACATTGCATTATACGAAAATGTAGATGCTCTCATGGTTAAATAGATAAGGTAGGTGTTAGCCAACAGACAATGACCAAAATCAGAACAATAAAATAACCATGGTCGGGGGGCGGGTCCGAACACCGACCAAGATGGCTGCTTTTAATTTTAGCTGACTCCGGGAGCTGATAGATCCGTTGCCTATCGCTTCTCAAATTTATAATCCAAACCTGGAATTACAACTAGCTTGTTGATTAATATCTGAAGAACGGATTTTTGTGTTTTTTAACTTTGAATTCCAGCCAAGCAGACCGGAATAGATGAGGAACGCAGCGGAGGCCTAGTAACAGACCTGGCTCCTCATTTATCCTCCCTGAGTCCTGATATGTCAGGAATGACAGCCGTATGTGCTGTCCAGTTCTATTGCTGCTAAATGGGGAAGTTGATCTAATTCAGGGACGCTTAATTTTGGATCACCCATTGGAAACTTTAGAGCCGAAGATCATAACTACTGAGCTAAAAACCCTGCAAGCTTCACAAGGTGAGACTATAATGGCGGCCTCCCGTTGTAGTGAGGGGATCATGGATGCAATTGACCGGTGGGAGAAAGAGGCACTAAAGACCCTAGTGGACCACTTTGCAAGACTTCAGCGAGACCTGCTTGATCTACTTGGCCCGCACCTGAAAGGAACCGTGACACAGAGTGCTTCTAGCACATTGGGGAGCTTTCACGAGCTGAAAGAGGGAGACCCAGGAAAGCTAGTTCCGGCTTCGTTATATTTGAGAGTCACTCTAAGGGGAACAGCTGGGCAGCAAAAGAAAGGTGCATCAGAGGCCTTGTTGGAAATACCTGCTCTGCTGCACTATACTGAGACAAGCCGGGACTCATAAGCAAGAGGTGCCGAGGTGCGCGGGTGCCTGCGCCATGTCCCTCTTCTGTTGGGAAAATCCTGGGAGCTCCTTCCAGATCTCGATGGTAATATACCCATTCAGCCAAAAGATCATACTGCTATATGTCGACTGCAATATGGGAACGCAGCTGAAGTTGGATCTTTATCCCAGAGAACTGGTGTGGGCTAAATTTTGTGCTATTTAGCGTGACAGTTACGGATCATGCCTCCAAAAGCTGTCATAGGACTAGTAACACCCATAGTAGAAGTGTCCTTTCCTCATGGCGACTAGACCAGTCAGATTATGTGCAAACCCACCCTACCTATGTTCATTCCCTAAGATGTGCACTATATATGTATTCTATGCTCCACAAATGTTGTTCTCAGTGGACACGGGCTCAGGGGCTCATATTGGACGAGAGCTCAGTTATCCTTTATATGATAATACTGTGTGTCCAATCACTGTGGGACTACCTGTCTGAACTTTCTTGAATTTGTACACTGCATAATCTTTATATATGAAAATTAGATAAGTGGACATCTACAGCTGAGCTCTACATAATGCTCTGATTTATAGGTTTCCTAATTGCCAATTGTATATCTACATATACGTTCCCGTTTGCCACTTGAAAATTTAGTTTAGGTCAGGTGATGTTCTATTATAAATTCCAGTAGTAGGTTAGCTATATATACAGTTTTATTATTGAACTAAAATACTGACATATACCTGCAGCATAGTTCCTAAATGCAACAAAATTGTTCTGTGACCAAATTGAGCAAGTGGCATAGTGAGTTTAGGGTGGATTCAACGCCCATATATACTGCTCCTAGACCAGTGGGCAGGAAACTTTTCATATATAGCATGATATATGTAAAATAAGATATTCTTACGTTACTACTTGTAATTAACTGCAGTGCAATCCCATACTCACAAGTTGATCCTTACCCCAGTTCTTAGTTATATATTATTGGGGTTTTTTTTATATACGGATAAGAGCTCTTGTAATGACCCCTGCTACGTTCACTAACTGATTGATGTACTTTTAGATATGTCGAACTTATTTGTACTTTTGATCTTTGCTTATGAGGGGCCGGGGGCAATATGATTATTGTCAAAGTCATTTGGCAAACTGAACTGGTTTAATCTAACGGGGCCTCATGAACTAGCTCATATTTTATTTACATCCAATGTTATGCACACGGGTCTTACTGTTTTGGTTACACAGACAATTTAGTTCCTGCCTATATTCTGTCTGGGGCTATCTATAGAGATAAAATGCTGATGTCACTATATGTGTGGTTTTTAGGAGGTATATGTATGCTTTCCCTATAGTTATGTTTTAAATGGATCCCAGGGGAGTGTGGGGTATCTAGAGCGCTTATGCAGTTCTATGTGACTCATTTATGATGTTTTATTCCACTTTAGATCAGAAGTGCGGTGTATTAGTTATGTGAATGTGATATAGAGTTGATCCATGACAGAGTTAATATAGGACTATAGAACATAGTTGCACTAATAGAGGGTATTGCATGCTACACACAATTTGCATCGGGTACTGATCAATCCACACTGCATATATGCTCTTACTGGACACCGGAGTACACCACAAGACCCACTCTGTTTTAGTAAATCAGACCACAATAGTTTATCTTAGTAACTGTGATTAGGGGGCAATAAGCTACCTACGGCCGAGGTGGCAGGCCCTCAGACCTTAAATTAAAGTTACCATAGGAAGTGGTTTGTAGAAACATACCTATAGAATAATAAGCATGCAGATTTTTGTACTAGCATAATACTTCCATGATATAGTGATCCAGAGACGTGACAGGCACATGTCTCTTAATTCGCATATATATCCCTATTCCCTGGGCAGACTTTTTCTCCTGCCCTATCTAGCACAACACTAATGATCCTAGTATTACATCTACACTGTGTAACACAGCACAACTAGTTTTTTCATTAAGGTTCATAAGATGGTTCCCTATAATATACTATAATATGATGTAGCATCAATAATTACTATGGTCATGGTTCACAGTCCTTTGCTACGTTTTCTACTATGATTTTTGTGTATATTTCGGGTCCAAAAGTGGCCCATTTTGTTATTTGTTTCCCCTAAAATTCCCTGTTATGTCTCAAATTCTTTTCATGAGGTCCAAGAGAGGCCTCCGTTGTTCACAGAGGGAAGCCATTGTGTATGACTTTATATCATATTTCAAGGGGACTCCCCTTAAATAGAAAGCCTGAGGTTGTTGTATATTTATATAATTGGATGCTTAAATATGGGTATATTGTTATATTTATGATGTATACCGACTGGTGATTATCCTATGTTTCTGAAACCAAGTTTTATTATATTACTTCCAATATCTGATGTACATGATTATGTAATTGTACTTGTTAACAACCTCAATAAAAATATTTATAAAAAAAAAAAATATATAACCATGGTCACCAGGATAATGGAATGAATAGCTATCTAAAAAAAAAAGTTCTACAGCCTAAGTGCATAAATTATCTTAGCCTAACAGGTGGGGTGGGACCTATAATAAAAACTTATTCTATTGTAAGTTAATAAACATAACTTGTACAAAGGTTCAAATGAATGATTTTGAACCTACATAACTAACTTTCATGTAGGAATGGGATCTTTAATCACAGGACAAATTCTTTTTTTTAGGACCAGAAAAGAACATCACATCATCAGGATGAAAGTCAAAATGTTGCTGTAAAAGATCAGGAACCTGAAATGTTATGGTACCATAATCATGCAGTGTAGAGAACATTACAGAGTCTATAGAACAGATACAGAATGTTAAATTCACGTTATCTGTAACATGTTTATTCACATTCAGAAAAGTAGTAACTACCTAAGAAACCTTTACTCCAGAAAATCAAGGATTTACCAGACAAGAGTTAAGTTCAAGTCCTTTGGATAAATACTGCAATTAAATGTTGATAGAAAGAAGATAATAACAATTCTGTTTCACAAATAAAACTTGATCTGAAAACAAAGTTTTTATGTGCCTAGCTTGTTGATAAACAGCCTGCACTACAATACACAGGACAGCGCACCACTAGCAGAAGAGAGCTAAGGTGATAACACTGTGAGATGGTGACAGAGAGACAGCTTCTGCTGCTGTACTTTATTCCTCAATCTATGAAAAGTGCTGCTGTTACAAATGAGTAGTTCATTGCGGACAGCTTATTTGCATATTTTTTTCTGGCGGGGGTGTGCACTCTACGGGGCCTATTTATGAAATGTCTGTCCGACATGATCCGATCAGTGGATTATGTCTGACAGACATTGCTGAATGCGGAGAGCAATACGCTCTCCGCATTCAGCATTGCACCAGCAGCTCTTGTGAACTGCTGGTGCAACGCCGCCCCCTGCAGATTCACGGCCAATCGGCCGCTAGCAGGGTGTATGAATCAACCAGATCGTATTAGACCGCTGCTTCATAACTGGTGTTTCTGGCGAGTCTGAAGGCTCGCCAGAAACACGGCCCTTCAAGCTCCATACGGCGCTTGATAAATGGGCCCCTACATGTTCTCACTGCCCTTTTCAAAGGGCATCCCAGCAAGGTCTATAACATAGACGTTTGAGTTGGATAAATGGAGACACCAATTGATTTTGATTAGGAGAACCGCTCCTATTGAGGCTCCAAAAAGTGCTGCCCCCCCCCAAGATGCCGCCCTAGGCACGTGCCTTGTCTGTCTAGGTTGTAATATGCCCCTGGAAAGAGCAGTATTTAAACGTTCTTTGCATTAATAAAAATATGTTAAATCTTTTTACTTTGAATGAACAGAATGTAAGTTTCTGTTTACAACTGGACCTTAAAAAGGGAATTTTAAAATTTATCACAGGATTTTTTTTTTCAGTGTCCACCAATAAAGCAAAATTAACAGCTTTCACGTAACCAATGTTTCATGCAAGGGATTTTAAAATGTTTAAATAGTATTCTTTCATAGAAATGATAGAAACATTTTGAGCTTTTTGTCCCTTTAATGGCAGAGAACATAAAACTATTTTTTTTTTTATGAAAATCTATTTTAAAAATAATAATGCATTTTTAAACATCATCTCAGATACAAGAAAGGAAAAAAAACTTTTAAAAGACATCCTGGCCTAGAAAACATTTGCAAACAAATGAGGGAATCACAGTTTTCCACTTCACCAACCAAGGGACATGGAGGTAAAAAACAAAACACGTTATAATTCTAAAGTTTCAAACAATTTTAGAACATTGTCCATTGTATTAAAATTGTAAAATGTACCTCTTTCTCTTAGTCTTCTTGGTTGAAACTTGGCCCCTTTCCATGAGGGCATACTGAAGTTGGATCAGAAACATCCACAGCTTTTCCATGAGAGCATGCTGAACTAGAGTCCATTTGCTTCAGCTACGTTATGGTAAACTAAGTTCATGCTGTATAGTTAGGAGCACTGTTTAATAAAGGATACTGTTTTAACACAAACTGAATTGCATCTGTCTTTGGCTGGGAAACATCCAAACAGAGTGTAAAAGTGGTAGTAAGTAAAGGCAGAGCTGTGGATGTTTCCTGTCTGCTGCAGCGTCTCTCTACATTTTGCTTATATAATATTGCTACATACATTAGTGCCACATTGTCAAGACACATAAATGCTCCTACTTGAGTATGTCTTCATGGAATGGGGCCAAGTTACAAGTACATTTGATAATAGAAGTACATTGTGAAGTTTTATAAAATTGTACACTTATTTTTTACTTCCATGTCCCTTTAAAAATGTAATTGTGTACTGTAACATATAAATGACTTTATAGTCAACGTTCTGTGTTACTGTATTTAAATATGAACAAGTTTAAAAGTATTTAGCTCGCTAATCATAGATAATATATAGCACCATACATTGACTTGTTCTCTTCATATCCTTCTTCATGCTGCCAATTCACTAAAGAATACAGAGATGAGTGCATTTTAGTAAGTAAGAGGAATACAATATCCAGAGTAAGAGTAGAGAGACCTTTACAATCTTGGTGAATCTAGGCAAACAGTTGGAATAATGGGACCATGTAAATCCTAGAACTGCTTCAAATTATAATTCAAACACAAAGTCATTTCAATAACCAGAAATACCTAGACCTAAGATTAAAACCGAGCCGGATGTTTTATATCATTAATAATGGAGATGTAATTGATGCAGAATGCATTAGGAAAATAAAGGGGGAAATGGCAAATCTTCAGTATAATAGCATGAAGTCACACTGCAGATAAAAATGATTCATAGGGATATGCAGTTTAAATCCTTTTGAAGTGTGTACAAACAAAAATGATAATTTGTAGTCAAAACAATAAGCAAATATACCATGGAACAGAGTTTGAATATATATATATATGTGTGTGTCAAAATAACCATAGTATTGCAGTATGCAGTGATACTAACATGATATTTAAGAGACAAGCTTTTGAGATTTTTCCTCACTTCCTCAGGTCTGAATATATAGAAGTTGTTTTTTTTTTGCTGCAATTACTCCATAAAGGGATTCTGTAGTCTCTTGTGAGCTGCTGATGCAATGCTGAATACGGAGAGCGTATTGCTGTCCGCATTCAGCGAGGTCTTGCGGACCTGATCCGCACTGTCGGATCAGGTCTGCAAGACCTTTGATACATAGGCCCCACAGTATAGAAGTAAAACGTGTGAGATATTGTATATCTAACTTGCGTATCTTACCCATACTCTGGTGCATTGGAAACAATGTATATAGACTACTTTTGTGAGAAGGCAAGCGAGGATACTTGCCTAGATGTGCTGATTGGCTATACAATAGTTTTTATGGTTATTACTTTTATGTAATAGAGGATTTTAATCTTACAGTTTTATCTCCTCCATAACTTAAATATATATATATATTTAAATATTTAAACAATGTTCGATAGTATATTTAGAATAGAAAGGAAAAGGTTTGAAAAAATATTCAGGACTAGATTACAAGTGGAGCGCAATATTCACTCAGTTATACCAACGAATGTAAATGTGCGACGCAATGCAAATGCGACCTTGCGTTCGCATTGCCTGGAAGTCATGCGCTCAAAAGAGTGCACTTCCATAGGCTTCAATGGGAGCCTCGTTTTCATGCCAAAAGAGAGCTTGTTTCCATTGTGCCGGCAGCTAAAAGTAATTTACGGCTCCATTTTAGTACCAGGTTTCCATTGAAATATTTTGCACTTTGCGTGAAGTCGCTCTTTTTGTGTAGGTGTAAATTAGCGTTGTGTTAACGTTTCCACCAGATGATTCTAAAACAATAATAGGTAAATACTATATTGCAAAGTATCTATTAAAGTTAACATCTAAACCGCCATTCCCCCACTTCGCAAAGTATCTATTTAAACTATTAACCCCTAATCTGGCATGCCCCCACATTGCAATCTAGCTATTTAAACTATTAACCCCTAATCCCCTATTCCCCCACATCACAAAGTACCTATTTAAACTATTAACCCCTAATCTGACATGCCCCCACATCGCAACTATTAACCCCTAATCCCCCATTCCCCACAATGCAATCTAACTATTTAAACTATTAACCCCTACTCTGCCACCCTACAAAGCAAATAACTAATCCCTAAACCACCTAACCTAACTCCCCCTAAATTAATCACCTTTACATAAATTAAAAAAATATTAAGTTACAATGAAAATAAAAAATCCTAAATTACAATTAAAATAAAAACTCCTAACATTAACATAAAAATAAATAAATCTAAAATTACAAAAAATAAAAAAGTCTAAAATTACAGAAAAAAATAAACCAAATTATCCAAAATAAAAAATTAAACCTAATCTAATACCCCTATAAAAATAAAAAGCCCGCCAAAATAAAAACACCCCCTAATCTAAGACTAAACTACCAATAGCCCTTAAAGGGGCCTTTTGTAGGGCATTGCCCTAAAGCGATCAGCTCTTTTTTTTTAAATAATTTTTATTGAAGTCATGAGCCAAGATTACAATCAGGGTTCATCCACAGTCCAGCACAATACAGAAAAGAAAAAGAAAAAGAAATATAGCATACATTAACAGAACTAAAATATTACGGACAACAACATAGCTGAGAGTCTCTTAATCAACTAGAAAAGACTATGCTGGGTAAGCACTAGGGCCATCCCAATAGTGTACTGGGCTTATCTAAAGTTGCAGTCGTCCGCAATGTGGTATTGAAGTCTACCAAAAGGGGAAATCATGAAGGAGTTAGACCATCAAACAAGTTCTGCCATTGCATGGTTAACTGGACTAGGCAAAGGTAGGTGGGACTTCATTTTTATATTATGTGAGGAAACAGATAAGACAAAAATGAAAATGCTCCTCCCCTAGTCAGAGGGACAACATTTGAACTAAAATGAGCTAGTGAAAGTAGGCTGTGGGGAGGGAGCTTATAGGATGGTTATTCTTGGGTTAAAGGTAGAAGAGGGGGAAAAGAATGCAGCGGGCAAGAGCCGCTCAGCGATCAGCTCTTTTAACTAAAAATAAAAATTAACCCCTAACAGTAAACCCCCCAACCCACCAAACCCCCCAAAATAAAAAAATTAACACTAGAAAAATACTAAACTACGCATTGACCCTAAAGGGGCATTTGTATGGGCTGTGATTCTACGAAGAGGATGCTCCGTGCTGGATGGCTCCGTGGTTGCCTGTCCTGTTCCCGGGGTCACCTCCGCTCCGTGTCGCCTTGGTCCTGGATGAAGATAGAAGAGGTCCCCATGCTGGATGAAGATATCGCCGCCTGGAAGAAGACCTTCTCCACCGGACTTCAGGAACGGCAAGTACCTATTTGGGGGTTAGACAGGTTTTATTTTAATTTTTTTGGTGTTTTTTTTTTAGATTTGGACTTTGTTATTTTAATGGGCACAAAAGAGCTGAATGCCCTTTTTAAGAGCAATGCCCTTACAAAAGTCCTTTAGGGGCAATGGGTAGTTTTGGATTTTTTAGCGTTAGTTTTTTTTATTTTGTTTTTTTTTGGTGGGTTGAGGGTTTACTGTTAGGAGTTAATTTTTATTTTTAGGCAAAAGAGCTGATCGCTTTAGGGCAATTCCGTACAAAAGGCCCTTTAAGGGCTATTGGTAGTTTAGTCTTAGATTAGGGGGTGTTTTTATTTGGGGGTCTTTTTTATTTTTTAGGGGTATTAGATTAAGTTTATTTATTTATTTTTTTGGATAATATAGTTTATTTTTCTTTCTGTAATTTTAGACTTTTTTAGTTTCTGTAATTTTAGATTTAATTATTGTAATTTAATCTTAAATTTTATTTTTAAATTAATGTTAGGATTTTTTATTTTAATTGTAATTTAGGAATTTTTATTTTAATTGTAGCTTAGTATTTTTTAAATTTATGTTATGGGGGTTAATTTAGGGGGTGTTAGGTTAGAGGGCTTAATGATTAGTTATTTGCGTTGTGGGGGGATGGCGGATTAGGGGTTAATAGTTTAAATAGCTAGATTGCATTGTGGGGGATGGCCGATTAGGGTTAATAGTTTAAATATCTAGATTGAGTTGTGGGGGAGGGCGGATTAGGGGTCAATAGTTTTAATAGCTTGATTGCGTTGTGGGGGATGGCGGATTAGGGGTTAATAGTTTTAATAGCTTGATTGCGTTGTGGAGGCATGGCGGTTTAGTGGTTAATACATTTATTATAAATTGCGATGTGGGGGGATGGCGGTTAGAGGGGTTTTGACATGTCGGGTTAGATTTCAATGGGAAAAATGTCTCAAAAAGCATATTTTTCCTGTTTAACACCTAGTTGAGCTGGGTGTAATTTTGTTACTGTATCGACAGCCTCCGACAGTGTATTAAAGGGACAGTCTACACCAGAATTTTTATTGTTTGAAAAGATAGATAATCCCTTTAACAAAGCAAAATTGGTGATAAAAGTAAATTGGAAAATTGTTTAAAATTAAAATCTCTATCTGAAACATGAAAGTTTATTTTGGACTAGCCTGTCCCTTTAATGGTTTGCGTGGGCATTGGAAACCTGGAATTATTAAAAGATTAGCAGCTTCTGATACTTTGCATGGGACACGATAATGTTTTCGGCAGCCAGAGTCCGGTTGCTGAAATTGACTGGAAGCAGTCGGTGCACAATATTGCTTCCGACAGCTTATTTAACGGTTTGCGAGCACACGTAAACCTAATTAGGGCTCAATGCAAACAAGCCCAGACATGGCAAACCACCTAGCGCAGCGCAAAGGACAAATCAGACAGCATTGGGTAGCAATAAATAATTATGTATATATATAGTTATATACATACAGTATATATTTATGTGTTTATATATGTATATACACATATTAGCACATAAATAAATATATATGTATATAAGCATACATATACATATATATTTATAGTGAAAACACAGTCCCCCATTTTTCTAACACCCCACATCCCCTCCCTTTAACCCCTTATAAATGCTATGTACAGCTTCTTATTTAAAAAATAAAGATGCTCATATTTTTATTTATGTTACTCTACTGTCTTTATTTTGGGAGCTATGGGGGCAACTTTTTTTTTTCATTTACCAGAGATCTGATCTCTGGTTAATGATTTCTAGCGCAAAGTTAAACCACAACCTCAAGGTCACATTTGCCCCTTTATGGGTGAACGTTAAGATAGAGCTCCACTCGTAATCTAGCACTCAATCTTTACTTTTTAAATAAAAAACAAACAGAATAGTCACAAATGGACTAATTATCGGACATTATTTCACTGGGCGGATAGGAATTTCATTCAGTTGTGCAGCAAGATCTATAAAAA
The DNA here is from genome assembly GCF_027579735.1 of Bombina bombina. Lineage (NCBI taxonomy): Eukaryota > Metazoa > Chordata > Amphibia > Anura > Bombinatoridae > Bombina > Bombina bombina. Next base: position 490,217,460 of record NC_069504.1, read on the forward strand.
AAAAAAAAAGTAGTAAAATTACTGCTCAATGTGTGTGGTTCTGGCAGCCAAGGAAGCTAAGATCACTTTGTGTGTGTTACTGGTCTGTATGTGTTCCTGGCAGTGAAGGGAGACCACATCACTGCTCCTGTCTGCTGCCAGCAGCCATATATATATATATATATTATTTTATACCCTTGGCAAAGTCTGAGTAGGACCCGCGGAGGAGCCTAAAGTATGGTTTGCAGCTGACAACTTTAATTAATGACAATTTTATAGGAAATCTTTTCAGACAAATTCATGCCAGATATGACAAATGTATTTTCTGTAAAACTTTAATGCAAGTGATCAATACTTTCAGTCCTTGACTAGAAAGGGACATCTAGAAGGTGAAAATTAGTGATCTGTACCTCTGTTAAATTATAATTATACATTATTTTAGATTGAAGAAAATCAATTGAGGAAAATATAAACTGATTTGATAAACATGAGTTAGTCTTTGCTGCTGTGAAGACTTGCAGTGTACATGGTTTTAGTTAAAAAGATTATTAAAAAGGTATTTGGAATTCACAGAAGTGATTTTTTTTTTGTTAGATGGTAAAGTGTTCAAGAACCAAACTACTTTAATTAATTTGTCTTTCTGTCTTGGTAGGTAGGAATTTGATTCTTAAGAGACCAAAATGCGGCTTCATGTGGAAATAAAATAAAACCTTTATTAAAACAATGTATCTATATATTATGTGTATATATATATATAAACAGTGTTTATGTATATATATATATATATATATATATATATATATATATATATATATATAATATCCCAAGAGGTAGCAGCACTCACGGAAACACAGTCCTTTATTTAGCCTGCCCGGGGTGCTTTAAAGTAACAATATAGGCATCCAACAAGAAAAGCACTCACCGGGTCTTATCCAGCAAAAATCTTTTTAATATGTGACGTTTCGGGGTTGCCCCCGTCCTCAGACAACAGTTACAGGTATATACATTTACTCACCTTATATACACAAACAAACCCGCTCCCAAGTGTGATCCCGCCGGCGGCGTACCGGAAGTAAGTTGCCGCGCGTAGAGCCCTACGTCACCGGTTACCATAGCAACCAGGACGCCACCCGGCGGAATCCTAGTTAAAAAATTGGAAACATAAAAAGTGCATTATACAGAATGGCTGAAGGAATAGATGTCTGCTAGCAAAACAATCTGTCATGATATCCTGCTAGTCTTAAATACCAAAAACGGGGAAATGATTTTTTCTTTATCCTAACACCGTAACTAACAGCAGTAGCTATATGGATTACTTAATATATATTCTATTAGGGCTTCTGGCCACTAAATCTACAGCAAAACAAACTATGTGAGTCCATGCATCTAGGTTCAGAAAAAACAAAAAAAACAAACAAAGCATAAATAAATATAGAAAACAAAAAATAACCAAATAAGCCATAAGCAATATATAGAATTAAATAAAGAGACAAACCAAAGAACGTAAAAAAAGTGAAAAAATATAATAAATAAAACAAAAACAAAAAAAAAAAAAAACAAAAAACGAAAACAAATATTAAAAAAGTTAAAAAATATATAAAGGTATAAAAGCAGGAGAAAAAACAAAAAAAGAAAAGGAAAAAAGAGAGAAGAACCAAGAGACATGTAACAAGAGGGTATCATAAAGAGGTATCCTACAAAAAGCAATGCCAATCTAAGTTGACATTCAGGCCCCTGGGGGCCATGGTGCCAAGATTGTAAATCCATTTGGATTCACGCTGTAGTAGTATTCTACCCCTGTCACCCCCTCTAGTAAGAGGGGGCACATGATCAATGATAATATATTTTAGATCAGCAACTGAGTGTTTTAATAGGGCAAAATGCCTGGCCACTGGTTGGTCAGAGTCACCACGATCAATAGCTGCTCTTATTGCTGATCTGTGGTTGGCCATTCTTGTACGAAGGTCGTCCACAGTTTTTCCCACATAGAACAAACCGCATACACAGTGTAACAAATACACTATGTATTTGGTTGTACATGTGACCCGATGTCTGATGCTGTAAGTCCTATTTTTGTAGGGATGTCTGAACACTTTACCAGTTGTTAGTCCATTGCATGTTGTACATCCTAAGCAGCGATAACAGCCAGGTTTAGATTGCAACCAGGTCTCTTTCATATAACTCCCCCTGGGATCCGTCTTGACAAGTTGGTCTCTTAAAGACCTCGCTCTCCGATATCCCATTCTAGGTGGTGCTGTCCCCTCAAACGGTAGATCCGGGTCTGAAGATATAAGAGACCAGTGTTTGCGTATACTCTCCGCTATGGCTGGTTTATCAACATCAAATGTTGTGGAGAACGTCATTCTATTATCTTCCAAAGATGTTTCCTTGTAAATCAGTAGATCCTCCTGTTGTAGCTTCAATGTATCCATCTTCTGTATTATTAGATCTTGTTTATGGTACCCCCTCTGGATGAAACGTGATTCCATAATATGCATTTGTTGTTCCCGAAGATCAGCCATGGTATTGTTCCTTGCTGTTCTCTTGAATTGCGATAAAGGAAGAGCACGTTTGAGGGCTGGAGGATGGCAGCTATGGGCATGTAGTAAAGAATTACGGTCTGTTTCTTTTGTATATAGTGTCGTGCACAGTCGACCTTCTTTCTTAAAAATTCTCAGGTCCAAAAAATCCACACTCGAGTTGTTGTACGTCAGTTTGAATTTAATATTTGGATGTGCTGCATTGACACTTGTAAACCATACTAGTAAATCTTCCTCTGTACCATGCCATATCAGGAAAAGATCATCTATATACCTTTTATAATGGGAAATTCTGTCATCCTGGAATAATGTTGTTCCTTTCGTTTCGAATTCTGCCATGAACAGGTTGGCATATGTGGGTGCCACATTTGACCCCATGGCGGTCCCCGCAATTTGCAGGTAAAATTCTTTCTCGAAACGAAAGTAATTCATCTCCAAGCATGCTGATAAGAGTTCCTGGATTGCATCAATAGGTGGACCCACATATGGATATTTGGCCAATTGTCTACATACTGCCACTATCCCCTCATTGTGAGGTATTATTGTATATAAGCTGGTCACGTCCATAGTGACCAGCAAGGTATCCCCTTGTATATCAGTGATGGTGCTGAGTATTCTTATCATTGCACTTGAATCCAGGAGGAAAGAATCCATACTCCTAACCAGTGGTTGGAGTATATTGTCCAAATAGATAGCAATTGGCTGAAGCAGTGAGCCTATAGCCGAGACTATAGGTCTCCCTGGGGGGGTTTTCATATCCTTGTGGATCTTTGGTAGAGTATAGATTACAGGTACTCTTGGATGTTGTACTGTCATAAAACCCAGGGCGTCACCATCTATATAACTGGTCTCATGCAAGTGTTGAAGCATGTTGTCAAGTTTTCTTTTATATATACTTGTGGGATCACCTCTGAGTTTTGTGTAGGTATCTTTATCCATCAATTGTCGTATAATTTCAGCCCTGTAATTAGTATAGTTTTGAACGACAATGGCACCCCCTTTGTCCGCTTCCCTTAGAATTATGGAAGTGTTGTTTTGTAGGTCGATGAGGGCGCTTCTTTCGTCTTTGGTCAGATTGTGTCTATACCGACTCTTTCTTTGATGTGACCTTAGAGTATCCTGTTGTACCATCCTGGAGAAGGTTCTTATAGAAGGGTTATAGCTTGTAGGGTCAAATTTACTTTTCTCTTTGAATATCTTTTTCGGTTGTTCTTGATAATCCTTGAAGTATTCTTTTAGTCTCAAATTCCTTGAGAACTTCTGGATATCTATAAATAGTCCAAAGTCATCACACTTGACAGTTGGTACAAATGACAAGCCCTTATTTAAAACCCTTCTCTCATTCTCGGTTAGTACATGATTACTTAGATTGACAACTAGGTCCTCCTTGGCCGGCCTCTCCTGGGGGGTCTGGGCGGTAGACTTGAACCCCCCCCGCCTTGTGTGGTTCCTCGTCCTTCCCCGTTTTTTGATCTAGTTGTCATACCACTTCTGTAGTCATTATGCATCTGTGTAGTGGTACCGGTCGTCGTATTGCCATCAGAGTCAGTGCTATTGCCTGAGCTGTCCACTGTATCCATAGGTCTTCTTCTATTGTATCTGTGGCGCCATTGTCTATTTGTGCGATATTGTGCTCTTTCATCGGGACCCAATTGCCATCTATAGACACTCTTATTTTTATAGTCGTTGGTCACGTCTTCTAGTTTGCGATTTTTGAATGTAATCAGCTCGTCCTCATACTTTTTTATATCCTCTTTTAGTTTGCCAAGCCAATTTTGTTCCCTCTCAGCTTCCAATACCGGCATATATTGGTCCTCATATTTGGATATTTCTATCTTACTTACTTCCAAAAGCCTGGAAACCTCCTGTATTACAAGTAATATCAGGTCTAGGGAGCACTTATTGAGTATATTACACCATTTAATGCAAAAATCAGGATTGTTCCTGCCTATCGTTGGGACATTCCTGATGCGGAAGCCCCTAGGAATGAATTTCTTACGGTGATACTCAGATAAGTATGCTCCATGTAATGCATAGTCAATATCTTTTTTCTTCATTTTGGCCAGTTTCTCATAAACATTTTTTGTTTGTTCTATAATGGCCCTCTGGGGTATTGCTGCAAAACGTATGCGAGATGCATCTTCTTCAGTAAAAAAGAATTCCTCTGCACCTTTTATTTCTTCCCCCAGATTCAATTCCTGTGTTGTTTCAATCCCCTCAGCCATGATGTGTCAAAAAATCTTCAATTATTGGTCAATGCACAGTGTCCATAAAAACAAGGAAAATATGAAAATCCTCAGGAGTCACAGTCTGTATCTCAATATCAGCCGGGTGCTAATACAATAAAAATACAATATCCCAAGAGGTAGCAGCACTCACGGAAACACAGTCCTTTATTTAGCCTGCCCGGGGTGCTTTAAAGTAACAATATAGGCATCCAACAAGAAAAGCACTCACCGGGTCTTATCCAGCAAAAATCTTTTTAATATGTGACGTTTCGGGGTTGCCCCCGTCCTCAGACAACAGTTACAGGTATATACATTTACTCACCTTATATACACAAACAAACCCGCTCCCAAGTGTGATCCCGCCGGCGGCGTACCGGAAGTAAGTTGCCGCGCGTAGAGCCCTACGTCACCGGTTACCATAGCAACCAGGACGCCACCCGGCGGAATCCTAGTTAAAAAATTGGAAACATAAAAAGTGCATTATACAGAATGGCTGAAGGAATAGATGTCTGCTAGCAAAACAATCTGTCATGATATCCTGCTAGTCTTAAATACCAAAAACGGGGAAATGATTTTTTCTTTATCCTAACACCGTAACTAACAGCAGTAGCTATATGGATTACTTAATATATATTCTATTAGGGCTTCTGGCCACTAAATCTACAGCAAAACAAACTATGTGAGTCCATGCATCTAGGTTCAGAAAAAACAAAAAAAACAAACAAAGCATAAATAAATATAGAAAACAAAAAATAACCAAATAAGCCATAAGCAATATATAGAATTAAATAAAGAGACAAACCAAAGAACGTAAAAAAAGTGAAAAAATATAATAAATAAAACAAAAACAAAAAACGAAAACAAATATTAAAAAAGTTAAAAAATATATAAAGTATGAGGACGAGCTGATTACATTCAAAAATCGCAAACTAGAAGACGTGACCAACGACTATAAAAATAAGAGTGTCTATAGATGGCAATTGGGTCCCGATGAAAGAGCACAATATCGCACAAATAGACAATGGCGCCACAGATACAATAGAAGAAGACCTATGGATACAGTGGACAGCTCAGGCAATAGCACTGACTCTGATGGCAATACGACGACCGGTACCACTACACAGATGCATAATGACTACAGAAGTGGTATGACAACTAGATCAAAAAACGGGGAAGGACGAGGAACCACACAAGGCGGGGGGGGTTCAAGTCTACCGCCCAGACCCCCCAGGAGAGGCCGGCCAAGGAGGACCTAGTTGTCAATCTAAGTAATCATGTACTAACCGAGAATGAGAGAAGGGTTTTAAATAAGGGCTTGTCATTTGTACCAACTGTCAAGTGTGATGACTTTGGACTATTTATAGATATCCAGAAGTTCTCAAGGAATTTGAGACTAAAAGAATACTTCAAGGATTATCAAGAACAACCGAAAAAGATATTCAAAGAGAAAAGTAAATTTGACCCTACAAGCTATAACCCTTCTATAAGAACCTTCTCCAGGATGGTACAACAGGATACTCTAAGGTCACATCAAAGAAAGAGTCGGTATAGACACAATCTGACCAAAGACGAAAGAAGCGCCCTCATCGACCTACAAAACAACACTTCCATAATTCTAAGGGAAGCGGACAAAGGGGGTGCCATTGTCGTTCAAAACTATACTAATTACAGGGCTGAAATTATACGACAATTGATGGATAAAGATACCTACACAAAACTCAGAGGTGATCCCACAAGTATATATAAAAGAAAACTTGACAACATGCTTCAACACTTGCATGAGACCAGTTATATAGATGGTGACGCCCTGGGTTTTATGACAGTACAACATCCAAGAGTACCTGTAATCTATACTCTACCAAAGATCCACAAGGATATGAAAACCCCCCCAGGGAGACCTATAGTCTCGGCTATAGGCTCACTGCTTCAGCCAATTGCTATCTATTTGGACAATATACTCCAACCACTGGTTAGGAGTATGGATTCTTTCCTCCTGGATTCAAGTGCAATGATAAGAATACTCAGCACCATCACTGATATACAAGGGGATACCTTGCTGGTCACTATGGACGTGACCAGCTTATATACAATAATACCTCACAATGAGGGGATAGTGGCAGTATGTAGACAATTGGCCAAATATCCATATGTGGGTCCACCTATTGATGCAATCCAGGAACTCTTATCAGCATGCTTGGAGATGAATTACTTTCGTTTCGAGAAAGAATTTTACCTGCAAATTGCGGGGACCGCCATGGGGTCAAATGTGGCACCCACATATGCCAACCTGTTCATGGCAGAATTCGAAACGAAAGGAACAACATTATTCCAGGATGACAGAATTTCCCATTATAAAAGGTATATAGATGATCTTTTCCTGATATGGCATGGTACAGAGGAAGATTTACTAGTATGGTTTACAAGTGTCAATGCAGCACATCCAAATATTAAATTCAAACTGACGTACAACAACTCGAGTGTGGATTTTTTGGACCTGAGAATTTTTAAGAAAGAAGGTCGACTGTGCACGACACTATATACAAAAGAAACAGACCGTAATTCTTTACTACATGCCCATAGCTGCCATCCTCCAGCCCTCAAACGTGCTCTTCCTTTATCGCAATTCAAGAGAACAGCAAGGAACAATACCATGGCTGATCTTCGGGAACAACAAATGCATATTATGGAATCACGTTTCATCCAGAGGGGGTACCATAAACAAGATCTAATAATACAGAAGATGGATACATTGAAGCTACAACAGGAGGATCTACTGATTTACAAGGAAACATCTTTGGAAGATAATAGAATGACGTTCTCCACAACATTTGATGTTGATAAACCAGCCATAGCGGAGAGTATACGCAAACACTGGTCTCTTATATCTTCAGACCCGGATCTACCGTTTGAGGGGACAGCACCACCTAGAATGGGATATCGGAGAGCGAGGTCTTTAAGAGACCAACTTGTCAAGACGGATCCCAGGGGGAGTTATATGAAAGAGACCTGGTTGCAATCTAAACCTGGCTGTTATCGCTGCTTAGGATGTACAACATGCAATGGACTAACAACTGGTAAAGTGTTCAGACATCCCTACAAAAATAGGACTTACAGCATCAGACATCGGGTCACATGTACAACCAAATACATAGTGTATTTGTTACACTGTGTATGCGGTTTGTTCTATGTGGGAAAAACTGTGGACGACCTTCGTACAAGAATGGCCAACCACAGATCAGCAATAAGAGCAGCTATTGATCGTGGTGACTCTGACCAACCAGTGGCCAGGCATTTTGCCCTATTAAAACACTCAGTTGCTGATCTAAAATATATTATCATTGATCATGTGCCCCCTCTTACTAGAGGGGGTGACAGGGGTAGAATACTACTACAGCGTGAATCCAAATGGATTTACAATCTTGGCACCATGGCCCCCAGGGGCCTGAATGTCAACTTAGATTGGCATTGCTTTTTGTAGGATACCTCTTTATGATACCCTCTTGTTACATGTCTCTTGGTTCTTCTCTCTTTTTTCCTTTTCTTTTTTTGTTTTTTCTCCTGCTTTTATACCTTTATATATTTTTTAACTTTTTTAATATTTGTTTTCGTTTTTTGTTTTTGTTTTATTTATTATATTTTTTCACTTTTTTTACGTTCTTTGGTTTGTCTCTTTATTTAATTCTATATATTGCTTATGGCTTATTTGGTTATTTTTTGTTTTCTATATTTATTTATGCTTTGTTTGTTTTTTTTGTTTTTTCTGAACCTAGATGCATGGACTCACATAGTTTGTTTTGCTGTAGATTTAGTGGCCAGAAGCCCTAATAGAATATATATTAAGTAATCCATATAGCTACTGCTGTTAGTTACGGTGTTAGGATAAAGAAAAAATCATTTCCCCGTTTTTGGTATTTAAGACTAGCAGGATATCATGACAGATTGTTTTGCTAGCAGACATCTATTCCTTCAGCCATTCTGTATAATGCACTTTTTATGTTTCCAATTTTTTAACTAGGATTCCGCCGGGTGGCGTCCTGGTTGCTATGGTAACCGGTGACGTAGGGCTCTACGCGCGGCAACTTACTTCCGGTACGCCGCCGGCGGGATCACACTTGGGAGCGGGTTTGTTTGTGTATATAAGGTGAGTAAATGTATATACCTGTAACTGTTGTCTGAGGACGGGGGCAACCCCGAAACGTCACATATTAAAAAGATTTTTGCTGGATAAGACCCGGTGAGTGCTTTTCTTGTTGGATGCCTATATATATATATATATATATATATATATATAAAAGACTCTTCTCTCCTTTTCAAAGTTTTTACATTTGTTGGTTCCAACATCCCAAAACGTTGGAATAAATAAATGTAAAAACTTTGAAAAGGAGAGAAGAGTCTTTTTTGTATGCGTAGACACATATATGACTCAGGCTCTAAGAAGTCATGTTAGAGTGCTAACTTTACATGGAAACATATATATATATATACTGTATGTGTATATATATATATATATATATATATATATATATATATATACTTTTAAAAAAGAGAAAGGCACTCACCGGGTCTTTTTGAATAACAATTTCTTTTAATGTAGTGACGCTGGTTTGAAAACGGGGTAAAACGTCACTACATTAAAATAAATTGTTATTCAAAAAGACCCGGTGAGTGCCTTTCTCTTTTTCAAAAGTATATACATATTTTTTTAAGTGCACCCTATGCAGAAGATTTATTTCAAATATGTTACTGAGAGTGCTGTACCACCAATGACTGTATGTGTATATATATATATATATATATATATATATATATATATAAATACACACAGTTGTATGCAAATGTTTAGGCCCCCCTGACAATTTCCATGATTTTGGGTGTTTGGATCAGCAATTACATTTTGATCTATCAAATAACTGAAGGACACAGTAATATTTCAGTAGTGAAATTAGGTTTATTGGATTAACAGAAAATGGCAATATGCATCAAAACGAAATTAGACAGGTGCATAAATTTGGGTACCCCAACAGAAATATTGCATCAATATTTAGTAGAGCCTCCTTTAGCAGAAATAACAGCCTCTAGATGCTTCCTATAGCCTGTAATGAGTGTCTGGATTCTGGATGAACGTATTTTGGACCATTCCTCCTTGCAAAACATCTCCAGTTCAGATAGGTTTGATGGTTGCCGAGCATGGACAGCCCGCTTCAAATCACCCCACAGATTTTCAATGATATTCAGGTCTGGGGACTGGGATGGCCATTCCAGAACATTGCAGTGGCGCCACTAGGGGGTGCGGGGGGTGCGGGCCGCACTTGGGTGACACCGTCCAGGGGGTGACAACAACAAAAATTTTATTTTTTTATTTTTTTATTTTATTGAAATTCAAAGAAATACAATGTTGAGATGCATAGATTATTTTATTAGAGGCTGGCATTTGTGAACATTAGTGGGACTGGGGAAGTTGTAGACAAACAACTTTTTTGCCCCTTGAGCCAGTACTGCAATTTCAACAAATAGTTTTCCCGGCTGCTTTTGCTTGTTTGTACTTTGCTCCTCCCCTGCCCAATTTCACTATGAATGTTGTGGGTGTGCCGTGGGGCTTGCAAAGTTGCGCTGCTAGCCTAAACCTGCCTGCCTATCTGTGCTCACTGCTCAGTGACATGCGGCCCAGGGCTGTGCACTGACAGACTTGGAACAGAGTCAGAGAGCAGAATTTTCATAGTTTGTGCGCCTAAACCTTTTCTTCAGTTATTTATTTTAGAGTGCTCTGTTTATCTTTCATTTGATGTTCTGTTGAGCCAGGGAGCAGTTCTAGGCATGAGCTTCATAATTAATGCAGTGCAGTTTACATATTTTGTATGTGTGTGTCTCAATTTTTGTGTGTCTCAGTGTTTGTGTGTTTTTGTGTGTGTGTCTGAGTGTGTTTCCGAGTGTTTGTGTGTGCATCTGAGTATGTTTTTAAGTGTGTCTGAGTGTTTGTATGTGTGTTTGCCTGTGTTTTTGTGTGTGTCTGCTTTCTGGGGGGGGGGGTGACACCATGACTTACCGCACCGGGTGACACCAACCCTAGTGACGCCACTGGAACATTGTACTTGTTCCTCTGCATAAATGCCAGAGCAGATTTTGAGCAGTGTTTTTGGTCGTTGTCTTGTTGAAATATCCAGCCTCTGCGTAACGTCAACTTTGTGACTGATTCCTCAACATTATTCTCAAGTATCTGATGATATTGAGTGGAATCCATGTGACCCTCAACTTTAACAAGATTCCCAGTACCGGCACTGGCCACACAGCCCCACAGCATGATGGAACATCCACCAAATTTTACTGTGGGTAGCAAGTGTTTGTCTTGGAACGCTGTGTTCTTTTGCCGCCATACATAACGACCCTTGTTATGACCAAATAACTCAATCTTTGTTTCATCAGTCCACAGCACCTACTTCCAAAATGAAGCTGGCTTGTCCAAATGCGCGTTTGCATACCTCAAGTGACTCTGTTTGTGGCGTGTGTGCAGAAAAAGCTTCTTCTGCATCACTCTCCCATACAGCTTCTCCTTGTGCAAAGTGCGCTGAATTGTTGAACAATGCGCAGTGACACCATCTGCAGCAAGATGATGTTGTAGGTCTTTGGAGGTGGTCTGTGGGCTTTTTTTGACCGTTCTCACCATCCTTTGCCTTTGCCTCTCTGATATTTTACTTGACCTGCCACTTCTGGCCTTAACAAGAACTTTGCCTGTGGTCTTCCATTTCCTCACTATGTTCCTCACAGTGGACACTGACAGCTTAAATCTCTGTGATAGCTTTTTGTAGCCTTCCCCTAAACTATAATGTTGAACAATCTTTGTTTTCAGCTCATTTGAGACTTGTTTTGAGGCCCCCATGTTGCCACTCTTCAGAGGAGAGTCAAAGAGAACAACAACTTGCAATTTGCAACCTTAAAGGGACGACACTGAACCCAAATTGTTTATTTCATGATTCAGATAGAGCATGCAATTTTAAGCAACTTTCTAATTCACTCCTATTATCAATTTTTCTTTGTTCTTTTGCTATCTTTATTTGAAAAAGAAGGAATCTAAGCTAAGGAGCCAGCAAATTTTTATTTCAGTACCATGGACAGCACTTGTTTATTGGTGCTATCCAATCAGCAAGGACAACCCAGGTTGTTCACCAAAAATGGGCCAGCATCTAAACTTACATTCTTGCTTTTCAAATAAACATACCAAGAGAATGAATAAAATTTGATAATAGGCGTAAATTAGAAAGTTGATTAAAATTGAATGCTCTATCTGAATCGCGAAAGAAAAAAATTTGGGTTCAGTGTCCCTTTAAATACCTTTTCTCATGATTGGATGCACCTGTCTATGAAGTTCAAGGCTTAACCCCTTAATGACCACAGCACTTTTCCATTTTCTGTCCGTTTGGGACCAAAGCTATTTTTACATTTTTGAGGTGTTTGTGTTTAGCTGTAATTTTCCTCTTACTCATTTACTGTACCCACACATATTATATACCATTTTTCTCGCCATTAAATGGACTTTCTAAAGATACCATTATTTTCATCATATTTTATAATTTACTATAAAATAAATTATAAAATATGAGGAAAAAATGGAAAAAAACACACTTTTTCTAACTTTGACCTCCAAAATCTGTTACACATCTACAACCACAAAAAAACACCCATGCTAAATAGTTTCTAAATTTTGTCCTGAATTTAGAAATACCCAATGTTTACATGTTCTTTGCTTTTTTTGTAAACTATAGGGCCATAAATACAAGTAGCACTTTGCTATTTCCAAACCATTTCTTTTCAAAATTAGCGCTAGTTACATTAGAACACTGATATCTTTCAGGAATCTCTGAATATCCATTGACATGTATATATTTTTTTTTAGTAGACAACCCAAAGTATTGATCTAGGCCCATTTTGGTATATTTCATGCCACCATTTCACCGCCAAATGCAATCAAATACAAAAAATCGTTCACTTTTCACAAATTTTTTCACAAACTTTTGGTTTCTAACTTAAATTATTTACAAACAGCTTGTGCAATTATGGCATAAATTGTTGTAAATTCTTATCTGGGACCCCCTTTGTTCAGAAATAGCAGACATATATGACTTTGGCGTTGTTTTTTGGTAATTAGAAGGCCGCTAAATGCCACTGCGCACCACACGTGTATTATGCCCAGCAGTGAAGGCGTTAATTAGGGAGCATGTAGGGAGCTTTTTGGGATAGTTTTAGCTTTAGTGTAGTGTAGTAGACAACCCCAAGTATTGATCTAGGCCAATTTTGGTATATTTTATGCCACCATTTCACCACCAAATGCGATCAAATTAAAAAAAAAGTTAAATTTTTCTCAATTTTAGGTTTCTCACTGAAATTATTTACAAACAGCTTGTGCAATTATGGCACAAATGGTTGTAAATTCTTATCTGGGACCCCCTTTGTTCAGAAATAGCAGACATATATGACTTTGGCGTTGCTTTTTGGTAATTAGAAGGCCGCTAAATGCCACTGCGCACCACACGTGTATTATGCCCAGCAGTGAAGGCGTTAATTAGGGAGCATGTAGGGAGCTTTTTGGGATAGTTTTAGCTTTAGTGTAGTGTAGTAGACAACCCCAAGTATTGATCTAGGCCAATTTTGGTATATTTTATGCCACCATTTCACCGCCAAATGCGATCAAATTAAAAAAAAAGTTAAATTTTTCTCAATTTTAGGTTTCTCACTGAAATTATTTACAAACAGCTTGTGCAATTATGGCACAAATGGTTGTAAATGCTTCTCTGGGATCCCCTTTGTTCAGAAATAGCAGACATATATGGCTTTGGCATTGCTTTTTGGTAATTAGAAGGCCTCTAAATGCCGCTGCGCATCACACGTGTATTATGGCTAGCAGTGAAGGGGTTAATTATGTAGCTTGTAGGGAGCTTGCAGGGTTAATTTTATCTTTAGTGTAGAGCTCAGCCTCCCACCTGAAACATCAGACCCCCTGATCCCTCCCAAACAGCTCTCTTCCCTCCCCCACCCCACAATTGTCCCCGCCATCTTAAGTACTGGCAGAAACTCTGCCAGTACTAAAATAAAAGGTATTTGGCCCTTTTAAAAAAAAAAAAAAAAAAAAAAGCATATTTACATATGCTGATGTGTACCATCCCCCCTTAGACCCCAACCTCACTGATCCCCCACCTAACAGCTCTCTAACCCTTCCCCTCTGCCTTAATGGGCGCCATCTTGGGTACTGGCAGCTGTCTGCCAGTACCCAGTTTTGCAAAAAATGTGCCTTTTTTTTAAAAAAAAAGCCCTTTCTGTAGTGTAGCTTCCCCCCCCCCACCAAGACCAACCCCCAACCCCTTCCAGATCCCTTAGATTATATTTTTAATATTTAAAGTTTCTTATTTTTTTTTACTTTTAACTTTATGTTTTTCTGTAGTGTAGCGGTTCCCACCCGCTCCCGCCCCGTGCACGCGCCCGCCCACCAACCCCCGTGCACGCGCGCACTCCCGTGCGTGCCCCCGTGGGCCCCGTCCCCGATCCCGCCCCCCTCCACTCCATACAGAGCATCGATGGCCGCCCACCCGCCTCCCACGTAAGCTCCCACCCACCAACGATACCGGCCATCGATGTCCGGTGCAGAGAGGGCCACAGAGTGGATCTCTCTGCATCGGATGGCCAAGGGGGGTTATTGCAGGATGCCTCCATATCGAGGCATCACTGCAATAACCGGAAAGCAGCTGGAAGCGAGCAGGATCGCTTCCAGCTGCTTTCCAGACCAAGGACGTACGCCACACGTCCTCGGTCATTAACTGTATTTTTTTTGAGGACGTGTGGCGTACGTCCTTGGTCGTTAAGGGGTTAATGGGCTCACCAAACCAATTGTGTGTTCCAATTAATCAGTGCTAGGTAGTTACAGGTATTCAACAAAATGTCAAGAGTGCCCAAATGTATGCACCTGTCTTAATTTTGTTTTGATGCATATTGCACATTTTCTGTTAATCCAATAAACCTCATTTCACTACTGAAATATTACGGTGTCCTTCAATTATTTGATAGATTAAAATGAAATTGCTGATCTAAACATCCAATACTATTTTATAAAAGGCAAAGTGTGTTTGTCCGAAGCTGTCTTGCGCAGTAGAGACCGCACGAGGACAAACACACCTGGTCTTTGAGTCCCTAGCTGAAGATCTGCGCCATGGCAGAAGTGGGCGTGGCCGGACATGAAGGGGCGGTCGGCGTGGATTGCCTGAAGGGGCATGGCCGGGCATGGAGGGGGCGTGTCCGGTCACGCGATAGATGGAAGATGGGAGAGAGATAGAGAGAGAGGGGAGAGAGAGGGGAGAGAGATAGAGAGAGAGGGGAGAGAGATAGAGAGAGAGGGGAGAGAGATAGAGAGAAGGGGAGAGAGACAGCAAAAGAGAGGGGGGAGAGAGACAGCAAAAGAGAGGGGGGAGAGAGACAGCAAAAGAGAGAGGGGGGAGAGAGACAGCAAAAGAGAGAGGGGGGAGAGAGACAGCAAAAGAGAGAGGGGGGATAGAGACAGCAAAAGAGAGAGGGGGGATAGAGACAGCAAAAGAGAGAGGGGGAGAGAGACAGCAAAAGAGAGGTGGAGAGAGCGCAAAAGAGAGGGGGGAGAGAGAGCGCAAAAGAGAGGGGGAAGAGAGAGTGCAAAAGAGAAGGGGGAAGAGAGAGCACAAAAGAGGGGGGAGAGAGAGAGCGCAAAAGAGAGGGGGAAGAGCACAAAAGAGAGGGGAGAGAGAGCGCAAAAGAGAGGGGAGAGAGAGCGCAAAAGAGAGGGGGGAGAGAGACAGCAAAAGAGAGAGGGGGAGAGAGACAGCAAAAGAGAGGGGGGAGAGAGACAGCAAAAGAGAGGGGGGAGAGACAGCAAAAGAGAGGGGGAGAGACAGCAAAAGAGAGAGGGGGAGAGAGACAGCAAAAGAGAGGGGGAGAGAGCACAAAAAAGAGGGGGAGAGAGCACAAAAGAGAGGGGGGAGAGAGAGCGCAAAAGAGAGGGGGGAAGAGAGAGCACAAAAGATGGGGGAGAGAGCGCAAAAGAGAGGGGGGAAGAGCACAAAAGAGAGGGGGGAAGAGCACAAAAGAGAGGGGGAAGAGCGCAAAAGAGGGTGGAGAGAGCGCAAAAGAGAGGGTGGAGAGAGCGCAAAAGAGAGGGGGTGAGAGAGCGCAAAAGACAGGGGGGGAGAGAGCACAAAAGAGAGAGGAGAGAGAGAGGGAGGGAAAAGCACAAAAGAGATGGGGGAGAGAGAGAGAGCGCAAAAGAGATGGGGGAGAGAGAGAGTGCAAAAGAGATGGGGAGAGAGAGAGTGAAAAAGAGATGGGAGAGAGAGCGCAAAAGAGAGGGGGAGAGAGAGAGCGCAAAAGAGAGGGGGAGAGAGAGAGCGCAAAAGAGAGGGGGGGAGAGAGAGCGCAAAAGAGAGGGGGAGAGAGAGAGCACAAAAGAGAGGGGGAGAGAGAGAGTGCAAAAGAGAGGGGGGAGAGAGTGCAAAAGAGAGGGGGAGAGAGAGCGCAAAAGAGAGGGGGAGAGAGAGCGCAAAAGAGAGGGGGGAGAGAGCGCAAAAGAGAGGAGGAGAGAGAGAGTGCGCAAAAGAGAGGGGGGAGATAGAGAGTACGCAAAAGAGAGGGGGGAGATAGAGAGCGCAAAGAGAGGGGGGGAGAGAGAGGGGGAAAAGTGCAAAAGAGATGGGGGAGAGAGAGAGCGCAAAAGAGATGGGGGAGAGAGAGAGCGCAAAAGAGAGGGGAGAGAGAGAGCGCAAAAGAGAGGGGGAGAGAGAGCGCAAAAGAGAGGGGGGAGAGAGAGCGCAAAAGAGAGGGGGGGAGAGAGAGTGCAAAAGAGAGGGGGGAGAGAGAGCGCAAAAGAGAGGGGGAGAGAGAGCCAAAAGAGAGTGGGAGAGAGAGAGCGCGCAAAAGAGAGGGGGGGAGAGAGAGGGGGAAAAAGCGCAAAAGAGATGGGGAGAGAGAGAGCGCAAAAGAGAGGGGGGAGATAGAGAGCGCAAAGAGAGGGGGGGAGAGAGAGGCGGAAAAGTGCAAAAGAGATGGGGGAGAGAGAGAGCGCAAAAGAGATGGGGGAGAGAGAGCGCAAAAGAGAGGGGAGAGAGAGAGCGCAAAAGAGAGGGGGGGGAGAGAGAGCGCAAAAGAGAGGGGGGAGAGAGAGTGCAAAAGAGAGGGGGAGAGAGAGCGCAAAAGAGAGGGGGAGAGAGAGCCAAAAGAGAGTGGGAGAGAGAGAGCGCGCAAAAGAGAGGGGGGAGATAGAGAGCGCAAAGAGAGGGGGGAGAGAGAGAGCTCAAAAGAGATGGGGAGAGAGCTCAAAAGAGAGGGGGGAGAGAGAACGCAAAAGAGAGGGGGAGAGAGAGAGCACAAAAGAGAGGGGGAGAGAGAGAGCTCAAAAGAGAGGGGGGAGAGAGAGAGCTCAAAAGAGAGGGGGGGAGAGAAAGCTCAAAAGAGAGGGGGAGAGAGAGAGCAAAAGAGATGGGGAGGGAGAGAGCGCAAGAGGTGGGACCGCTGTACTGCAAAAAATGGCCCGTGTGAACGGGCTTTAGGACTAGTTATTTATAAATGAAAATCATGAAAATTGTCAGGGGTGCCTAAACTTTTGCATACAACTGTGTGTATATATATATATATATATATATATATATATATATATATATATATATATATATATATATATATATATAAAATATATATATATATATATATACAACACACAGAGAAAACCCAGCACTCACTTTCAAGCTCTCAGCTAAGATTTAAAAGCAAAAATGGAAAGGTTAGTCACCGCATCTGGCCAAATGGGACAAGCTCAGGTACCACATCAAGGTCCTTTCCAATACCTGAGACCCTAAACAGCCACACAATGCAAGCTTTCAAATCCAAACAAACTGAAAACAAGGGAAGGGTGCACAGGAATATATAACCACCCTAGACATATACAAAACACGGAAGGGAACTGCACTCTCATACCGGACCGGGTACACATCCCATGACCCTGCAACATGTTCAGCCCTGGGTGCCACTGGCACTCACAGGAAGCTGTGCTGTGTATTTGTATATGTCTAGGGGCTGAGCATGTTGCAGGGTCATGGGATGTGTACCCGGTCCGGTATGAAAGTGCAGTTCCCTTCTGTGTTTTGTATATGTCTAGGGTGGTTACATATTCCTGTGCACCCTTCCCTTGTTTTCAGTTTGTTTGGATTTGAAAGCTTGCATTGTGTGGCTGTTTAGGGTCTCAGGTATTGGAAAGGACCTTGACGTGGTACCTGAGCTTGTCCCATTTGGCCAGATGCGGTGACTAACCTTTCCATTTTTGCTTTTAAATCTTAGCTGAGAGCTTGTAAGTGAGTGCTGGGTTTTCTCTGTGTGTTGTATTAATTTGTTTTGTAATTTTCCCTATGGTTCTTGCACCCAGAACTGTCTGGGTTTAACTGCTTGTGGCTCTGGGGACAGCACAGCTTCCTGTGAGTGCCAGTGGCTCCCAGGGCTGAGCATGTTGCAGGGTCATTTGATGTGTACCCGGTCCGGTATGAGAGTGCAGTTCCCTTCCGTGTTTTGTATATATATATATATATATATATATATATATATATATATATATATATATATATATATATATATAAAGGTAGCCACTCATCAGCAAGCGCTATCCAGGGTGCTGAACAAAAAAAAGTTCATTCCTTCTTTTTCATCTAAAGATAGCAAGAGAACAAAGAAAATTTGATAATAGGAGTAAATTAGAAAGTTGCTTAAAATTGTATGCTCTATTTGAATCATGAAAGAAAAAATGGTTTTAGTATCCCTTTAAGTTCGATCAGACACTTATATCTGGAATAGTGAATAATTATTGCATAAGATTTGTTTTGAGCTACAATCACTGCACACCCTTAAAAATCTCAAGTACATTCATTCTGTAGTTTGGGTATTGTGGGGGAGGGTTAGACATAATGAAGAATACCTAAGTCAGAGCTACAGCCCAATGTTTAAATATTTATCTATGTCATTAAATCCTAATAAAACATCTTAACCCTTTAGAATTACAAACAATAGAATATGTGTAACAGTTTATAATCCGTCTAAGTTTAACTGAATGAATATAGTGAAAAAAAACATACAAGTTACCTCAAGGTAAAGAGGCCATATTGTTTATGATTTTTCCAAGACTAGTTTTTTACAGTAAAGATTTTTTTCAAACTGGCCAATTGATTATGTGGCTGCTTAATGGG
Source organism: Bombina bombina (assembly GCF_027579735.1). Taxonomy (NCBI): domain Eukaryota; kingdom Metazoa; phylum Chordata; class Amphibia; order Anura; family Bombinatoridae; genus Bombina; species Bombina bombina. The sequence continues at coordinate 490,236,438 of NC_069504.1, forward strand.
GTAGAGTACAATATGCTTCTATTGTATTTTAAGGGTAATTGCTGTTGTAGAGGACAGTGTGTTGAAATATGACTTAAGTGGAACATTTGTTATAGAAAATGATATGAATTTAAAACAAATGAGTATATTTAATCATTATTAACATATGTTTCCAACAGCAGATAGGTTTAAGAGATTCAAACAACTTAACATTGAGCACAATTCTATATAATGGTGCTCTCTCTTCACTGGAAAAAAAAAAAACATTGATCCTTTACAAATTGTGACACTAGCTTTTTATAGCATAATGTTAGTGGCTGGATCATACTGGTTTCACTATTATACAGAGATTATTAAAGGGACAGGCTACAATAGAATGTTTATTGTTTTAAAAGATAGATAATCCCTTTATTACCCATTCCCCAGTTTTGCATAACCAACACTTTTATATTAAAGGGACATGAAAACCAAATTTTTTCTTTCATGATTTAGAAAGAGCATACAATTATAAACAACTTTCTAATTTACTTCTATTATCTATTTTGCTTCATTCTCTTGATATTCTTTGCTGAAAAGCATATCTAGATATGCTTAGTAGCTGCTGATTGGTTGCTGCACATAGATGACTCCTGTGATTGGTTCAACATGTGCATCGATATTTCTTCATTAAAGTATATCTAAAGAATGAAGCAAATTAGGTAATGGAAGTAAATTGGAATGTTGTTTAAAATTATATTCTCTACCTTAATCATGAAAGAAAATGTTTGGGTATAGTGTCCCTTTAATACACTTTCAAGGGACTTCATACCTATATACTAAAGGACTTGAAGGTGATGCAGCATAAAGGCAAAAGGCAGACAAGAAAATAACGTAAACATTCTGCAAAAAAGGAAGATATTTTACCTCAAAATTTCTTCAGTTCAGTGCTCTGTGATAGATAAAGATGTTCAGATGATCTTCAAGAGTCTAGGAGATAACCTGGACACCTTTATCTAGACAACTTTTACTGATATGCTGCATCACATTTAAGTGATTCGATATTTGGGTATTATGTCCCTTTTAAATCAACATTTCAACAATGCATACAATTATTTCATTATTGAAAGTATATCATTATTGCAATATGCATTTGTTATTTAATTTTAGAGATGTGTAGCCATTAAAAATTCAGTTTGGATGAATTTTGCAGAACAAATATTCAGGGAAATTGGTTTCCTGAATATTGCTTGGATGCACCATTTGGTATTTGTTTAGTTTTAAATGAAAGAAATACTGAATATTGTTAGAACATTTGCATAAGTTTTCATTAAAGAAATGTATATGTTACAGCTACATGTGCAAACGTTTACCTGTAGCTCCCCAGCCGCGCTAATAGGAGGCTTAGAGCAGCAGCTCCCAGGACCTGCCATGCAAGATCTTCTCCTTTAGTGCAGGTCATGGGATCGACTGCGCTAAGCCTTCTATTAGTATGGCTGGGCGTTCTGTGAGAAAGAGGACTGAATTAGAAGCAAGTAAGTATTTTAACCATTTAAACGCAATGAATGAATACTGATAAACGTCATCAGTATCTATTAGTTTTCTTTCAATTTCAGAAACAAAACAAATATCCCTGTTTCGTCACAGATTTGAATTTGTGACAAAACCGAATGCACATGTCTATTTATTTTGCTTCCTTTTGGGCCTAATTTATCAATCCTTTAATACTTTGACAGTGTGAGCTGCAGGATGTTGAACGGACAAGCAGAATATTTTTTTTGTATTTAGCAATCAACTTTATTTAACAAGTAGTGTAAATATAGACAATAATGTATCACATAATCAAAATAATATAATATTTCTATTCTGCACCAAAATAAAACAAAAAATGCATTTACCGTGCTTTATTCATCGCTCACATTGGCTTGCACAGAATCTAGTGTAGAGTATGGTAAAACAAAGAGTCAGAGAAATGTGCAGAGTTAGGCCTAGATTTAGAGTTTTGCGGCCAAAGGGGTGCGTTAGCTACGCATGCTTTTTTTCTGGCCGCACCTTTTAAATACCGCTGGTATTTAGAGTTCACAGAATGGCTGCGTTAGGCTCCAAAAAAGGAGCGCAGAGCATATTTACCGCAACTTCAACTCTCGATACCAGCGGTGCTTACGGACGCGGCCAGCTTAAAAAACGTGCTCGTGCACGATTCCCCCATAGGAAACAATGGGGCTGTTTGAGCTGAAAAAAAACCTAACACCTGCAAAAAAGCCGCGTTCAGCTCCTAATGCAGCCCCATTGTTTGCTATGGGGAAACACTTCCTACGTCTGCACCTAACACTCTAACATGTACCCCGAGTCTAAACACCCTTAACCTTACACTTATTAACCCCTAATCTGCCACCCCCGCTATCGCTGGCACCTGCATATTTTTTTTAACCCCTAATCTGCCGCTCCGTAAACCGCCGCTACTTACATTATCCCTATGTACCCCTAATCTGCTGCCCCTAACACCGCCGACCCCTATATTATATTTATTAACCCCTAATCTGCCCCCCACAACGTCGCCTCCACCTGCCTACACTTATTAACCCCTAATCTGCCGAGCGGACCGCACCGCTATTATAATAAAGTTATTAACCCCTAATCCGCCTCACTCCCGCCTCAATAACCCTATAATAAATGGTATTAACCCCTAATCTGCCCTCCCTAACATCGCCGACACCTAACTTCAAACATTAACCCCTAATCTGCCGACTGGAGCTCGCCGCTATTCTAATAAATGTATTAACCCCTAAAGCTAAGTCTAACCCTAACACTAACACCCCCTAAGTTAAATATAATTTAAATCTAACAAAATAAATTAACTCTTATTAAATAAATTATTCCTATTTAAAGCTAAATACTTACCTGTAAAATAAATCCTAATATAGCTACAATATAAATTATAATTATATTATAGCTATTTTAGGATTTATATTTATTTTACAGGTAACTTTGTATTTATTTTAACCAGGTACAATAGCTATTAAATAGTTAAGAACTATTTAATAGATAAAATAGTTAAAATAATTACAAAATTACCTGTAAAATAAATCCTAACCTTGGAATCAGCCAATCAGAATCAAGTTCAATCCGATTGGCTGATCCAATCAACCAATCAGATTGAGCTCGCATTCTATTGGCTGTTCCGATCAGCCAATAGGATTCTATCAGCCAATCGGAATTCGAGGGACGCCATCTTGGATGACGTCCCTTAAAGGAACCGTCATTCGGCTGATGATGGACTTCCGACTTCATCCCGATGATGGATTTCTTCAGCCGCCGCTTGGATCCAGACTTCAGCCCGAGGATGGACGTCACTCTTCAGCCCCCCGCTTGGGCTTGGATCAAAACTTCGGACCCTCTTCTGGACCGATCGGTGAACCCGGCGAGGTGAACACAAGGTAGGAAGATCTTCAGGGGCTTAGTGTTAGGTTTATTTAAGGGGGTTTGGGTTAGATTAGGGGTATGTGAGTGGTGGGTTGTAATGTTAGGGGGGGGGTATTGTATGTTTTTTTTTACAGGCAAAAGAGCTGAATTCTTTGGGGCATGCCCCGCAAAGGGCCCTTTTAAGGGCTGGTAAGGTAAAAGAGCTTTGAACTTTTGTAATTTAGAATAGGGTAGGGCATTTTTTTTATTTTGGGGGTCTTTGTTATTTTATTAGGGGGCTTAGAGTAGGTGTAATTAGTTTAAAATTGTTGTAATTTATTTCTAATGTTTGTAAATATTTTTTTATTTTTTGTAACTTAGTTCTTTTTTATTTTTTGTACTTTAGTTAGTTTATTTAATTGTATTTATTTGTAGGAATTGTATTTAATTTATTTATTGATAGTGTAGTGTTAGGTTTAATTGTAGATAATTATAGGTATTTTATTTAATTAATTTATTGATAGTGTAGTGTTAGGTTTAATTGTAGATAATTGTAGGTATTTAATTTAATTAATTTATTGATAGTGTAGTGTTAGGTTTAATTGTAACTTAGGTTAGGATTTATTTTACAGGTAATTTTGTAATTATTTTAACTAGGTAACTATTAAATAGTTATTAACTATTTAATAGCTATTGTACCTGGTTAAAATAATTACAAAGTTGCCTGTAAAATAAATATTAATCCTAAAATAGCTACAATATAATTATAATTTATATTGTAGCTATATTAGGGTTTATTTTACAGGTAAGTATTTAGCTTTAAATAGGAATAAGTTATTTAATAAGAGTTAATTTATTTCGTTAGAATAAAATTATATTTAACTTAGGGGGGTGTTAGGGTTAGAATTAGCTTTAGGTGTTAAAAAATTTATTAGAGTAGCGGCGAGCTCCGATCGGCAGATTAGGGGTTAATACTTGAAGTTAGGTGTCGGCGATGTTAGGGAGGGCAGATTAGGGGTTAATACTATTTATTATAGGGTTATTGAGGCGGGAGTGAGGCGGATTAGGGGTTAATAACTTTATTATAGTAGCGGCGCGGTACGGTCGGCAGATTAGGGGTTAATAAGTGTAGGCAGGTGGAGGCGACGTTGTGGGGGGCAGATTAGGGGTTAATAAATATTATGTAGGTGTCGGCGGTGTTAGGGGCAGCAGATTAGGGGTACATAAGTATAATGTAGCTTGCGGCGGCATGCGGACGGCAGATTAGGGGTTAATAAGTGTAGGTAGCTGGCGGTGACGTTGTGGGGGGCAGATTAGAGCTTAATAAATATAATATAGGGGTCGGCGGTGTTAGGGGCAGCAGATTAGGGGTACATAAGTATAATGTAGCTTGCGGGGGCGTGCGGACGGCATATTAGGGGTTAATAAGTGTAGGTAGCTGGCGGCGACGTTGTGGGGGGCAGATTAGAGGTTAATAAATATAATATAGGGGTCGGCGGTGTTAGGGGCAGCAGATTAGGGGTACATAAGTATAATGTAGCTTGCGGCGGCGTGCGGACGGCAGATTAGGGGTTAATAAGTGTAGGTAGCTGGCGGCGACGTTGTGGGGGGCAGATTAGAGGTTAATAAATATAATATAGGGGTCGGCGGTGTTAGGGGCAGCAGATTAGGGGTACATAAGTATAACGTAGGTGGCGGTCGGCAGATTAGGAGTTAAAAAAATTTAATAGAGTGGCGGCGATGTGGGAGGACCTCGGTTTAGGGGTACATAGGTAGTTTATGGGTGTTAGTGTACTGTAGAGCACAGTAGTTAAAGGACCAGTCAACACTGTACATTTGCATAATCAACAAATGCATGATAAGAAGACAGTGCAATAGCACTTAGTCTGAACTTCAAATGAGTAGTAGATTTTTGTTAAATAAATTGCAAAGTTATGTCTATTTCCACTCCCCCTGTATCATGTGACAGCCATCAGCCAATCACAAATGCATATACGTATATGCTGTGAATTCTTGCACATGCTCAGTAGGAGTTGGTGACTCAAAAAGTGTAAATATAAAAAGACTGTGCACATTTTGTTAATGGAAGTACATTGGAAAGTTGTTTAAAATTGCATGCTGTATCTAAATCATGAAATTTAATTTTAACTTGAGTGTCCCTTTAAGAGCTTTATAAACCGGCGTTAGCCCAGAAAGCTCTTAACTACTGACTTTTTTCTGCGGCTGGAGTTTGGTCGTTAGATTTCTAACGCTCACTCCAGCCACGACTCTAAATACCGGCGTTAGAAAGATCCCATTAAAAAGATAGGATACGCAATTGACGTAAGGGGATCTGCGGTATGGAAAAGTCGTGGCTGGAAAGTGAGTGTTAGACCCTTTAATGACTGACTCCAAATACCGGCGGTAGCCCAAAACCAGCGTTAGGAGCCTCTAACGCTGGTTTTCACGGCTACCGCCCAACTCTAAATCTAGGCCTCTGTGTTTTAAGTTTTATTTTTTGTAAATGTATCAAATTTGATTCATATATGTATTGGCTGTATGCAAAATCATGATAGTTGATGCACAATTTAAAAATCTTTATAAATATATTCTTGAAATGTCAGTGATGTGATTGTAAATTACAATTTGTCTAGTTGTAATTCACCGGTTGCTGTCTCCTAGATATAAATTCATGTAATTAAAGGGACAGTGTATAGTTAACTTTCTTCTTTATTTCAGTTTGATTTATTTTTTTATACAGAGTATTTATGTTTATGAGCGGGAATTTATAGAAAACTGTACTCAACTTATTATAATTTTTAGTTTAATTTTAGATACAACAAACAGAATCCGCTAATTGAGATGGGAAAATATAGATCTTTGTAAATAATTTCACATACTTCTGCAGGTAAAAGGGCTTATAGTAAACATATTTATAGTATGAGTTTGTACTGTCCTTTAACACTTACATTTTATTGATATGTGATGAGAGGAGTTGAGGAATTTAGTTTTAGTTTGAAGTCTGTAAATAATTAAAGTATTATTATGGCGTTGTAAACACTGTTTGGATAGATGTACATTTTTAATTATACATGTATTTTAATTTTTAAACAGGATCCAGTAACACAAACCCTGGCATGTCTGGCCTTGAGAGGCCCCTTAATGGAAGTCCTGATCTGCTACCTCCAGGGACCTTCACATGTTCATAGCTTGTCATCTGCTGACACCTTTTTAGATGTTCGGACCAGCACCCCTGTAGTTGTATGTATTTTTTATTTATTTTTTTAACTTTTTTCCATTTTTGCCTGATTTTTTTTTTTTTTGCTTTTAAATATGTACAGAAATTAATTTTATATGTACTGATATATTGCATATAGAAAGTAACATTTCTAGATGTAGACAGTTTTTAGAAATTTGTCTATATAAACATATATATATGAGGCATAATGATATATGAAAATATTTTAGTTTATTAAAAAAATGTAAGCAAAGAGAGAGGTTTGTACATTAATTCAAATTAAAGAAGTGTTGGTCATTTAATTCTATTTTTTATTATATATTTTCTAGAAACAGTGGCTAGTGTGGACAAAGAGGTTGTTTTTGGGCTACAGCCTGTTGATGCTGCAGAGTTGGAAATGCCATCATTTGAGGTTGCTTCTAGTGAAGCATAATACAATTGTAAACAGGGTGCAGGAAAGGTAAGATAAAAATGAGGGATAAAACACCAGTCCCGTCTCCTCAAACCATCTCCACCCACATCACCTGCACAGCCTCACATCCCAGCTCAGGAATCATTATCGCCGGTGCAGCAAGAGGAAGATGCAATCCAAGAGATGGTTGCCCTTGTTGGGGAGTTTAAACAGGAGGTCATCATACACTTGGGTTCCTGTATGGATAGGCTTGGAAAGATAGCCAGTGACATTTGTGATCACTTGAAGGAAAGAGACAGAATTAATGCTGGTAACCTTGACCTTAAAAAACAAATGTTTCAGTGACAGCAGGAGAGAGAAAGGAAGAATGGCAGGCTAGTTCATGAACAAAACTAGCTTCTGCAGGAAAATAATTACCTTGCTGCCATTACTTCATGAATGTTCACATGAGGGTATCCAGCACTTAAGGTCTACTTGTCCATCTTCAAATGATGCTTCCGAATAATTTGAAGTTAAAATTGTCTTTCTGTGTATTGAGATGCTAATGAGCATGTGGTATAGCTCACTCACTATTTGTTAATAATTATGTGAATGGCTGATAGAAGTCACATGATATAGGTTGTAGGTATATTTGAAGCTAATTTGTTGATATAACAAAAAGAAATTGAGCATTTTTGTTCTAATTAATTTAAGTGTATTACGTTGAATCAAGCAATACAGGCACATATAGATATATAGGGAAATTACTTTTCTTTATGTAGTAGTAGTTCATTTGCATTGCTAATATTAAATTCTAGTTTACTATTTTTTTAGATTTTTAGATGTATTATTATATTAAGAAACAGGACAGATTGGGGTTAGAGCCTCCAAGATATTTACAGCCAATTGTAAATGTAACTCCAAGGAGTGACAGGTTGACAACACCTCTACCGCTCATACTAATGGATAAGCCAATAAAGGACTAGCAGCATGTGTGTTCTCTTTCTTTAAAATGTCAGCAAATACATTGCTGTATTACTCACTAATGTTCGCCACACCCTAGCAGCCATCCCTACCCTCACAGTCCTCTAGGTCTTGACAGTCCTGCCTGCCCTTACAGTCCTCAAATTCCTCACATTCTTCAAGGTCCATACAGTCCTCCACTCCCTGACGGACCTGAAGAATCCAATCAATGATAGTCCTCCACGCCCTCCCAGTCTTCCAGGTCCTGACAGTCCTTCACACTCTGAAAGTTCCACAATCCCTGATAGTCCTCCATCCAATGACAGTCCTCCACTCCCTCCAAGTCCTCCAGGTCCTAACAGTCCGCCACACTTTGAAAGTTCCACAACCCCTGACAGTCCTCCAGAACATGAAAGGCCAGCAAAGTATAAAAAAGCAAAAATTATCAAGGACATCTGAAAATGTTCCACCTTTTATGGACGGTATTCCCAAATAGAAATTTCTTTTGAATTTTAAAAATGTTCACTCTATGGGGTAGATTTATCATAGTGCGAGCGGACATGATACAATGTAGCGTATCATGTCCACTGCAAATCGATAAATATCAACTCTTGTCCTCAAGTTCCCCTAACAGGCCAGATGTTAAAGGAACAGTAAAGTCAAAATTAAATGTTTATAATTCAAGTAGTATTTGCAATTTTAAACAACTTTCCAATTTACTCCTTTATCAATTTTGCTTAGTTCTCTTGGTATCCTTTGTTAAATAGTAATCCTAGGAGAGGTCAGGAACGTGCATGTGACCATAGCCATCTAGCAAGTGCTTGCAAGAATGTTTAAAGCAATGTTTTTATAGTTGCAGACTCTGCTTCCATAGAGTGTATGTAGCATTCTAAGGCAGCTGTGTTTGCAACTATGTATAACATTGCTATAAACATTGTTGCAAACACTGCTGCCAGACGGCTAAAGACACGTGCATGCTCCTGACGTCACGTAGGATTAGTCAGAACTGCGCAAAAAAATTCAACGCTCTTCTAAAAGGAAGATGCTTTGATAACTTTGGGGAAAGGATTATCCCAGTAATCGCATTGAGAAAAATAAGGTGTGTGCATTCTATGGAAAATAGGGCTGGTCTTCAACATTTTCCAGGGCTGCTTTTTGTTCCCAGTCCAGCCTGGAGTGGCTTATATAGATTTTTACTGTATAAAATACTAATGTAAAGTAAGAATTAGACATTCATGATTTAGATAGATCATACAATTTTAAACAACTTTCCAATTTACTTCTATTATTTAATTTGCTTCCTTATCTTGTTTTCCTTCGCTGAAAGGTTTATCTAGGTAAGCTCAAGAGCAGCAAAGAACCTAGGTTTTAGCTGCTGATTGGTGGTTGCCTATATATATTCCATATATATATATACACCGATTGTCATTGGCTCACCCATGTGTTCAGTTAGAAACCAGAAGTGCATTGCTGCTCCTTCAACAAATGATACCAAGAGAATGAAGCAAATTTGTTAATACAAGTAAACTGGAAAATTGTTTAAAATTGTATGTTCTATCTAAATCATGAAATATTCTGGGTTTGATGTCCTTTTAAGCATCTACTATCATTTGTGCTTAGCTGTTTGGGATGTCCATGAGCGCCTCTCCTATAGAGCACCTGTTAATTGAATAGTGCTAAAGTGTTATGTTGTTTTCTTTAAATTTTTATAAAATTACTTTACAAAAGTACACCCAGCAGTAGATTCTACATGGAGAGTTTTTACAATAGAACGTGGTACAATAAACACTCATTTACATTTTATCTACTTATCTAAAGCATTTCTGTGTTTTTGTTTTGAATTTTAGCTTATTGTCTTAATTTATAAAATCTTATTATTATTTTTTTTTTAACCTGATTTCCTGCACTATAAGTTCACTCTTTACTCTTACTCCTCTGCCCTTCGCTTAGCTAAGCAAACATACTTCTCTTCTCTTATATCCACTGACTCTTCAAACCATAAAAGACTCTTCTCCATCTTCAACTCTCTCCTCTACCCACCTGTACCACCCCCCTCATCTGCATTCAGTGCTCAAGACCTTGCTGACTATTTTTTCAATAAAACACTTGCCATCCAAAGAAACATCCCAACACAAACCTGCAATTTCCCTACTTCACTCCCAGTCACCCCCTCTGCCACTCTCTGCACCCTCCTCCCAACCACTGAGAGCGAAGTGGCTTCCCTTTTGTCTTACTCTCACCTCACTACCTGCCCACTTGACCCTATTCCTTCACATCTAATTCCCCCTCTGTCTCCCACCCTCACTCCGGCTCTTACTCACATATTCAACCTATCCCTTTCTACTGGCTCATTCCCTGCCTCCTTCAAACATGCAAAGGTCACCCCCATCCTCAAAAAACCCTCCCTTGACCCTAAATCCCCTGCAAACTACCGCCCCATATCACTGCTCCTGCTAGCTTCAAAATTACTTGAAAAACTAGTTTTCAATCGCCTAACACAATTCCTGTCCTCCAACTCATTGCTCGACCCCCTGCAATCTGGCTTTCGTCCCCAACACTCAACTGAGACTGCCCTCACCAAGGTTACTAACGATCTCCTTTCTGCTAAAAACAAAGGCTACTACTCTATACTCATCTTACTGAACCTCTCTGCTGCTTTTGACACTGTTGACCATCCCCTTCTCCTACAGACTCTTAGCTCTCTTGGGGTCTGTGACACTGCCCTCTCCTGGATTCACTCTTATCTCTCTAACAGATCCTTCTCTGTCTCTTCTGCTGGTGACTCCTCCTCTCTTTTGCCTCTGTCTGTTGGAGTACCTCAAGGCTCTGTCCTGGGTCCTCTACTCTTCTCTATTTACACTTCTTCACTGGGTAAACTTATCAACAGCTATGGCTTCAGCTATCATCTCTATGCTGACGATGCCCAGATCTACCTTTCCACCCCTGCACTCTCTACTTCTGTCAATTCTCACATCAGTGACTGCTTACCTGGCATTTCCTCCTGGATGGCCTCCCCCCACCTAAGTATAAACATGTCCAAGACCGAACTACTTCTAATTCCCCCCTCTAACTCTACTCCAGTTTCTAATTTTTCTATCACTGTTGGCGGCACCACTATCTCCCCATCACCCCAAGTCTGCTGCCTCGGAGTCACGCTTGACTCAAATCTGTCCTTCATTTCCCACATCCAATTGCTCTCTTCATCCTGCCGCAACCACCTACGCAATATCTCCAAAATTCGTCCGTTTCTAAGTGCTGAAACTACTAAACAGCTAATCCACTCCCTGGTAATTTCCCGACTTGACTACTGTAACAACTTACTAACTGACCTCCCTCTCTCCCGCCTCTCTCCCCTCCAATCCATCCTTTATGCATCGGCCAGACTAATCCACCTCTCTCGACGCGCTGTTTCTGCTGCAACTCTCTGTGAGTCCCTTCACTGGCTTCCCATTCACAACAGAGTTAAATTCAAAATTCTCACCATGACCTACAAAGCCCTCACCAATGCTGCCCCACCCTACCTGTCCTCACTTATCAACAAATACACTCCTGCCTGTCCCCTAAGATCCAACAATGACCTGCTTCTTGCGTTCTCTACCATCACCTCCTCTCATGCTAGACTACAGGGCTTCTCTCGGGCGGCACCAATCCTCTGGAACGCACTTCCTCGTGCTGTCAGACTTGCCCCTAACCTTTCCTCCTTTAAACGTTCCCTAAAGACCTTTCTGTTCAGGGAAGCTTATCACCCGACTTATTAACATACTAACTTCACTTAACTAACAGCAGCCCTCTATCTCCTCACTAATATCATTCTCACCTTTGCAGTTCCCACCTCCTGTTTCCCATCCTACCCATCTAGATTGTAAGTTCCCACGGGAATAGGGCCCTCAATTCCCCCTGGTTTTTTTTTCTGTAAAATTTAGTCGTATTGTTTCTACATTGTACTGTTATCCTTGTACCCATGGGCAGTGCTGCGGAATCTGTTAGCGCTTTATAAATAAAGAATAATAATAATAATAACTGGTTTGTACTACTACATTTAAAAAAGAAAAAAAAGTGCTATTTAGAGCCAGATTTATCATCCAATTCTCCTCTGACAGGCAACAATCAGCTGCCTACATTTACCATTGGACACAAGCACTTCTGTGCCCTCTTGTGCAACCTTGCCCCTTGCCCTCGCAAGCCAATCACGTGTAGGCACTAGGCAGGAGCTGTCAATCTCCACCTATAAGTTGGATAACAGGGCAGGGAAGCAGTGTGTCGGATGCTTAATAAATCCTGACTTTTGCTCACTTGTGCAAACCAGCAGTCAAAGGGGAGAGAAGGGCTTGCTAAATCTAAATGACCTTTACCTGCATAGAACATTTTTTTACATAAATAGAAGTGCAGTTTGTTTTTGGGAACTGGAGGAAAATATATCTTACTTAAAATTCCCAGACTGGGTTAAGCCCTGGCTTTTACTGGGCAATACAGACATAGGCCTAAAATACTCATATGGAAACATTTAGCCCTGGAAAGTTTAAGAACTAATACAATGAGTTCTTCTATTTCGGTAGAAGGCCGTAACATTTGGAGATGCAGGGTTGTGAAACTAATAGGAGTTTTATATTGCCTCTGTGAATACTTTTTTCCAGTTGCCTCTCTACATGTTGGGTGTCAAAGCAGATGTCAGTAATCTTACTAAATAACAGTTTATTTTTCATGCTGAGAGACCATTCCTGAAAGCTGCCTTTAAAGCATATATGATCCAGTCTGTTTCTGCAGCTAGTGGCATATTGGGCAACTTAAAGGTACAGTTAACCCCAAAAGTTTCGATCATGATTTGGATAGAACATACTTTCTAATTTACTTCTGTTATCAAATGTACTTCATTCTCTTGTTATCCTTTGTTGAAGGAACAACTTTGCACTATTGGCAGCTAGCTGAACACATCTAGTTAGCCAATCACAAGAGACTAATGGGTGCAGGTACCAATCAGCATCTAGCTCCCACTAGTGTATAATTTGTGTGTATTCTTTTGCAACAAGGGATACCAAGAGAACGAAGCACAATTAAAAATAGAAGTGAATTTAAAAGTGTCCTTAAATGACATGCTCTTTCTGAATCGTGCAAGTTTAATTTTTGACTTTCCTATCCCTTTAACATGTTTTCTGAGTGATGCTTCAGTTCAGCTACAGCAAACTTTCCCTCTAAGACCAGTTTTGTGAGTGACCCAGCAGTGAAATAGTTTATTACAGCAATTAGCAAACTCTACCCAATGCAGACTTCAAGGTGTGGTTCCCTTATTAACTGTTTCACAACGGGGCTGCTCACAAAACTGACCTTAGAGGGAACACAGAGAAAGTAAAACAGACATGAATTGCTTGGAATATTGCAATAAAAGAATCAACTTTTTTTAAGAAGGGTGATACACATTTCAGAGACATAGGGGCGGATTTATCAAATGTCTGTCTGACATGATCCGCCCACCGGATCATGTTTGACAGACATCTCAGAATGCCGGCAGCATAGGCTGTCGGCATTTAACATTGCACAAGCAGTTCTTGTGAACTGCTTGTGCAATGCCGCCCCCTGCATATTCGCTGCCAATTGGCCACTAGCAGGGGGTGTCAATCAAACCTGACCGTACACGATCTGGCGGATTGATGTCCGCAGCATCAGAGGTGGCGAACCAGTTAAGGAGCAGTCTTAAGACCGCTGCTTCATAACTGAAGGTTGGCGTGGAAACAGGGGCATCAGGGGAATGGCCCTTGATAAATCGGCCCTATACTCTTTTAAAGAGATATTACAAAAGTGACTTGAACTGATGAAGAAGTAAAAGTCTGGGGGTCATTTTTGAAGTCATTTCTGGAGTGTAAGTAACATTGGTTTAGGAATCCCCAGTCAGATACTTACAGAAGGTAAAGCAATAAAAGTAGGATATGCTGCAGATGTAGTAGGCCTGGGAGTCAAATTAGTCTGCAGAATGGCTGTAAACAATTCTGTAACACTTAAAGCCCATAGTTTGGAGATGAGCAACATGAGCTCCCAATAATTGGCCCTAGTTGGGCATAGCCTACACAAGGTTCATTGTGGCCCATTTGTAATGTAAAATTCAGCCACATAGTAAATTTAATCAAGGCTGAGACCCAGAAGTAGTCTAGTGAATATGAGGCACACTGACCCAACACAAAGAATGGAGCCCAGGACTTGATTCACTGAAGGAGTAGAGGGCACAGTCAGGCAGTAATGGTTGCCAACAGATCAGGCAGGATAATTCACGAGAGAAAGCATGAGCCAGGCAAAGGGTTAAGAATCTGACATATCAAAGTCAGCAATGGATGTCCAGCAACAAACAAAGCAGACAGGCAAACGATGAAACACACAAAACATGCGTAATGTGAATCGGGTTCGCAATTTAGGTCTAATGCGGTGTCGGGTTAGCGCACATGAAGAATTGCTAACTTCAATGCACAGTTTTTAAATCTTAAATATAAAAAATATTAATAATAATTATTAAAAATGTTATACATACTGTAAAATTCTAACTAAGCCATACGCGCATTGAAGTTAGCAATTCTTCATGTGCGCTAACCCGACACCGCATTAGACCTAAATTGGGAACCCGATTCACGTTATGGCTACCAATACCCAAGATGGCTACCAATAAGGTAGAGGGGGAGGGATAGAGAGCTGTTTGGGGGGGATCAGGAAGGTTGGGGGCTAAGGGGGATCCTACACATCAGAATATGTAAATATGCTAACAAAAAATATTTTTTAAAATACCTTTTATTTTAGTACTGGCAGACTTTCTGCCAGTACTTAAGATGGCGGGGACAATTGTGGGGTGGGGGAGGGAAGAGAGCTGTTTGGGAGGGATCGGGGGGTGTGATATGTCAGATGGGAGGCTGATCTCTACATTAAAGCTAAAATTAACCCTGCAAGCTCCCTACAAGCTCCCTAATTAACCCCTACTGCAGGGCATAATACATGTGTTGTATGCAGCTGCATTTAGCAGCCTTTTAATAACCAAGAAGCAACGCCAAAGCCATATATGTCTGCTATTTCTGAACAAAGGGGATCACAGATAAGCTTTTACAACCATTTGTGCCATAATTGCACAAGCTATTTGTAAATAATTTCAGTGAGAAACCTAAAATTGTTAAAAATTTAACGTTTTTTTTTCATTTGATCGCATTTGGCGGTGAAATGGTGGCATGAAATATACCAAGATGGCCCTAGATCAACACTTGGGGTTGTCTACTACACTACACTAAAGGTAAAATTAACCCTAGATGCTCCCTACATGCTCCCTAATTAACCCCTTCACTGCTAGGCATAATACACGTGTTGTGCACAGTGGCATTTAGCGGCCTTCTAATTAGCAAAAAGCAATGCCAAAGCCATATATGTCTGCTATTTCTGAACAAAGAGGTTCCCAGAGAAGTGTTTACAACCATTTATTCCATAATTGCACAAGTTGTTTGCAAATAATTTCAGTGAGAAACCTAAAGTTTGTGAAAAAGTTAACAATTTTTTTTTATTTGATCTGATTTGGCGGTGAAATGGTGTTATGAAATATACCAAAATGGGCCTAGATCAATACTTTGGGATGTCTTCTAAAAAAAAATATATACATGTCAAGGGATATTCAGGGATTCCTGAAAGATATCAGTGTCCCAATGCAACTAGCGCTAGTTTTGAAAAAAAGTGGTTTGGAAATAGCAAAGTGCTACTTAGCTAGCTTAGGGTTTATTTTTATTTTACAGGCAAGTTTGTATTTATTTTAACTAGGTAGAATAGTTATTAAATAGTTATTAACTATTTAATAACTACCTAGTTAAAATAAATACAAAAGTACCTGTAAAATAAAACCCAACCTAAGTTACAATTACACCTAACACTACACTATAATTAAATAAATTACCTAAATTAAATACAATTAAATAAAATTAGCTAAAGTACAAAAAAAAAAACAACACTAAATTATAGAAAATAATAAACAAATTACAATATTTTTAAACTAATCCCCCTAACAAAATCAAAAAGCCCCCCCCCCCACAAATAAAAAAGCCCTACCCTACACTAAATTACAAATAGCCCTTAAAAGGGCCTTTTGCAGGGCATTGCCCCAAAGTAATCAGCTCTTTTATCTGTAAAAAATATTACAAATCCCCCCAACATTAAAACCCACCACCCACACAACCAACCCTACTCTAAAACCCACCCAATCCCCCCTTAAAAAAACCTAACACTAACCCCTTGAAGATCACCTTGCTGGGAGAAGTCTTCATCCAACCAGGCCGAAGTCCTCAAGAAGCCGGGAGAAGTCTTCATCCAAGCCGGCAGAAGTGGTCCTCCAGATGGGCAGAAGTCTTCATCCAGACGGCATCTTCTATCTTCATCCATCCGGCGCGGAGCGGGTCCATCTTCAAGACATCCGACGTGGAGCATCCTCTTCATCCGACGGCTAACAATGAATGAAGGTTCCTTTAAATGACGTCATCCAAGATGGCGTCCCTTCAATTCCGATTGGCTGATAGAATTCTATCAGCCAATCGGAATTAAGGTAGAAAAAATTCTATTGGCTGATGCAATCAGCCAATAGGATTGAGCTGACATTCTATTGGCTGGTGGTGGGTTTTAATGTTTGGGGGGGATTTGTAATTTTTTTACAGGTAAAAGAGCTGATTACTTTTAAGGGCTATTTGTAATTTAGTGTAGGGTAGGGCTTTTTTATTTTTGGGGGGCTTTTTTATTTTGTTAGGGGGATTAGATTAGGTGTAGTGATGTTGCAAATTGTTCGCTGGCGAATAGTTCCCGGCGAACATAGCTTGTTCGCGTTCGCAACGGCGGGCGAACATATGCAATGTTCGATCCGCCCCCTATTCGTCATCATTGAGTAAACTTTGACCCTGTATCTCACAATCTGCAGACACATTCCAGCCAATCAGCAGCAGACCCTCCCTCCCAGACCCTCCCAGCTCCTGGACAGCAGCCATTTTAGATTCATTTGGAAGCTGCATTCTTAGTGAGAGGAGGGACAGTGTAGCTGCTGCTGATTTAATAAGGAAATTGATAGCTATGCTAGTGTATTCAGTGTCCACTACAGTCCTGAATGACTCATCTGATCTCTGCTGTAAGGACAGCACCCCAAAAAGCCCTTTTTAGGGCTAGAACATCAGTCTGTTTTTTGTTTTTTTCCTGTGTAATCTAATTGCAGTTGCCTGCCTGCCAAGCCACTTGCCCAGTGCCACCACTTATATCTGGTGTAACAGTAGTGTAAATTTAAAAAAACCCCACTTTTTTGACTGTGAAACATCAGTCTGCTAGTGTAATCTAATTGCAGTTGCCTGCCTGCCAGCGTGTGTGCCAGGCCCACTTGCCCAGTGTCACCACTCATATCTGTTGTAACAGTAGTGTAAATTTAAAAACAAACTTTTTTGACTGTGAAACATCAATCTGCTAGTGTAATCTAATTGCAGTTGCCTGCCAGCGTGTGTGCCAGGCTCACAGCGTATACTGTGCCCACTTGCCCAGTGCCACCACTCATATCTGTGTAACAGTAGTGTAAATTTAAAAAAAAACTTTTTTGACTGTGAAACATCAGTCTGCTTGTGTAATCTAATTGCAGTTGCCTGCCTGCCTGCCAGAGTGTGTGCCAGGCTCACAGCGTATACTGTGCCCACTTGCCCAGTGCCACCACTCATATCTGGTGTAACAGTAGTGTAAATTTTAAAAAAAAAACTTTTTTGACTGTGAAACATCAGTCTGCTTGTGTAATCTAATTGCAGTTGCCTGCGTGCCAGCGTGTGTGCCAGGCCCACTTGCCCAGTGCCACCACGCATATCTGTTGTAACAGTAGTGTAAATTAAAAAAAAAAAACTTTTTTGACTGTGAAACATCAGCCTGCTAGTGTAATCTAATTGCAGTTGCCTGCCTGCCTGCCTGCCAGAGTGTGTGCCAGGCTCACAGCGTATACTGTGCCCACTTGCCCAGTGCCACCACTCATATCTGGTGTAACAGTAGTGTAAATTTAAAAAAAAAAACTTTTTGGACTGTGAAACATCAGTCTGCTTGTGTAATCTAATTGCAGTTGCCTGCGTGCCAGCGTGTGTGCCAGGCCCACTTGCCCAGTGCCACCACTCATATCTGTTGTAACAGTAGTGTAAATTAAAAAAAAAAAACTTTTTTGACTGTGAAACATCAGTCTGCTAGTGTAATCTAATTGCAGTTGCCTGCCTGCCAGCGTGTGTGCAAGGCTCACAGCGTATACTGTGCCCACTTGCCCAGTGCCACCACTCATATCTGGTGTAACAGTAGTGTAAATTAAAAAAAAAAAAAAAAACTTTTTTGACTGTGAAACATCAGTCTGCTTGTGTAATCTAATTGCAGTTGCCTGCCTGCCAGCGTGTGTGCCAGGCCCACTTGCCCAGTGCCACCACTCATATCTGGTGTAACAGTAGTGTAAATTAAAAAAAACAAAACTGCACAGTAGATTGCACGCGCAGTGCCCCAAAAAAATTGAAGTAGGAGGACCGACCAAGCATCTTTTTCCATCCCCCGGTTCCTAAAATCCATGCCATATACACGTCCCCTGATAGGGGACGTAACAGGGATTAAACTGATCAGAATAGTACTACTTAACACACCACTCATATCTGGTGGCACAGTAGATTGCACGCGGTGCTCTGACAAAATGCAGAAGGACATTTGGCAGATGGACATTTGGCAGACAGACAGAAAGCTAAAGAATGTTCCGATTTCGGCCGAGGGCAGATACGTTCCAGAGTGCTCTGTTCTAATCAGAGCCTCGGGCGCCGCAACTGCCTATGGGAACCTTACCATGGGTCCCAGACCGCACGTCTTGTAATTCTCTGTCTGGGAAATTATCTATCTATCTATCAAATCTATCTATTTATCTATCAAATCTATCTATCTATCTATCTATCTATCTATCTATCTATCGTATCTATCAAATGTATCTATTGCATCTATGTATCTATCTATCTATCAAATCTATCTATCTCATGGCCGTACTGTTATCTGACAGCCACTTGTGTTTCGGCCATGCCATATACATATCCATGCCATATACACGTCCCCTGATAGGGGACGTAACAGGGATTAAACTGATCAGAATAGTACTACTTAACACACCACTCATATCTGGTGGCACAGTAGATTGCACGCTCAGTGCCCCAAATTTGAAGTAGGAGGACCGACCAAGCATCTTTTTCCATCTCCCGGTTCCTAAAATCCATGCCATATACACGTCCCCTGATAGGGGACGTAACAGGGATTACACTGATAGGAATAGTACTACTTAACACACCTTATAATAACATAGAGAGAGGCAACGCAGAGAGAGAGTCTGAAGAAGAGGAGTCAGAGGAGGAAGGTGGCTTTGAGGAGGTGGAAGACCAAACACAGCAGGCCTCCCAGGGGGCTTGTTGTCACCTTTCAGGGACCCTTGGTGTTGTACGTGGCTGGGTGGAGGAAGAGACCTTCAATGACATCAGTGAGGACAAGGAACAGGACATGGCTAGCTTGGTATCCAACCTTGTGCAAATGGGGAGTTTGCGGTTGTGCAAATGGACTGTTTGCGGTTGTTTGCGGTGCGTTAAAGGCACAGTCTAGGCCAAAATAAACTTTCATGCTTCAGATAGAGCATGTAATTTTAAACAATTTTCCAATTTACTTTTATCACCAATTTTGCTTTGTTCTCTTGGTATTCTTAGTTGAAAGCTTAACCTAGGAGGTTCATATGCTAATTTCTTAGACCTTGAAGCCCACCTCTTTCAGATTGCATTTTAACAGTTTTTCACCACTAGAGGGTGTTAGTTCACGTATTTCATATAGATAACACTGTGCTTGTGCACGAGAAGTTATCTGGGAGCAGGCACTGATTGGCTAGACTGCAAGTCTGTCAAAAGAACTGAAAAAAGGGGCAGTTTTCAGAGGCTTAGATACAAGATAATCACAGAGGTTAAAAGTATATTATTATAAATGTGTTAGTTATGCAAAACTGGGAAATGGGTAATAAAGGGTAATAAAGGGATTATCTAGTCTGTATCTGGTGTAGACTGTCCCTTTAAACGGGGAGTTTGGTCTGTCACTGTGAAGCGGGTGTAACCCTTACACTACCTGATCGATACAACATCATACCTGATGTTTTAAAGCACGCTATTCCAAACAATTTAGCAATGTTAGGTGATTTATGCCCTTTATGGCTTAAAAACAGACTCTGCATCAACTATGTAATTTTCCATGGGAGTTTTGCCATGGATCCCCCTCCGGCATGCCACAGTCTAGGTGTTAGTCCCCTTGAAACAACTTTTCCATCACTATTGTGGCCAGAAAGAGTGGGTTTTAAAATTCGCCTGCCTATTGAAGTCTATGGCAGTTCGCCCGTTTGCGAACAGTTGCAGAAGTTCGTGTCCGCAGTTCGCGAACGCAAATTTTTAGGTTTGCGACATCACTAATTAGGTGTAATTAGTTTACAAATCTTGTAATTTGTTTATTATTTTCTGTAATTTAGTGGGGGGGGGGGGCTTGTACTTTTATTTAATTGTATTTAATTTAGGGAATTCATTTAATTATAGTGTAGTGTTAGGTGTTAGTGTAACTTAGGCTAGGCTTTATTTTACAGGTACTTTTGTATTTATTTTAGCTAGGTAGTTAGTAAATAGTTAATAACTATTCTACCTAGTTAAAATAAATACAAACTTGCCTGTAAAATAAAAATAAACCCTAAGATAGCTACAATGTAACTATTAGTTATATTGTAGCTAGCTTAGGGTTTATTTTATAGGTATTTAGTTTTAAATAGGAATAATTTAGTTAATGATAGGAATATTTATTTTGATTTCTTTTAATTATATTTAAATTAGAGGGTGTTAGGTTTAAGGTTAATAACTGTAATATAGCGGCGGCGAGGTTGGGGGCGGCAGCTTAGGGGTTAATAAATGTAGGTAGGTGGCGGCGATGTTAGGGCCGGCAGATTAGGGGTTAATAATATTTAACTAATGTTTGCGAGGCGGGAGTGTGGCGGTTTAGGGGTTAATATATTTATTATAGTGGCGGCGATGTCCGGTTCGGCAGATTAGGGGTTAAAACAATTTTTTTTTTAGTGTTTGCAATGCGGGAGGGCCTCGGTTTAGGGGTTACTATGTAGTTTATGGGTGTTAGTGTACTTTTTAGCACTTTAGTTAAGAGTTATGCTACGGCGTGTAAAACTTTTAACTACTGACTTTAAAATGCTGTACCAGTCTTGACAGGAGAGGGTCTACCAATCACTTTTTGGCAGACTAGTAATACCGGCGCTATGCAAGTCCCATTGAAAAAAGAGGATACGCAATTTACGTAAGTGGATTTGTGGTATTTCCAAGTCTGGCCAAAAAAGTGAGCGGTACACCTGTACCTGCAAGACTCATAATACCAGCGGGCGTTAGAAAATGGCGTTAGGACCTCTTAACGCTGCTTTTTAAGCCTAATGCACAACTCGTAATCTAGCCGAGAGTGTGCAAAAAGCTGGGGGGAAAAAAACTATCGCTTGTGCGCAAACGATAAAGCTCCAAATAATCTACCCCTCAGTGGGAAAGGAGCTCATATAACCCCCTGTAAATTGTATTCAGTTGCAGCAGGAATAAGAGGGTTGTCGTCAGTCCTATTGTACTGCCTGGATACATTTTTAAATATGTGGAGGATTTCCCCATGATATAAATACTAATGGAACATAACATTTAGGTATCCATTATTATTTTTTTAAATTGTCAAGAAGTTGGGGTTTTTTTGTTGTTGTTTTTTTTTTTTTTTTAATAAATTCAAATTCTTTTTTATTTAACTCTCAAAATGAAAGTGGCATTGGGAGCTCTATAGCCAGTTCATGAATTTGCAATGTTTGGATCTGTTTTTTTGTTTTGTTTTTTTTGCAGTATCTACTCTAATTTGGCAGCTGCCTTTCTACAATCATGTTTGATTTCAGCAATTTGTTTACAAATTTAACTGTAATGTGAACATAGTAATTTGTATTTGGCAGAAATCCTAATATATAAAATCAAAATCAAAAGTAATGATCATGTTAATTTGTAATGACCCCATAGTGAGTAATATATAAATATATACAATTCAAAGCATGTAAGATGCAATCTGTAATATGATTATTCACTTGGTTGCTCATTCTCTTAGGTGCTGGTGCTGGTAATGAGATTTATGACTCAAAATGTTATTCCTTAAGAAATGTTTAATTTTGTGTAGTAAAACAAAATAAAACAACAAAACACTTTGCAGTGTGTCTTTATTATTTATGATGCCCCCTTTTCCTGCCATTTATATTTCGAAAATAGCACATTTATCTGCTCATAATTGACCTCAGCAGAGGCCTTTTCAAAGGGTATGTCCATAGACTGCAAATGAATGCAAATTTAGCTAAAATAATGACATTTTAAATGCTTTCTAAATATGTACTTTATGCAGATGTTTTGTAATGCAGTGATTTGTTGCTGATATGTAGTATTAATAAACAAAAATAGCTTTATGTCCCTTTAAATGTAGTATGTGATTGCTTTAAATTAGCAACAGTAATCCTTGCTATGAATTCTGCAGATTTACTCGTCTACCGGAGAGCTCATAAAGCAGCATCATGGGACTGCCCTTATTGTTATAAATACAACTCATGACATTTTCCAAATTTATTACTTTGAAATCTGTCAAGGACTTTCCAGCTTAACACACCGGGTATGTGCAATTTAGTATAATCACTACTGTTCTAATATTACATGCGAGAAAGCTTTAATCTGCTAGTTACAAACATACAGATTGCTGAAATCCTGCATATCTTAGACTAATTATATATTTGTATGCAGTGCATTTCATGGGACAGAAACATTACATATCTCTATGAGAAGAGCAATCCATTTCAAAACTTTTTGTGCAGGTTGACACAGCATGACCAGAATTCAACTATAGAGTCATCTCAGTCTATAAAAAACAGGGTTTTGAACATTACATACTATTGCCTAGATTACGAGTTTTTGTCGGTAAGGCTGTGCAGTGCTAACGAGCCTTTTTTTCTTACTGCTCACTTAAGCAAAGGCTGGTATTACAAGCTTTCTGCAAGCCGGCGTTAGCCTCACAAAAGTGAGCGTTGAGCAAAATTTAGCTCCACATCTCACTGTAATACCAGCGCTGTTTACGGTAGCGGTAAGATGGCAAAACGTGCTCGTGCACAATTTCCCCATAGGAAAAAATGGGGCTGAGCTGGCTGAAAAAAAACCTAACACCTGGAAAAAAGCAGCGTTCAGCTCCTAACGCAGCCCCATTGTTTCCTATGGGGAAATTATTTTTATGTCTGCACCTAACACCCTAACATGAACCCCGAGTCTAAACACCACTAATCTTACACTTATTAACCCCTAATCTACCGCCCCCGACATTGCCAACACCTACATTATATTATTAACCCCTAATCTGCCGCTCCGGACACCGCCGCCACCTACATTATACTTATGAACCCCTTATCTGCCGCCCCCAACATCGCCGACACCTACATTATAGTTATTAACCCCTAATCTGCCCCCCCCAACGTCGCCGCAACTATATTAAATTTATTAACCCCTAATCTTCCGCCGCCAACGTCGCCGCCACTATAATAAATTTATTAACCCCTAAACCTAAGTCTAACCCTAACACCCCCCTAACTTAAATATAATTTAAATACATCTAAATAAATTTACTACAATTAACTAAATTATTCCTATTTAAAACTAAATACTTACCTATAAAATAAACCCTAAGATAGCTACAATATAACTAATAGTTACATTGTATCTAGCTTAGGGTTTATTTTTATTTTACAGGCAAATTTGTATTTATTTTAGCTAGGTAGAAAAGTTATTAAATAGTTATTAACTATTTAATAACTTCCTAGTTAAAATAAAAATAAATTTACCTTACCTGTAAAATAAATCCTAACCTAAATTACAATTACACCTAACACTACACTATAATTAAACTAATTACCTAAACTACCTACAATTAATTACAATTAAATTAAATAAACTAAATTACGAAAAAAAACCCACTAAATTACAGAAAAATAAAAAAAGAATTACAAGAATTTTAAACTAATTACACCTAATCTAATCCCCCTAATAAAATAAAAAAAGCCTCCCAAAATAATAAAATGTACTACCCTATACTAAATTACAAATAGCCCTTAAAAGCCGTCTTCACCCAGCCGGGCACAAGTGGTCCTCCAGAGGGTCCAAAGTTTTCATCCTATCCGGGCAGAAGAGGACATCCAGACTGCAGAAGTCTTCATCCAGGCGGCATCTTCTATCTTCATCCTTCCGGAGCGGAGTGGGTCCATCTTCAAGACATCCAACGCAGACGGCTAGATTTAGAGTTCTGCGGCCAAAGGGGTGCGTTAGCTACGCGTGCTTTTTTCCCCCCGTACCTTTTAAATACCGCTGGTATTTAGAGTTCACAGAAGGGCTGCGTTAGGCTCCAAAAAGGGAGCGTAGAGCATAATTTACCGCCACTGCAACTCTCAATACCAGCGGTGCTTACGGACGCGGCCAGCTTCAAAAACGTGCTTGTGCACGATTCCCCCATAGGAAACAATGGGGCAGTTTGAGCTGAAAAAAAACCTAACACCTGCAAAAAAGCAGCGTTCAGCTCCTAACGCAGCCCCATTGTTTTCTATGGGGAAACACTTCCTAAGTCTGCACCCAACACCCTAACATGTACCCCGAGTCTAAACACCCCTAACCTTACACTTATTAACCCCTAATCTGCGGCCCCCGCTATCGCTGACCCCTGCATATATTTTTTAACCCCTAATCTGCCGCTCCGTATACTGCCGCAACCTACGTTATCCCTATGTACCCCTAATCTGCTGCCCCTAACACCGCCGACCCCTATATTATATTTATTAACCCCTAATCTGCCGCCCCCAATGTCGCCGCTACCTACCTACACTTATTAACCCCTAATTTGCCGACCGGACCTCACCGCTACTATAATAAAGTTATTAACCCCTAATCCGCCTCACTCCCGCCTCAATAACCCTATAATAAATAGTATTAACCCCTAATCTGCCCTCCCTAACATCGCCGACACCTAACTTCAAGTATTAACCCCTAATCTGCCGACCGGACGTCACCGCTACTATAATAAATTTATTAACCCCTAAAGCTAAGTCTAACCCTAACACCCCCCTAAGTTAAATATAATTTTTATCTAACGAAATAAATTAACTCTTATTAAATAAATTAATCCTATTTAAAGCTAAATACTTACCTGTAAAATAAACCCTAATATAGCTACAATATAAATAATAATTATATTGTAGCTATTTTAGGATTAATATTTATTTTACAGGCAACTTTGTAATTATTTTAACCAGGTACAATAGCTATTAAATAGTTCATAACTATTTAATAGCTACCTAGTTAAAATAATTACAAAATTACCTGTAAAATAAATCCTAACCTAAGTTACAATTAAACCTAACACTACACTATCAATAAATTAATTAAATAAAATACCTACAATTATCTACAATTAAACCTAACACTACACTATCAATAAATTAATTAAATACAAATACCTACAAATAAATACAATTAAATAAACTAACTAAAATACAAAAAAAAAAGAACTAAGTTACAAAAAATAAAAAAATATTTACAAACATTAGAAAAATATTACAACAATTTTAAGCTAATTACACCTACTCTAAGCCCCCTAATAAAATAACAAAGCCCCCCAAAATAAAAAAATGCCCTACCCTATTCTAAAATTAAAATAGAAAAGCTCTTTTACCTTACCAGCCTTTAAAAGGGCCCTTTGTGGGGCATGCCCCAAAGAATTCAGCTCTTTTGCCTGTAAAAAAAAAACATACAATACCCCCCAACATTACAACCCACCACCCACATACCCCTAATCTAACCCAACCCCCCCTTAAATAAACCTAACACTAAGCCCCTGAAGATCTCCCTACCTTGTCTTCACCACACCAGGTTCACCGATCGGTCCAGAAGAGCCTCCGAAGTCTTCATCCAAGCCCAAGCGGGGGCTGAAGAGTGACGTCCATCCTCCGGCTGAAGTCTTGATCCAAGCGGCGGCTGAAGAATTCCATCTTCGGGCAGAAGTCTTCATCCTATCCGGGCAGAAGAGTAGATCCGGACCGGCAAACATCTTCATCCAAGCCGCATCTTCTATGTTCTTCCATCCGATGACGAGCGGCTCCATCTTCAAGACCTCCAGCGCGGATCCATCCTCTTCTTCCGATGTCCTAAAACAGAATGAAGGTTCCTTTAAGGGACGTCATCCAAGATGGCGTCCCTCGAATTCCGATTGGCTGATAGGATTCTATCAGCCAATCGGAATTAAGGTAGGAAAATTCTGATTGGCTGATGGAATCAGCCAATCAGATTCAAGTTCAATCCGATTGGCTGATTGGATCAGCCAATCAGATTGAGCTCGCATTCTATTGGCTGTTCCGATCCGATTAAGGGGGGTTTGGGTTAGATTAGGGGTATGTGGGTGGTGGGTTGTAATGTTGGGGGGGTATTGTATGTTTTTTTTTACAGGCAAAATAGCTGAATTCTTTGGGGCATGCCCCGCAAAGGGCCCTTTTAAGGGCTGGTAAGGTAAAAGAGCTTTTCTATTTTAATTTTAGAATAGGGTAGGGCATTTTTTTATTTTGGGGGGCTTTATTATTTTATTTGGTGGCTTAGAGTAGGTGTAATTAGTTTAAAATTGTTGTAATATTTTTCTAATGTTTGTAAATATTTTTTTATTTTTTGTAACTTAGTTCTTTTTCATTTTTTGTACTTTAGTTAGTTTATTTAATTGTATTTATTTGTAGGTATTGTATTTAATTAATTTATTGATAGTGTAGTGTTAGGTTTAATTGTAGATAATTGTAGTTATTTTATTTAATTAATTTATTGATAGTGTAGTGTTAGGTTTAATTGTAACTTAGGTTAGGATTTATTTTACAGGTAATTTTGTAATTATTTTGACTAGGTAGCTATTAAATAGTTATGAACTATTTAATAGCTATTGTACCTGGTTAAAATAATTACAAAGTTGCCTGTAAAATAAATATTAATCCTAAAATAGCTACAATATAAATTATAATTATATTGTAGCTATTTTAGGATTAATATTTATATATATTTATATATTAGGGTTTATTTTACAGGTAAGTATTTAGCTTTAAATAGGAATAATTTATTTAATAAGAGTTAATTTATTTCGTTAGATTTAAATTATATTTAACTTAGGGGGTGTTAGGGTTAAGGTTAGACTTAGCTTTAGGGGTTAATAAATTTATTAGAGTAACGGTGAGGTCCGGTCGGCAGATTAGGGGTTAATACTTGAAGTTAGGTGTCGGCGATGTTAGGGAGGGCAGATTAGGGGTTAATACTATTTATTATAGGGTTATTGAGGCGGGAGTGAGGCGGATTAGGGGTTAATACATTTATTATAGTGGCGGTGAGGTCCGGTCGGCAGATTAGGGGTTAATAATTGTAGGTAGGTGGAGGCGACGTTGGGGGTGGCAGATTAGGGGTTAATAAATATAATATAGGGGTCGGCGGTGTTAGGGGCAGCAGATTAGGGGTTCATAGGGATAACGTAGGTGGCGGCGGTGTGCGGTCGGCAGATTAGGGGTTAAAAATTTTTAATAGAGTGGCGGCGATGTGGGGGGACCTCGGTTTAGGGGTACATAGGTAGTTTATGGGTGTTAGTGTACATTAGAGCACAGTAGTTAAGAGCTTTATGAACCGGCGTTAGCCAAGAAAGCTCTTAACTCCTGACTTTTTTCTGCGGCTGGAGTTTTGTTGTTAGATTTCTAACGCTCACTTCAGCCACGACTCTAAATACCGGCGTTAGAAAGATCCCATTGAAAAGATAGGATACGCAAATGGCGTACAGGGATCTGCGGTATGGAAAAGTCGTGGCTGGAAAGTGAGCGTTAGACCCTTACCTACAAGACTCTAAATACCAGCGGTAGCCCAAAACCAGCGTTAGGAGTCTCTAACGCTGGTTTTGACGGCTAACGCAGAACTCTAAATCTAGCCGAGAGCATCCTCTTCATCCGACGGCCGACGACTGAATGACTGGTCCTTTAAGTGACGTCATCCAAGATGGCGTCCCTTGAATTCCGATTTTTCCTACCTTAATTCCGATTGGCTGATAGGATTCTATCAGCCAATCAGAATTCAAGGGATGCCATCTTGGATGACGTCACTTAAAGGACCAGTCATTCAGTCATCGGCCGTCGGATGAAGAGGATGCTCTGCGTCGGATGTCTTGAAGATGGACCCACTCCGCTCTGGAAGGATGAAGATAGAAGATGCCGCCTGGATGAAGTCTTCTGCCGGTCTGGAGGTCCTCTTATGCCCAGATAGGATGAAGACTTTGGACCCTCTGGAGGACCACTTGTGCCCGGCTGGGTGAAGACGGCTCAAGGTAGGGTGATCTTCAGGGGGTAGTGTTAGGTTTTATTAAGGGGGGATTGGGTGGATTTTAGAGTAGGGTTGGGTGTGTGGGTGGTGGGTTTTAATGTTGGGCGGTATTGTATTTTTTTTTACAGGTGAAAGAGCTGATTACTTTGGGGCAATTCCCCCGCAAAAGGCCCTTTTAAGGGCTATTTGTAATTTAGTATAGGGTAGGGAATTTTATTATTTTGGGGGGCTTTTTTTTTATTAGGAGGATTAGATTAGGTGTAATTAGTTTAAAATTCTTGTCATTCTTTTTTTATTTTCTGTAATTTAGTGGGTTTTTTTTTTTCGTAATTTAGTTTATTTAATTTAATTGTAATTAATTGTAGGTAGTTTAGGTAATTAGTTTAATGATAGTGTAGTGTTAGGTGTAATTGTAATTTAGGTTAGGATTTATTTTACAGGTAGATTTGTTTTTATTTTAACTAGGAAGTTATTAAATAGTTAATAAATATTTAATAACTTTTCTACCTAGTTAAAATAAATACAAATTTGCCTGTAAAATAAATATAAATCCTAAGCTAGCTACAATGTAAATATTAGTTATATTGTAGCTAGCTTATGGTTTATTTTATAGGTAAGTATTTAGTTTTAAAAAGGATTAATTTATTTAATAGTAGTACATTTATTTTGTTTTATTTAAATTATATTTAAGTTAGGGGGGTTAGACTTAGGGTTAGACTTAGGTTTATGGGTTAATAAATTTAATATAGTAGCGACGACGTTGGGGTCGACAGATTAGGGGTTAATAAATGTAGGTAGTTGTTAGGGACGGCAGATTAGGGTTAATAAAATTTAACTAGTGTTTGCGAGGCGGGAGTGCGGCGGTTTAGGGGTTAATAAATTTATTAAAGTGGCGGCGATGTCCGGTCGGCAGATTAGGGGTTAAACATTTTAGTTAAGTGTTTTCGATGTGGGGGGGGTGCTCGGTTTAGGGGTTAATAGGTAGTTTATGGGTGTTAGTGAACTTTGTAGCACTTTAGTTAAGAGCTTTATGGTCCGGCATTAGCCCATAAAACTCTTAACTGCTGACTTTCAAATGCGGTAGGAGTCTTGCCAGGAGAGGGTCTACCGCTCACTTTTTCAGGCGATCGTAATACCGGCATTAGGCAAATCCCATTAAAAAGATAGGATACACAATTGACGTAAGGGGATTTGCGGTATGCTAAAATCGCGGAAAAAAAGTGAGCGGTACACCTGTACCTGCCTGACTCGTAATACCAGCGGGCGTTAAAAAGCAGCGTTAGGACCCCTTAACGCTGCTTTTTAAGGCTAATGCAAGACTCGTAATCTAGCAGTATATTAGCTTATTAGATACTTAACACTGCAAACAAGCACAAACATATTCCAATTCATCAGAATTCACTTTTTTATCTTTTTTAAAATATTTTTTTATGACCTTCACCCTATTGAAAAATAATTTTGACAATTTTTACTCCACACAACTTGGCTTTTTACATAAGTTTCTTTTGGTTTCTATTGTTTCACATTGCCCAATTCACGTTTCAACAAACAAATGGGTTAATGGCACACAAGTCATATAGCTAGATAAATAGATAGATATATGATAGCTAGATAGATAGAAACAATTTTTATTGATGGGTGATCACTATCTAAGTATGGGGCAGAATGCCTGAGCCCAAGAGGAGTAAGTGCCAAGCAACAGCGGGTAAAGATATTGGAAAACGTTGAAACACAGTCAAGCACAGACTGGTATGGATGGCAGAAGATGTGTTAAGGATTATCATTTTCAATAAGAGTAAGTTCCTTACGTGTAAAATGCATCGCAGTGCTTTTTGTGGATGTTCCTCTGTTGAATAAACCAACATTTTTTTTTATGAGCATTGCCCCTACCAGCCAGTGAACAGTCAGTACCTCTCCCTTTAAACAGTTGCTTTTTTTCTATACATGATACATTTAAAAAAACTATCACGATCAGGCTGAAAAGGCTACTTTTCGATATGTCACAATCACAATAATGCATTTTCAGTTCTTTCCCTCACAAATGGGTTCTTGGATCATTAATAAAAGCCCTTTTTCTCCTATGGTACCAAAAAGTTCTTAGATTTTTCGAGACCAGTTTGGAATGTTCAAATTCGAGACCTCTAGGCTCTTGATAAGTTCTTGAAAAGGCATTTTGGAAATCTTTAAAACTATTTAAAGGACCACTGGAAGCTCAATGTCATTTTGCTTTGTATTTTAATTTAATTTGTTATAAACATATTTGCCATATGATGTCATTATGACTTTTCTACCTGATTGCTGCAATCTTCTTTCTAAGAAATACATTTTTCCGAACCCACTCCATGGGTATCTTCCCCTCCTATCCAATCCTGTGTGCAAACCGCAGTTTGGATATGGCGGACAAATTTTTAACAGCGCATGTGCAAGATTGCGCAACGTCATCGACAACGTCACTCCCTTCCAGACCTGCTCCAACACAGAAGACCTACTCTATCAATCTTACATAATAAGATCCCTCAGCGCATTGATAGGTAAGTCTTGCAGAATCTCCCTAGTTATAAAGAGCATTATTACAAAGTATCTAAATCGTATAATAGAACAGAAATATAAGAATAAACTATTGAATACATAGATAAATATATAAATTAAATAGTTAAATGCAATAAATTTTAAGCTAAAGGTAAAGACGGGAGGGATTATATTTTTGAGTTTCAGCGTAGAAAGCCTGGATAGACAATAGCATAAATTGAAATTGATAATGCGCATACGTTATTCCAATTTAGGTGGTGGTAATTACGGCGTCATTAGGACAAAATGCGCAAGCGCTATTTCTGCAGTTTTTGTGCGAATGTGGACCAATTTGTATTATAATTATTTGCATAAGCGGCGAACACGATTGAATCATGTTTGCATACACGTAGGTGCTAAAATAGGGGGCTGGATTGCATGACGTTATTGATGAAAAATAA
Organism: Bombina bombina; assembly: GCF_027579735.1. Classification (NCBI taxonomy): domain Eukaryota; kingdom Metazoa; phylum Chordata; class Amphibia; order Anura; family Bombinatoridae; genus Bombina; species Bombina bombina. Next base: position 490,267,797 of record NC_069504.1, read on the forward strand.
AAATTGATTTTAAAAGTAAATGAGGCTTCGATTTGCAAGACTTTAGGGTTGGTAATTTTTCTTTCTCACACTTATTTAGAATATGTGTTTTGGTTAGACAAAAACTGTGAAAAGTTTGTAATTCTTTAATGGTTATTTCCAAACAGTCTATTATCTTGCTCATGTTTAAAACACTTTGAAATGTCCTCAAGAGACATTCTAGAGGTTTATTACTAGAGTTTTAGTAACATACATGGTATTGATTCATTAAAGCTCTATTCTTCCCTATTGGAGGGGCTGTATACAGTGAACAGAGCACACATTTATACACATGTATAGCTTTGTATACATTTATATATACGTGTTGAGTATGTGCTATCATGAACACCTACGAGGATTTGCAGGAAAAGTCACTTTAGAACCCCAGCATCTACAAATGGCATGTTTTTATTTTTCATTTGTAATATTTGATTAAAAGTCACACTCGCACTATTGGGATTATCACTAAAAGTACTGGCGTTATTAAAATCGTGTTTAAAAAGGTGATCGCTTAATCACAACATTCGGGGGAACCTATTGTAATCCATTTCTATCTTCCCCACGGCTAAACCATCTGAATGCATCTTTTAGGTTGTCAGGGGGGGGTAGACATATATCTATCGTATCGCTACATGGTAACTTTTAAATATTTAAAAGTATTGTTTTAGACAATATTTATTAGTATTTTTTGTTAAAGCACTGTTTCCCTTTTGGCTTGAACAGAAAACAAAATAGCAACTACAAGTTTCATTTACTGTATTTTAATATTTTTTAAACTGTAAATCATGACCTCACTGCCTTGCTGCTTCTTAAGAGATTCATAAACAAGATTGCACCTTCGTGAATGGCTAAGTCTAAACTCGAGCATGCTTTTCAAAGTACTTGTGCCTACCTTAGCGGACTTGTAATGTTAAATGAGCATCCATAACCATGAGTTCAGTAATGTAGGAGCAGGCACTCTCATGTATGAGTTTAGACTTAGTGTGTATTGAGGTGTGTCCCCTTTAAAAACCTATTTATAAAGGTGCAATCTCGTTTAAGGGTCTCTTCAGAAGATACAATGTAGCAAGGCAGATTTTCTTCTGAAAATGCACTCCCATTGGTGGATTTTTAACAAACATTACAAACATTTAAGAAGCTGCAAATGCTGCTTTGGAGCGCCCTCGGCTGCAGGTGATTGTCAGCTCCGGGGTCATTGATAGCTCCTGCTCACATATGATTGGCCGTGCTTGAGGAGGGGGTGACGTTGCACAAGCGACGGCTTGTTCAATGATAAATGCGGGTAGTGTATTGCTGCCCATTAGCCCTGATGCTGGGGCGAAGATGTACATCCTTGTTTGTCCTTAAATATAGCCCATAGCATTGTGATCACTTGGAAACTCAGCTCTCAGTGCGGTTGGAAAGCAAAAAATGTTTTTGGACGTAAATCATCAATAGATTGTAATCAAGGCCTATGTGTGTTTTGATTAAATCATTGCAGAAAATGAGAATGAATGAATCAGTGAAAGGTTTTATTTTATGGTGAAAGTGTCTCTGAAAACCAACTAATGCTTCTTTTCCAAAGAATAACATTGTAGCCATATAATTATAATAGTGATTCCTCCATAACAAAATGAATGTACCCTGAAAGATATAAAATTTGAAAATAAGTTCTGATACATATTTCAAAGTGTATTTGTCCTTCTGTAGTAATGGAGAATCCAGGTGCCTGTTCATTGTATAGTGCAAAAGATTGTCTTATTGATCTAAAAGATTACTGTGCCATTTTGTGAGAAAGTGAAAGAAAGCGTATTGCACCTTCTTTAATTGCGCCTTAAATGAGATTGCGCCTTTGTTAATGGATTTTTATAAGCGACACGGCTTCATGCAAACTAAGCCCAAACGTGTTTCCGAGAGTGCTTTTTAAAGTGAAAGTGCCTACATTACTGAACTCATGGTCCTAAATGTTCGCTCTACTACAAGTTCTGTAGTGCAAATTAGTATTTTTCTTGCACAGTGAACAAAGGGGTCACATGAATAGAGTTTTCCTGTAACCTTACGAGGTGTGAATGGGCTATTGTAATAGTTTCAGAAGACCACCCAGTTTCTATTTAAAAATAATACTTAAAAACTAGTCCTTTTTGGGAGCTTTTCAGTTGAAACCTCTTTCACGGCAGTGGGGTTTTAACAAAATAAATTATATAGCATTGTGATCACACGAGAAACTTTGTGACCAATTTGGTCAGAAAGAAAAAGGCTTTTTCAGGAGCAAAATCTCCCATAGATTGTAATCGAGGCCTATGTCCCTTTAATGGTACTACATCAACAAATCTTTGATTAGAATGAATTCCTGCTCCCTTTCACCTAACTTAGATAAGTTTTGGTATACTGTGCAATTTTGTGTGGGGGGTGGGGTTCATTGTAAACTGCGACAGCTGACTTTTGTCCTTGCAGCTGCCCATTAAAATGTAGGCAGGCTATAATTTTTACTAGAATCAGTTTCTGAAACAATAAAAATGTAGGCCATGTTCCTCCAGGGCACCAGAATCAAGGGCAGATGAGGATGATAAGCATAGAGGTGTATGTTATAAACATGTTGAAAATATTCTATAGACACAGAAAGTTTTCAAACATTTGAAAACACTGTGTGCTGCTTCAGAGTTACTCATAAAAGTAAAATGTTCTCTGGGCATATATTAGAGATATTTTTTTTATATTCCATGGCTTTCACATATCAGGCAGGATAGGGAGAACACAGCTATTCTTCATCCACCTTATGAATAACGTGAGAAATAATTTTACTGCACACATTTAGTTGTCAAATATTTTTTTTCCTATGCCCCTTTCCCTGCACCTTCAATTACACAGCTACAATTTAGTTTAGTTTACTTGTTCTTACATATGGTACAATGTATCCATTTTTATGTTTTTTATGTCCCCCCCCCTCATCAAATGCATGCTTCAATGAAAGTATATAAAAAAATATAGCATTTAAATAATCTTACTATAGGAAATCAAGATCTTCTGGAATTATCACTGACCCATGTTGGAAATAATCACAAGTGTTTTGCTGAAATTGGAATACCATAGGATAGCTTACACACTGTGAGGTGAATGCACCAATCTCATGCTTTTATTTGCAAGATATACAAGTATTTTGCTGGATGATCCTGGGGAAATAGCAGTTGTGGTTGGGATCAGGTCTATTCCAACTCCCAGGGTTCTAAAGCTCTTGTCAACCATGTCTTATCATGGGATCTCAGCTCAAACCCCATTGCTTGTATTTCCTGTGAGTTTTGCCCATTTAGGATGTCAGATTAGACTTATTACCCTGTAGCACCAGTCATTCAGATGCCCACATGGTCTCACTTCAGACCTTTGTTGCTGCAGCCCCTGTTAGTTATATACCTATATTGGGGCCCAGACCAGACCCAAACAAAGTAGTGCCCAGTTGTTTTACATTAATTGGAGGAGTTTGGTTGGGCATGGGGGTGGGAGAAGTAGTTCGCTATTTATTTGATACCGATCATTGACATTTAGGGGCCGGATTATTTTTGTGCGAGCCGACATGATCTGATATTGCAGATCATGTCCACTACACATCGATAAATGCCGACAGCATACGCTGTCGGCATTTATAATTGCACCAGCAGTTCTTTTGAACTGCTGGTGCAATGCTGCCCTCTGCAGATTCGCGGCCAATCGGCCGCTAGCAGGGGGTGTCAATCAACCCGATCGTATTTGATCGGTTTGATTTCTGGCAATGTCTGTCCTCCACCTCAGAGCAGGCGGACAAGTTATGGAGCAGCAATCTTTAGACCGCTGCTTCATATCTTGTGTTTCCGGCGAGCCTGAAGGCTCGTCAGAAACACGGGGCATCAAGCTCCATACGGAGCTGGATAAATAGACCCCTTAATGTAAAGTGTTCATCCGCAACAAATCTTTTACTGGATTTAATACTTAAGACTTTATGCTTACATTTTCTACAATTTTACAACTTAATAAACATAAGTTATAAAAGATATTCTAAAATATCTAGTTAAATACTGGTCTCCAGACAAACCTACATTTGAAGTGCACTCTATTGTGTATCATCTCAAGTTGAACCTTGAGATGATATTCTCATGTGGGTATCTGTACATTTTTACTGTGACAACAAAACATGTTGTATATTGCACCAATCTTGGTGCAACACTTTTTTAAGTTATCAAACTTGAAGTTGTGGTGCCCATCTATTTTGTTGGTCCTACAATTTGGTTTGCTGAATTATGGTTTCTGATTTTTTGTTTTGAAATTTCAAACTTTCCATTTACCTTTTTCTCATCTGCTGAATCCTAATAACAAGTATTTGACCTTTGCCTGGTCTTGTTGTCTTCCTGGATCTTCAATGCTTTATATTGTAGTTTTTTCAGACTGCCTCCTCTGCCTGACTTTGCCCTGGCTTCTCACCCTCTTGATATCTACAGGTACCAGCTTAAAGGGACAGTGTACTCCATAATTGATATTTTTTAAAAAGATAGATAATCCCTTTATTACCCATTCCCCAGTTTTGCATAACCAACACAGTAATAGTAATATACTTTTTAACTCTGTGATTACCTTGTATATAAGCCTCTACAGACTGCCCCTTAATTCAGTTATTTTGACAGACTTGCATTTTTGCCAATCAGTGCTTACTCCTAGACAGCTCTACGTGCATGAGCATAATGTTATCTATATGGCACATATGAACTAATGCCCTCTAGCTGTGGAAAAACTGTCAAATGCATTCAGATAAGAGGTGGCCTTCAATGGCTTAGAAATTAGCATATGAGCCTACCTAGGCTTAGCTTTCAACTAAGAAAACTAAAAGACATTAGCAAATTTGATGATAAAAGTAAATTGGAAAGTTGTTTAAAATTGCATGCCCTATCTGAATCATGAACGTTTAATTTTGACTAGACTAGACTGTCCCTTAACTACTGCTGAAGTTGTGGATCACATCCAAGTTTTAACCAAGGGTCATAGTTCCTTTTTATCCTACAACCCCTGTCTGGGAATCCAACTTTTGTTTTAAAAAGATCAATCGAATTAGACTGTGACACGGTGGTCCTGTCTCCTTATGTGCTGCATGCTGGGAAAACCCTAGATAGGGAGGAAGATTGCCTGGTATCTTTACATGTGCTTGCAATGTATGTTCAGAGTTCAGAGGATTAGTATTGTAAGAAAAGCTCAGCAAACTCTAGGAGGTCACTAAAGTCATATGTGCATAAGCACTCTAGACTGTTGCAACTTAATTACATTGTGACAACTCCAAAATAACAAAGACAGTTATTCCTTCCTTTAGGAGCAGTTGACCAAGACAAACAACAGTTTCTTCTACCTGCCACTGTTACGTGTGTCCTGCTGAAATGCACACACTAATCCCTTATTCATTACAGTTGCTTTAAACTGGTATAATGTCCTTAAACCATCCCCAACACAACATAGTACTCAATACCGACAGATCAAACATAAATATAGACACCAGTGTTTTAATCATTTCAGAGTGAAGGACGACACTGTGCTGTCCTCTTCTTCTGCAAGCGGAATCTTACTTATAGCTAGAATTATGCAGTATAAACACCTAAACTCATGTGTTTACCCCAATCACAATACGCCCCTACTCTAATAACCCCTAAACCGCCACATAGCCACCACAATAAACTCCCTACACTATTAACCCCTTACCCACCACAACCCCCATCGCAAAATAAACCCTAACCTATTAAGCCCTAATCACCACAACCCCAATTGCAAAATACCCCTAAAATATTAACACCCTAACCACCACAACCCCCATCGCAACATACTCACTAACCTTCTAAAAGCGAATCCCCTCAAGACCCCTAACCTAACACACCCTAAGTTACAAAAAACATAAAACCTACCATTGCAAAAAATAAAAAAAAACTACCATTACAAAAAATTTTACGAAAAATAAGACCTATCCTAAAAACTAGTCTCGTTAAAAAAAAGCCCACCCCAAAAGAAACCCTAAACTAACACTAAAATCTGATCCAAAGATTGCCCTGAAAAGGGCATTTGTCGAGCAGTGCCCTAGTTTAAATAAATAGCTCTTTTGCAAAACAAAATTCTAAAAATGTTGTTCTGCAATGAATGTGTATGTACATATATACGTATATACATATATATACAGTATATATATATATATATATATATATATATATATATATATATATATATATATATATATACTGTATTGTTCCAAGTATAGGCCGCTCCTGATTATAAGTTGCACCCATTTTAAAGAAATTAAATTTTAAGCTTAACGAAAATAAACACAGTAGAACAGTAAAATCCTCTCAGCCCCCTCTTTCTCTCACACATAAACACATCCCCTTCCTCACTTTATCAGCTCCCCTTCACACAGCCTCCATATCACCCACTGTGTTCACTTCTCCTTCAGACAGCCCCTTCTTCACTCTTAGCCCCCATACCTTTCCTCATAACCCTCAGAGGCTGCCTCCTCTTAACCCACTTAGCCACCTTCCCTCAGACAGTGCCCACTACTCACACTATTAACCACCCCCTCAGCCGTCCTCACCCTCTTAGCCCCCTTCTTCCTCATCAATCCTGACTCACCCTCCTTTCACAGCAGGTCCCGCTGGGGGATATACCGGTAATTTTTCCAAGTTGCTGTACAAGATAAGCATTTCACACAAAAGTACGGTAGTTTCACAAACATTCAGCTAAGTGTGAGAGCCAATAGTACTTTCACATCAATGTACGGTAAAATGAGTGACTCACCCCGGTCCTCAGGGCTGGTAGCCAAAAGCATAGCGGTTAAGTCCCCTCCTTGGATTAAACTTGTCTTACCGTAGTTCCCTGATCCTGGCGTTTGACCAAGGCAAGTCTCATTCCAGGAACACGTGATCAGCTCTGGCATCCCCTGATTTAAGACTTACATTAGGGGAAAAAGTGTGGCCTAAACACGGAACAATATGGTGTATATATATATATATTTATATACACACACACACAAATATATATATATATATATATATATAAAACATGAAAAGCTGGCAAAATAAATAATGAAAATATATTGCAATGTTGTTTCATTATGCATAACTTAACATTTGATTTAAAAATCTCAAGGTGTTTACTGGCCATTTAAAGGGACTGTTGCTTCCATTGATACTCCCTAGGACAGGGCATATAAGGCCTTGTGCCCCAAACCTTTAAACAAAACCCATACAGACATTTCACAGACAATGAAGACCTATTAGGACTCTTAAAGAAAAAAGCAACCAATCCGTAAACTTGGGTCCCTAACACAGCCATAGAAATGCAAGCTCTCAATCAAACAAACTAGGAACAAGTCAAGGGTTAACAGACTTATGTAATCACCCTAAACATATACAAAACACAGAAGGGGACTGCACTCTCAGACTGGACTTGGTATACATCCTATGTACCTGCAACATGCACAACCCTGGGTGCTTAATAGAACTCACAGGTAGCTGTACTATCCCCAGAGTCTGAGGCAGTTGACCCCAGACAAGTATGGGTGCAAGGCCCATAGGGAAAATGACAAAATAAACTAATACAATACACAGAGAAAGTATGGTACTCACTTGCAAGCACTCAGCTAAGATTAAAAGCAAAACTGGAAAGAGTTAGTTACCGCATCTGGCCAAATGGGTCAAGCCAAGGTAGAGACCTTGATGTCCCATTTGGCCAACTTTTTTGTGCAATATTTTTTTAAATAATTTGTTATTATGAGTGTGTGGGGTCAATTTATTATAGTGCAGATGGACATGATACGATGTAGCGTATCATGTCCGCCGAACATCGATAAATGCAGACAGCATACGCTGTCAGCATTTATCATTGCACCAGCAGTTCTTGTGAACTGCTGGTGCAATGCCGCCCCCTGCAGATTTGCGTCCAATCGGCCGCTAGCAGGGGGTGTCAATCAACTCGATCGGGTTGATTTCTGTCTGACCGCTGATTCATTCATTACTTCTGTTTCCGGCGAGCCTTCATATACGGAGCTTCATAAATTGGCCCCTAAGAGTACTTTGTAATGTAATTTTGAAGTGTTTTGTGCAAATTTTTTGTTTCGGAAAACAGTTAACCGCAGCTCTGAGATTGCGGTAAGGATTGAATTGTAAATGCTGATTGCGCTAGCGCAATCACGATTTCGCTCAACTTGTAATATCAGTGCAATGAAAAAGGCTTGCGAAAAGACAATATCACTTGTGCAAAACCGATTGCGCCTCACGTAATCTAGCCTAAAAGCCTTTTTATTATGTTACATGTGCTTTGCTGTAATCAGTTAGGGCCAAGTATAAGTGAACTGATACACTGGACTCCATTTATCACTTTAGACACAATTTTTGCTTCTTAAAAATATTATGCAGTCATGCACATAAAAATGCCGCAATATTTTTTATATGCTCCTTTAATAATGCACATCAATGGCTTCCATTTTGTAACCTAATTTTCTAAGGCATTTAAGCATTTAACGTTTCATTGGCCCAATTATTAAAAATGTGTATAGTAAAGTAATATATAATAACAAATCCATAAAAAGTAATTGGAAACATAAATATTTACCTTTTCAGGGCAATGGGGAGCTTAGGTTTTTTTAGTTAGGGTTTTATTTGGGGGGTTGGTTGTGTGGGTGGTGGGTTTTACTGTTGGGGGGGGGTTGTTTGTAGGGTTAGGGTATTTTTTTTTTCAGGTAAAAGAGCTGATTTCTTTGGGGCAATGCCCCGCAAAAGGCCCTTTTAAGGGCTATTGGTAGTTTAGTTTAGGCTAGGGTTTTTTTTTATTTTGGGGGGCTTTTTTATTTTGATAGGGCTATTAGATTAGGTGTAATTAGTTTAAATATCTTGTAATTTGTTTTTTATTTTGTGTAATTTAGTGTTTGTTTGGTTTTTGTAATTTAGGTAATTGTATTTAATTTATTTAATTGTATTTAATTTAGGTAATTTATTTAATTGTAGTGTTGTGTTAGGTGTTAGTGTAACTTAGGTTAGGTTTTATTTTAAAGGTCAATTTGTATTTATTTTAGCTAGGTAGTTATTAAATAGTTAATAACTATTTAGTAACTATTTTACCTAGTTAAAATAAATACAAACTTGCCTGTAAATTAAAAATAAACCCTAAGCTAGATACAATGTAACTATTAGTTATATTGTAGCTAGCTTAGGGTTTATTTTATAGGTAAGTATTTAGTTTTAAATAGGAATAATTTAGTTAATGATAGCAATTTGTATTTAGATTTATTTTAATTATATTTAAGTTAGGGGGTGTCAGGGTTAGGGTTAGACTTAGGTTTAGGGGTTAATAAATTTAGAATAGTGGCGGCGGCATTGGGGGCGGCAGATTAGGGGTTAATAAATGTAGGTAGGTTGCGGCAACATTGGGGGAGGGAGATTAGGGGTTAATAAATATAATGTAGGTGTCGGTGATGTTGGGGGCAGCAGATTAGGGGTTAATAAGTATAATGTAGGTTGTGGCGATGTCCGGAGCGGCAGATTAGGGTTTAATAAGTATAAATGTAGGTGTCGGCGATGTTAGGGGCATCAGATTAGGGGTTAATAATATTTAACTAGTGTTTGCGAGGCGGGAGTGCGGCGGTTTAGGGGTTAATATGTTTATTATAGTGGCGGCGATGTCCGGAGAGGCAGATTAGGGGTTAATAAGTATAATGTAGGTGTCGGCAATGTCGGGGGCGGCAGATTCGGGGTTAATAAGTGTAAGATTAGGGGTGTTTAGACTCGGGGTTCATGTTAGGGTGTTAGGTGTAAACATAAAATGTGTTTCCCCATAGGAATCAATGGGGCTGCGTTACTGAGCTTTACGCTGCTTTATTGCAGGTGTTAGACTTTTCTCAGCCGGCTCTCCCCATTGATGTCTATGGGGAAATCGTGCACGAGCACGTACAACCAGCTAACCGCTGACTTAAGCAGCGCTGGTATTGGAGTGCGGTATGGAGCTCAATTTTGCTCTACGCTCACTTCTTGCCTTTTAATGCTGGGTTTATAAAAACCTGTAATACCAGCGCTGTAGGGAAGTAAGCGGTGAGAATAACGTGCAAGTTAGTACCGCACCCCTCATAACGCAAAACTCGTAATCTAGCCGATAGATAGCTCAGTAAATTACTTGATTTACATCATCGATGTTTTAAAATATTATCAACAGTCTGCTGTAACTCACTCTGAGTTGCCGTGAATGAATAAAAAAGTACATTTTTAATAACTTTCTGAGGAGAATGATTAGTTCTATGATAAATGGAGCCCACTGATCTAAGTAATCACTAGATAACATGTAGCTATGTGATGAAAACTGCTGTATACATACTGTATACATACATATAACGCAAGCATAGTGAAAACAAAACAATATAATTCTTCATATTTTACTTATTTTCCCTCAGTTTACCTCTGAATTTTTTTTTTATCTCATACATCTAGCATAATTGCTTAGATCAGTGCACACACTCATTTAGCCTTCATTGGAAATAACAAAGGAGACTAACACACTAAAGGTGCCTTAAACTGTTTATCTGTGAGAGAAAACTCAGCAATTTTGCTAACAATGTCCATATTAAATACTTATAAAACATTTATTTTTATGCAGATCCTTTGAACTACAGTGCTTACTACTTAAATAAATATATGCAAATATAAAAAATAAATGTAATGTTTCTTTAAGTGAAAAGCTTCCATCTAAAAGATAAGTAGTGTTATTACCGTAGTCCTTGCATGCAATAGCTGCTTTTTGCTCCAACAGGGCTTCAGGGTTTAATTTCAGAATTTACATGAAGTAATCTCTTCAGCCAGGAAATTCCGGTGTTGAGTAAGAACATGAATTGCACCGTGAACCAGTCATATTCCCTCTTCGTTATGCTACCTGACCTGTGCATGTTTTTTTTTAACATATTTAGAGCATTTCAGTATGAGCTCTGATTGATTATAAAGATACATCAATTAGGTATTTTATACATTTTAATCCCTTGGGTCAAAACACCCTATCCACTGAGCTATGTGTTATATGATGCTTTCTAGTAGAAATAAAAGAATTTCAGACGTACTTTTTGTTCTGAATTTTTCAAGAATTTCAGTTTGTCTGTATTTTGTTAGGCACTTAATTAATTTAGGACGAACATAGTTAATATAAATGAGTTTTTTAATGAAATGATCTAAAAACAAATGAAATGCCCTGTAGCCCCTTAATCGAACCATTAAATCATTAACCATTATTCTAACATCTGTTTTTTGTTATAGAAAAGTAGTCTTGCAGGATGGTATGGGAGTCATCATGGAAACCTGGCAGGCAAACAAAGGGCTTTCCATGGGAGTTCTGGGGTAATTCAGGATTGTCCCCTACAACTCAGGCAAGCTTGCAGAATTCCTAAGACTGTTGTTATTGTGAAGTAGCTTGTCCTGTGGTCATGTCTAGCTATTGCAAAGATGAAAAGGTTGTTTATTTTTTATTTTACTTTCTTAAAGTTTTCTTTCATGCATAGGTTAAAGTGGACTGTTTTATAGAGCAGGGGTTCTCAAACCAAGTGACCTCAAGGCCAGTAAATTTTAGCCGGTTGTTTTTAGAGCCCTGTAGTGTATATATGTATGTGTGTGTGTGTGTGTATATATATATATATATATATATATATAGAGAGAGAGAGAGAGAGAGAGAGAGAGATAGAGAGAGATAGAGAGAGAGATAGATAGATAGATAGATTTATTATAATGCTTTAGTGTAAGTGGGGGAATAAAATATATACATTCATTGGTATTAGTGGGTTGGTGTCACTTAACTGCGATGCTGAGGTCCAGTCCAATCTGCTCCTCTCCCACGCTGTCCTCCCACTGAACTGCCTCCACATGTGCATAATACACAGGCATATGTGCACTGGTACTCTGACAGGCCTACCCAGTATTTCTTATGTGTGGAGTGGCAGGCCTGTCACAGCTCACAGTGGGGGCATTTCAGGTCGTGGCCCACCAGGAGGGCTGTTAAGGCTGGGTACTTGGCCGTGGCCAGGTTATAGAGGGTATTTCCTGCTTTACTTTGCTTGTTCTGTAAGGTTCTGATGGTGTTTTTGTGATTATAAAAGGAGAGAGCCATAGCAGTCGATAAATTACATGCTCTAATTCGTTATAGCAGGTACATTTAAGACTAACAGCCCAAAACTATTGTGTGTTTAACCCAGCAAAGGCTTTAAACACAGTAGAAGTGCCACTCAGGACCCACAGAGCTTGGCCTGAGCATAAAACTGACGCTGATCCAGTCAGCCACTCTAGTCACATGACTCAAATGTGCAACTAGCTTTGCTGATTGGATCAGCGGTGGTTTAGAGCATGTAAGTTTTTGACTGTTGTAGCCCTTTAATTTCTGTGCAGAGAACTGCTGAGAGGCATCATCTTGTTGTGTGCAGGACATATACAAGTTGTCCTCCCCATTCCCAAGAGTCTCCTTTCCCTACGGGCAAACAACAAGAAACTAGTGGTCCTATGCTATTCATATATATATATATATATTGCTGGTTCCTGGTTAATTGCAGCGAAGAAAAGGTGGCCCCCAAATTTGAAAAACTAGGATCCCTCAATTTACAAAAATGGTGAACTTTATTTATAGCTGTTGAGTGATTGCCTTACCATTAAAGCTCATCTGTCAGCCATATTTGTTTTTTTATTGCCTCATTGATCATGATTTTAATGATTAAATACAAATTTAGAATATCTAATAAAAAGAAGGAATGGCTTAATTAGTTGGTATCAATAATTTATGTATAGTGTTTTTTTTGCTGTGCTAGTGAGTTTGGTCAGACGTGAGAGCATAGACTATCAAAATGAGTGAAGTTACACTTTGATAGTGTGTGTAGTTTTAACATATATGTGATAAAAAGAATAGCAAATGGTTAAATAATTGTTCTTACATGCATGCATTATAAAATGATACATAATGAAAAATAAATTAAGCTTTATCTGCCAGTTTTCAGTTACTAATTTTTATTGAAAAATATTGGTATTGAACAATTAGTTTTGTTCGTTTTAGGAAGTTAATGATACCTAAAGTTTTTTTCCGCATTCATTGTCTAAAAAAAAGGATACATTATTTGAAAAACACAAAGATTGATGTTTAAACACATAGGACAAGATCATTCCATTGCAAGTATTTAGAAGTAAACATTTGTTTATATTTTTACTTGGGAAGCGCTAAAGGCATTTTACACTGGAATCAGACTTCAATTCCTGCTGCCACTGACCCTCTCATTATTTCCAGCTCTCTGCACAGTAAGGACTAAAGGACATACCTCTTAGGAGTAGATTTAACAAGAAGCGGATGCTTCTATCTACGCTACAGCGAATCATGTCCGCCCGGCACTTGATAAGTCTACCCCTTAGCCTGTGTTCATATCCATTTCATCCCTGCTGTTTTTAAAGGCCCTCTAAATACGGTAGAATGGAATAACTGACAAATACACAATAAAAAAACAATGCAATAGCACTTACCTTAAAGGGACACTGAACCCAAAAAATTTCTTTCGTGATTCAGATAGAGCATTAAATTTTAACCAATTTTCTAATTTACTCCTATTATCAAATTTTCTTTATTCTCTTGGTATCTTTATTTGAAATGCAAGAATGTAAGTTTAGATGCCGGCCCATTTTTGGTGAACAACCTATGTTGTCCTTGCTGATAGGTGGATAAATTCATCCACCAATAAAAAAGTGCTCTCCAGAGTCTGAACCAAGAAAAAAAGCTTAGATGCCTTCTTTTTCAAATAAAGATAGCAAGAGAACGAAGAAACATTGATAATAGGAGTAAATTAGAAAGTTGCTTAAAATTGCATGCTCTATCTGAATCACAAAATAAAAAATGTGGGTTCAGTGTCCCTTTAAATTTGAAATGAGCAGTAGAATATTTTCTAGGAAATTTCAATCCAATTTTCCCTCCCCCTGTATGGTCTGACAGCCATCAGCCAATCACAAAATGCATATATGTAAATACTGTTCAAATTTGCACACGCTCAGTAGGAGCTGGAGCTTCAGAAAATGTGTTTATAACAAGAATATGCACTTTTGATAATGGAAAGTTTCTTTAAAAATTGATTTCTTTATTTTTTATTTGAGTAGCCCTTTAAGTGGCTTAGCTATATGTTGGCTTTGGAAGGTCTTTACCTATGTCCAAGCACTGTTTGTGGTTGCTGTAAGATATTATTGGTTGGTGCAATGTCACATAGGGATGTATGGGTGTGCGCACACGTGTAGCATTAAAAACAGCAGCCATGGATTCTAACTCAAGTGTCTCTTTAGCTTTCAAGCTTTGGATTATTGCAAGAGCTCTCTCTTTGATAGTCTGTAACCTGACCTTTCCCCCAGTATATTCATTTAATCTTGCATTTTAAAGGGACAGTATACTGTAAAATAGTTTTTCCCTTAATGTGTTTACAATTGCTTTTTATACCAACTGCAGAGTAAAAAAATTATGAAAATTAGCTTTTTAAGGCTTATTTGTGTATATTAAAGCTATGATTTTGTGTTTTGAAGCCACAGCCTAATAAAATAGGTTGAGCTTGTAGATATAATCAGATCTCATTACTGTATCACATTGTGCACATATACCTGCTTCTTTATCTTATATCTGTCCTTAAAACATTCACCAATACTTTGAGAGAACAATGGAAAATCAACATTTTATTACCTTATCTCTGCTTTATCACACTGGGAGTGTAATTTCTTCTGCTGGCTGTGTTTACAAAGCTTATCTATAGCTGGTACGCGCGGCCACAAACTTTCAGAATAGGTGGGGATACCACATGCCAAATTAACAATTTCAAATGCCAATATAAGGGTAAAGGAGATACTTGTAAACAATTTAATACACCCCAGCAGGTAAAGTGGATCATTGGGAACAAATTAAAGGGGAGAAATATTTTGAGTAAACTGTCCCTTTAAGGTGTTCTATTTTATGCTATCAAGCAGCAATTTTAAAATGACTCTGTCCTAAACTATTGACTAGTTCTATTTATTATGCTACTGAACTGCGTTCAAGGAATGTGTTATATTTTTGAACTGCAGTAAGTGACTAAGCTACGTTTGGTGAATAAATTATATTTATGCAACGGAGCATCTGTTATGTTATTTGGGCAATGTGTTCTATTTGTATACCAATGAAGAACATTAAAAGAAGTATAAAACTCATTTTTATGTATGCATAATGTACTGTTTGATAAGCATTTAAACTGTTGTTTTGTTAGGAAAATTTGTGGTTGTGCTGTCTAGGGACACGAGAAGCCTCTTATCTCTGTGGCTGATATTAGAGATACTACATCAATAAGCAATAATTGAATGTTGTAGGGTCAGGGTTATAAAGTCTGCAGTATGTTCTCAAGCTTTTCTGGAGCAAGTTTCGTTACAGATAAAGATTGCAAAATAAATAATGAAAGTTTTTTTAATTACTCATAATTAAACAATTTATGGTGAATTCAAGTTTTATATCCCTTGGAGTCACTGAGATACATTTGAGGAAGGTGTTCTAATTATGTCTCTAAAGCCCAATTTAAATAGGGAAGAATTGAAAATATTACGCTATTAGGCTACCTTTAAGCCAATAAACTATATTAAAATATATGTTATGATACTACATTTAAAGGTACATTCTAGGTTTAAAATATAATGCTCTATTCTGTTTTGCATTTTTTAAAACAAATGACTTTCTTTTACTATGTATTTAACTCCTGAAATAGGGTTAACCATGTAGTCAAATTAACACTACTGGAACACCCCCTTTCTGCTCAAGATAAAGTTACAACCAGTGATTAGTGAAATTGTTTAAAAAGATAGATAATCCATTTATTACCCATTCCTCAGTTTTGCATAACCAACATAGTTATATTAATATATTTTTACCTCTGTGATTAGCTTGTATCTAAGCCTCTGCAGATTGCCCCCTTATTTCAGTTCTTTTGACAGGCTTACATTTTAACCAGTCAGTGCTGACTCATAAATAACTCCACTTGAGTGAGCACAATGTTATCTATACGGCACACATGAACTAGCACTGTAACATAGTAACATAGTAACATAGTAGATAAGGTTGAAAAAAGACCGAAGTCCATTGAGTTCAACCTATACAAATCTAAAATACTTACAAAAAGCTCCAGTTAAGCTTAAATAACCCCACTAAAAGGTGACCTATTTAATACTAGCAATCATATCCATGAATTTTGTTTATATACAGAAATGTATCCAGACTATTTTTAAATGTATCTAGGGTATTGACATTCACTACCTCCTTTGGTAATGAGTTCCCCAATTTTATTGCTCTTATAGTGAAAAAACATTTCCGTTGCATGAGATTAAATCTCCTTTCCTCCAAACTTAAATTGTGATCTCTCTGTATATGGGCCTTAAATATATTTATATAAAGTAATCATGTCACCTCTCAAGCGCCTTTTTTTCTAACGAAAACAGACCCAGTTTGGCTAGTCTCTCCTCATAGGTTAAATTCTCCAATCCCCTTATTAGCTTTGTGCTCTTCTCTGAACTTTTTCTAGTTCTGCAATATCTTTTTTTGCGATCGGTCCCCAGAACTGCACTCCATACTCAAGGTGAGGTCTTACCAGGGCTTTATATCGTGACAGAATTATGCTTTCCTCCCTTGAATCAATGCCTCTTTTAATACATGCTAGTATCTTATTAGCCTTTGAAGCCGCTGCCCTGCATTGTGTACCCATCTTTATCTTATTATCTATTACTACTCCCAAATCCCTTTCCTCCTCTGTTTGGCTAAGTCTTGTCCCATTTAAAAAATACGTTGCCTGCTTATTTTTACTTCCAAAATGTTGAACCTTGCATTTTCCCGTATTAAATCTCATTTTCCATTTACTTGCCCATACTTCTAATTTTTACAGAACCCTTTGTAACGAAAGTTCATCCCACTCTGACCTAATGACCATACTTAACTTAGTATCATCTGCAAAAATAGAGATGTCGCTATTTAATCCTTGCTCCAAGTCATTTATAAAAATATTACAAAGAACAGGGCCCAGTACTGATCCCTGGGGGACTCCACTGATTACCTTTGTCCAATCTGAGTATGATCCATTTACTACTACTCGTTGCTCCCTATCTTTTATCCAGTTATTTATCCAGGAGCTAACATTTTCAGCTATTCCCAGTCCCATAATTTTGTGCATTAATCTTTCATGTGGCACTGTATCAAATGCCTTTGCAAAATCTAAGTATATCACATTAACTGATTCCCCTTTATCTATATTTTTACTTACTTATTCATAGAATCTAATTAGATTAGTTTGACATGATCTATTTCTCCTAAAACCATGCTGATTAGAACTCATAATCTTGTTTACACGAATATGCTCGTCAATATAATCCCTTCAAATAGCTTCCCCACTATTGATGTCAAACTAACTGGTCTATAGCTTCCTGGATCATCCCTGCTTCCCTTTTTGAAGAGTGGCCCCACATCAGCTTTGCACCAATCCTGGGGTACCATGCCTGAGGATAATGAGTCTTGAAAAAATAAAAGTAGTGGTTTGTCTATAACAGTGCTAAATTCCCTTAACACCCTTGGGTGTATTCCATCTGGGCCTGGAGTTTTATTTACCTTAAAGGGACAGTTCACCCAAAAACTTTCTCCCCTTTAAATTATTCCCAATGATCCTTTTTACCTGCTAGAGTGTATTAAATTGGTTGCAAGTAGCTCCTTTACTCATATTTCAGCATTTGAAATAGCTGATTTAGCTTGTGGTTTCCCAACCTATATTGAAAGTTTTGATACTGGCGTATATGCTATTGACAAGCCTAAGTAAACACAGCCAGCAGAAGAGATTAAACCCTCAGTGGGGGCATGATAGTTAAGTAATAAAATGATAATTTTCTATTGTTCTCTCTATGTATTGAGCTTTGGTGTTCCAGACAAATATAAGATAAGGGAGCAAGTCTGTGTACATGAAAGTGATAACATAATGAGATCTGATATTACCTGAAGCTCAACCCATTGTAATAGGCTGTGGTTTCAAAGCACAAAACCAGCTACTTCAGATACACAAATAAACCCAAAAATGCAATTTCTCAAATATTTTATACTCTGCAGTTGGTATAACAAGTCATTTAAAATACATTTATGGAAAAATTATTTTACAGTGTCCTGTCCCTTTAATATTATCCAATTTTTTCCTGATATACTCTAAACATACCCAGTTAATGGTATGGACTTGCATGTTCTATTTTGTTCCAAAGTATCATCCAATGGTTCCTCTCTTGTCTATACTGAAGAAAAAAACTGGTTTAGTACCTCAGCCTTCTCCCTGTCATTATTTATTATGCTACCCTCCACGTATTTTAATGTACCTATATTGTCCTTCTTCTTCGATTTTTTTGCTATTTATGTACTTAAAGAACCTTTTAGGGTTAGACTTAGAATCCTTTGCAATTAATTTTTCATTTTTTTAATTTTGGCTAATTTGATTGCTTTTTTGCATGCTTCGTTACATTCCTATTTTCTTTGAATAATTTAAATGCCCTACGTTTTTTCCTAATTTCTCTTAACACATTTTTATTTAGCCACATTGGCTTTGATTTTTGATTTTTATTTTTATAACCATATGGTATTTGTTGATATGTATATTTATTTAACAAAGTTTTAAAAATGATCCATTTATCCTCTGTATTTTTATTAGAGAATACATTGTCCCAATTTATATTATTTAATGATATCCTTAAATCATTGAATTTTGCTGTCTAGCTGTGAGAGCTGTCAAAGTGCACTGAGATAGGAGGCAGCCTTCAAGGGTTTAGAAATTAGCATATGAGCCTTCCTAGGTTTATCTTTCAACAAAGTATACCAAGAAAGCATTAAAGTTTAATTTTGACTAGAGTGTCCCTTTAAACAACATGTTCTGCCTTTAGATAAACTCTACTATACCTTTTCTGGGAAACAGGAACATGCGAAGGTGCTGAAATTTTATTGGTTTATACTTTTTACAAAAAAATATATATTTTAATGACCTCTTTTTGACAGAGGCTTTCTCTAATAAATATCTATTCCCCCATATCATTCATGCTATATTTGTGCATTTATATTTTTTAATACATTTACATCTAAGTGGGCAACTGGAAGTGCACCATTATTGCAGCAGAGAACGTATAATAAATTTTGGCCTGAATGAACATGTTCTTCCAAATATGGGCTAGATTACAAGTGTCACGTTAACGTTAGCTCGCGTGCAATATTGAAATATCAGGCCCATGTTAACTTGCGCTCATATTACAGGTTGAACAAAAACATGACCGAATGTCAGGTTAGCATGACTGAATCCATTGCAAAAAGGGTTGGGCTAAATAAAATGTTGCACCAAATACAACATAAATACATTCAAATAATGTGTTACACTCGTATACTGTATACACTATATAATACTAACTACTTACATAAATATTAAAAATAAAATGTTATAAGGGCTAAAAGGTATATGCTTTTAATGTATATATACATACATATACATGTCTAAATATGGATTTGAAGTTATATATACATATCTATATATGTGTATACATGTGTATTTATGTTTATATCTATGTATAAACATATATACACATATAAACACATATATACACAAGTATACTCATATATATACATATGTATATATAATTTGGAGCCCTTTCTAGTTAAATACCTGAAAACAAATGAGAACTTGTTTCTCTATGTTTAATTTTGTTTCTGAAATAGCTGGTTTTGTTCTATGACACAACAACCCATCAAAGGGCTAGATTAGGAGTGGAGCGCTAACAGTTGAGCGTTAGCGATAAGGGGTTTATTGTGTGCACTTCAGAAGTAGTGTGTATAACAAGTTGAAAGTAAACGCATTCGCTCAAGTGCAATTGAATTTAATGCGTGTCGGGTTTGCGTGACTTCAGAACTCTGGTTAACTGTTACGCTCAAATAAAAAGTTTCACTAAAATACATTAAAAAGTACAGTTACACTCATAATAACACCATCTATAATAATTATTTTTTTTCTAAAATTGCATTAAAAAGTTGTAAGGGCTCAAAGATATGAGGTCTCAGGTATTAGAAAAAAAAAGACAGGCAAATTGCTTAAACATAAAGATACATATATATTCATGTCTAAATATGTATATGTGTGTATATATACTGTATATATATTTGAATATATGAGTGTATATCTATCTATCTATCTATCTATCTATATATATATATATATATATATATATATATTTACTAACATATACACATATAAACACATAAATACATATATAGACATATACATATAAGCGCATTGGAGCCCTTTGCAGTCAAGTAGCTTAAAACGTGTAAAATCATTTGCAATATTCATATTTAATAAAGTGCAAATATTTACACTCCAATGTTTTTCACATAGGGGAAAGATTTTATATATCTGAATATATCTATGTATACCTATATATAATCATCTATAAATATATAGGTATAGATATTTATTTTACCAAAAAAACAGGTAATCTCTTCTAACTAAAGAAAAAAGAGCTCCTGTTACAGAGAACTACAGGAAGGAAACTGCCACCAATAGTCTTTTGATGGCATCAAGTCACCACACTACCCATATGATAAAAAGAATTCCAAAGGGCCAATTTCTACGGTTATGTAGCAAACTCACAATTGCTCCTCAAAGGAAAAATATGAAAAACATGGCAAAGAAATGCAAGAGAGGTTTCTGGCTAAAGGCTACTCTAAGAGAAGCACTACAAAAGCTAGAATTTAGGCGAGAAGAGAGAATAGAGATGACCTGCTCTTTAAGAAGAAGGAAGTTAAAAAATCTACCATTAGACTAATCGCTAATTATAACGGTCACTGGAACAGTATAAATTATATTCTGAAAAACCGCTGGCCTATTCTAACAAGTGATACTAATATTGCCCAAGAAGTAGGTGAATATCCCAATCTAACTGCAAAAAGAGCTCCTAACTTGCGAGATAAACTAGTAAAAAGCCATTTTGTTCCTACTCCTTCTAAAAACAACTGGTTAAAAAGGCACCTCCCCATAGGCAATCTGTATAAAGGATCATTTATCATGATAAGTCCTGTCTCTTCTCTTGTAGTTAGTTTATTGAATATATATATATATATATATATATATATATACAGTATATTTATATTTATTTATTAATATGAATTTATGATAGAACATATTCTATGTGAAGAACATTGGAATGTGAAATATTAATATTTCATGTTGCGTTAGTGCACTTGAGAAAATGCAATCAGGTTTGTGTGCAAGTAGTGTGTTGTTGTTTTTTCCCACTTTTCATGCTCCATTGATGTCTATGGGGTATCAAATTAACACAGTCACAATATTCTAACTTTAGCTTTTTACATTACTTTATCACATTGTGTAAATATACCTGCTTCTTTATCTTATATATGTCCATAAACCAATCGCCAATACTTGGAGAGAACAATGGAAAATTAACATTTTATAACCTTATCTCTTCTATAACCCACTGGTAGTGTAATTTCTTCTACTGGCTGTGTCAATACAGCTTGGCCTTGTGGCCAAAAACTTTCAGGATGGGTGGGGATACCACAGGCTAAATAAACTAATTTAAATGCCAATATAAGGTTAATAGAAATACTTGTAAACAATTTAATACACTCCAGCAGGTAAAGTGGATCATTGGGAACAAATTAAAGGGGAGACCATTTTTTATTAAACTGTCACTTTAAGTATAGTAACTTTTAAGTATAGGTGGTAGAGATACCACGGCAAATACAGTTATTTCAATTGCTGTTATAAAGGTAAAAGATTTGCAAACAATTAAATACACTCCAGCAGGTAAAATGGAAAAACTGAAACAAAATAGTAACAAAATAGAGTAAACTGTCCCTTTAAGTGTTTCATGTTACATTTTCAGAAAACCATTATATTTATATATTTGTTTTACAAAGGAAAAGGAAAAGTGCAATAGAAATTGAATATTTTTTCACATGAGGCAGAAATAGAAATATTGATAAAATCAGTGGCATATATATGTAATGTATTTAACATTACCCTGCAAATAAAATAACTAACGATCTCATGACTGCATTTATGAGTTATTTCTTCCCTTGATAAGCCCCAACGACAACGGAAGTGTTTTGGTAAACATTGATGCTCTGCAAGTAAATTTATATACAAACTTATGCACGCATATTATTATGAGCCATAATACAGCAGTGATTTTGCAGCTCTCCTATATAATTCATGCTTGGCATCATTATGCTCTTTGGGAAACCTATCATATTTTAATGTAATGTGGCATATGCTTTATGTATTCTCTGATATATGGCACATACTTTTGTATGATATTCAAGTTATAGCCATAATTACATATGTTATCCAAGCTGTGACAATTAGATTTGGTTTATGGGAACAACTTATTTTGCCTTAAACAAGATTAATTTATATGCTACAGCAACTAAACAGAGGTCTGCATTTCCAGTGTCTCAGGTTTTACTTGGATACATAGAAGGAAAATTAATAAGATCATATCATATTTCATCACTCTAAATAATTACAATTGTAACACTTTTTACTGATGCTACAAGTTAAAGAGACATTAAACACCTTAAGCGTTTACCATTAAATATTTAATTGCAGGTAAGAAAAATGCAATATTCTTCCACTATTTATTTTGTCCCCTTTTGTTGCAATTTAACTCTGAACTTTGTAGGCTTTCTGATTCCTGTTAAAAGTAGAATTGCAGAGACTGCAAAATTCCACGCAGTCATTGGTTGAACACTCTAGTGACCCATTTAAAACTGTCCCTAATTTGCCTCAGCAGATAAGAAAACCTATTTAACAAAATGGCAGCATTACATTGCTTTATAGAGACTGAAACATTACATTTTCAATATTTAAACTACTAAAATCATTAAAAAGAATAAATCTGCATATTATTATCAGGTTTATATTTTCTCTATAATAATTCTATCTATCATTTATTTAGATTTAATGTCTCTATAAAGGGATATGAGATTATAATAATGTTAAATTATATGTAGTAAAAATACTTTAAAATAATGGAATCTGGCTGTGCAGGTACATGGCTGTACTTTTGGAGAGCTCTGTTGCCTGTCTCCATCCAGATGCCCTGAACCTGCTAAAAACCAGGTGAATAAGTTATAGCTCGGCTGTCTGAAGATGGGAAAAAGGCTTTGACTCAGCATTGACCGGCCTCTGCAACATTGGCGCCCTATTGGAGGAACTGAACTGTTACCTCAGTGAAAGGAATTAGCAAACGCCATTTTAGCGCTCCTCTCTGAGGAGCATCCTTGGAGGCCCAGCCTCTCCATAAGCTAATGGAGCCTACTTCTCAAATGCAACCTCTTGTAACATGTTTGCTTATACAAAAGGTCTCTATATCCTAGCGACATCTATAGATTGCTCTGTAGGGAGCTCTGGCCTACCTTTATTTTGCATTTCTAAGGTTGAATCTCAGATTCACCGTAGATTAAACAGATTGCAATCCATGATGTCTGAAGGATTTTACATTTTACTCATACCCCAACAGAGTATACTCCAGAATTAATGACCAATGTCACATGATTAAGTTTGGCCATTCAGCCGTAATCTTCACTGAGACGGGTTGTGATCATTTCATGGTTTCTTGCTCACTTATTTTGCCATCCAATCCCATCAAAGGCTATGTAAGAATGGATTACTACTTATTGACTGATCACTTATTAGTACAGAATTTAACTCAAATTATCTCAGAATAATTCAGTTTAATTTACCTATGCAGCTATTGCCACAATCATTATGAAAAATGCACAAATGTGTAGTTAGGGAGAAACTACTGACCTGTAAAGTGGCATTTAAGAAGAAAAAGAGGGAATATAGTTCCTTCTGGGAGATGACATATTGCAGTCTTGTGTGGACAAATGTAAATTTGTACCAAAAAAACCAAGAACCTTGGGTCGGTCTCTTTCTCCAAGCATGGTCAAAAGGAATACATTAGAGTCAGAACTGAGATGGCTAACACACAAAGGCAACTTTAGATGTGGTAGTAGAAACTGCAACACTTGTGCCTTAATACATAAAGGTCATACTTTTACTTCTAGTGTCACCAACCAAGTTTTTGATATTGATTTTTATGCTAACTGCAGTACCCAATGGGCTGTATATTTATTGACATGCAATTTATGCAAACACCAATATACAGGATAAACATCCAGAGAGTTAAGAAAAAGAGTAGGAGAACATGTTAGGGATGTCAAAAACTATGTGAAAGAATCTGCTGTTGCCAGCCATTTTAATGGCATACACATCACAAATAAAGCAGACATATTGGTACAAATAATAGATTTAGCACGGGTACCTATTAGAGGAGGTAACAAACACAAAATTCTTGACAAAAAAAATAATTGTTCTGGATTTTAAAACTTCAAACCAAAACCCCCTTAGGCATTAATAGAGAATTTGACATCAGTTATTTATGACTGAGCTTTATATCTATATAAATACCAATATATTTCTCATTTGTCTATATTCTCATATATTAGGACCCATGCATAATAGTTTTGTATATCATTATTTGTATTAACATTTTGATCTTTCTAGCATTTATTATTGTCCATAGGCCACTGTGTTTAACATAAGTTTATTATGCAAATTTTAAAAGGATGCATAAATTTACACATGTTAGCTTGCAATTGTTTGCTGTTCAGCATATCACTGTTATCATATTGTGTAAGCAATGTTGCTTTTTTATTCCTTACTTTGTACTAAGTATGTTTTTAAAAAAATATTTTTTGTGGTCAGTTGGGGGTTAATCTATTGCTGCCTTTTGCATAAATAGGTGACCTCATCACTGAACCTGCAGTCTATGATTAAGCGTCACTAGGAGGCGTGAAACGCGTAAGACAGTCCTTTTGTGTTGTCCCCTGTCTGGGAGATCTCCATCTTTATGTGTAACTAATAAAAGTTTTTTTCATTTTAACTAGCTGAGCAGTGCCTGCTAATTTTTGTACCTTTGGAATATATTTCAGCCATACTTCAAGACATAGAACAAAAGAGAAACTTCATAAACAATCTCCTTCAGATAATAGACTACTTGACAACCTCACAAACAAGAGAATTTATAGCTATGCTTAGCAAAAACAATATAATTAGCAAAAACTATAAAAGAAGGGCCTTACAACTCCAACAGACTTATTAAAAGGACTATAACAAAGCTGGACACTTATAGGCTAGGTATATTAGGACAAAATCACATAACACATTTATATTACGAATTAAAGATGATAAAGACATATTTCAACTCTCATCCAAATCAATTGCAGATACAAACTTTTAAAAAACAAACACACATCTATATTGTTTACGTCCATTTGACCTTATGGTTACACCAATAGACCAGGTTAGACTGACACAAATTGACACCTATTTATCAAAGCTAAATCTCCCTATATTGACCCCCGATCAATGAGAAATGTTAGATAGTCCAATAGCACTAGAAGGGTTAAAGATGATTGTCAAAGATTTGCCAACAGCAAAATCCCCAGGACCTGACAGGATGCCCGGGTCAAACTAAAAAAGCGGATCTACACAGCTATACAGCTTCAATGTTAATAGGAGAGAATATCAGCTAACCTCACAATATTCCTATTGCCTAACCGTAATCTAACAAACTGCGCACAAGGAGATCATGAAGGAAGATCTAACCACAGTAACACAGTAATAGCCCTTCTTGAAGGACTAGGGCAGTTGATGGATTTCAGATACAGCCAGTTTGCTGCCAGCGTCCACTCACTACGCACAGATCAAGATGGCATTAACACCCCTATCACACCAGAGAAGATGCCTGTGGAGCGGTTACATTAAGTACAAAATGCTGATGCTCAAGCACTTTTTGGGAGACACTGCACAGAGCATTACTATAAATACCTCCAGTTCTCTCATGACCTCTGCTTCAGAGGATGTGGCTGGTCCGATGGAGCAGTGGGAGTGGTTTTCCTGCGAACAGATAGAGGTTAACTCAGGTCTCTTTGTTACGCTTACAACACTTCGGACTCATAGGAGAATACAGCTTTCTGCATCATGCTGGAGAAATCCTCAGGAGTCCCATCCAGAATTTTACTTACCCAAGTAAGTTGCTTCCCTGGGGAAGAAAACTGCCAATATCTTGCAAGGGACATGCAGGGCGAGAATATCGCCACTGCATTGCAACATTGATGAGTGTGGTGTGGGTTAACATGGGACTTTGCAAATATACTGGTGGCAAGGTTCAACAGCTCCAAGGGGAATGTCTTTAAGGATAATCCTCAACTGATGCCTCTAACATTAGAGCTGCTTCCGTTTATGTTCTCTTTAGATTTATTTTAATAATTTTAAGAGACGCCTAAATGTTTCATAGAATGTACTAGTTCCCAGTAGCATATTGCTTCCTCTGTCTTGTATTATTGTCTGTAGCTCATAACTTTTTTTTTTTCATTTGGCTCAGAGATAGGTTGTGATACTTCTTATTGGTTTAGTATGTTCTCTGCTGGGTTGTTTGCCATGTAGACATAGAAGACTGTTTCTTTAATTACCTTTCTTTTCACAAAACATTTTGAGATAAAGATACCACTACTATACTTATACCCTAATGTGCTGTTGCATATATAGATATGGCGATATAAGGCAGCTACTGCTTTTATATAGATAGTTACTAAGTAGTTAGTTCCTCTAAATGTCACTAATCTATGCAGTCATATTTTACAGCTTTACTCCTACCAAACTGCTGTTCTGATGAGAGAGGAGTCTCTTACATGCCTGCTGCATGCTACTATTCCCCAGTTTCCCCTGATCTAGTGTAGCACCAGACTATAAATTATGTTTAATCCTATAATATACTAAGACAAGAAAACCTGTGTCTATATTATCAGGGTGCCAGGAATCAGACTGAGACGAGAAGTGCAAAAATAATCACACCTTTTTTAATAACAAAAAAATAATAAAAAGTCCACAAGTCAAACAACAAGCCTGGAGTCAAAGCCAGAGCTGGTAGTCAGACGAGCTGGAATCAGGAACAAGGAGAACAGCAGAGTCAGGAACAAGCCAGGGATCAGGAACCAGGAGGGACGTCAGACAGCCAGGGAATACACAGGAACTGGAACTCACAAACAGGTCTGAAACAACGCAAGGGCAAAGCATACTGAACAGAGGCCTTTTAAATAATAAGTGATGACATCACAATTCTGAGACTGCAACCTGTCTCACACGGATGATGTACACCAGTCTGGCCATAAGAGGGCATGCAGAAAATGAGCAGCATCACACACTCTGTACCAGACTCAGCAAGAGAGGTGAGTAAAATGGCTGCCAGCAGCACATGGCAAACAAAGCAGGGAAAAAACCCTGACAGTACCCTCCCCTTAACGACCCCTCCCCGCGGGAAGACAAAAGGCTTATTGGGGAAACGGGCATGGAAGGCATGGAGGAGGGCGGGAGCATGAACATCAGAGGAGGGAACCCATGAACGTTCCTCCAGACCGTAGCCCCTCCAGTGAACCAAATACTGTACGCAGCCCCTGGACATATGAGAGTCAATAATGCTGCTGATCTCATATTCTTCATAGTTATCAACAGAGATAGGACGGTGACGAGGCAACCAATTGCAAACCAATGGTTTCAAGAGGGGGACATGAAAAACATTGGAAATGCACATTGCAGGAAGAAGGTCAAGAACGTAGGCCACAGAATTGACCCGTCGGATCATTCGAAAAGGGCCAACATAACAGGGAGCCAGTTTATTGAAAGGCACACAAAGGTTCAAATTGCGGGAGGACAGCCAAACCCTCTCACTAAACTGGTAGGAAGGCGCGGGCAGACGCCTACGATCAGCCTAGAACTTTTGTTGCTGCATAGAACGATGAAGGCAATCCTGAATCTGCACCCATGTGGAACGGAGTTGCCGGAGATGCTCCTACAAAGCTGGAATACCCTGAGACATGAATGAATAGGGCAACAAGGATGGTTGAAATCCATAATTCGCCATAAACAGGGATTGCTGGGAGGAAGCATTAATAGTACTATTATGAGCAAACTCTGCCCAAGGTAACAGTTCAGACCAATTATTGTGGTGATCTGAGACATAGAAATGGAGGAACTGTTCCATAGTTTGATTGGACTGTTCCGCAGCCCCATTGGATTGAGGGTGATAGGATGAGCCAGAACTGGAGCGGCAGCAAAGGCAGTCTTAAGACTATAAAAGACCATAATGGCAGTAGGTGAGCAATGGAGTGGATCATTCTCTTTACAGGTCATGACTGTGATAGGTTTGACCAAGGAAGAAAAGTTTTTAATAAACTTTCTATAGTAATTGGCGAAGTCCAAAAAACATTGAATAGACCGAAGACCAACTGGGCGAGGCCACTGCAGAACTGCAGACAACTTGTCAGGATCCATGGAGAACCATGCAACGGAGATAACATAACCTAGGAAGTTACTTGAGTTTGATGGAACTCACATTTCTCGAGTTTACAAAACAGGCCATTCTCATGTAGTCTCTGAAGAACCCGTGTAACATCAGAACGATGAGCCTCAAGTGTGGATGAGTGTATGAGGATATCATCTAAGTACACCACAACACACTGTTGCAACATATCTCGTAGGACATCATTAATAAATTCCTGGAAAAACAGCAGTGGAAATACATTGCGCAGACCATGACAAAATTTCGGACCTGGGCCAGTCGAGACTGGGATTGTGCTTTTGGAGCCAGGGATAACCCAGAACAACTGGAAAATGTGGAAAGTTTATCACCTGGAACTGGAGGGTTTCAAAATAGAGAGCCCCAACTGCCATGGATAACAGAGCGGTTTTGTGAGTAACGAGTGCGGGCTGTAGGGTCCTGCTATCAATGTCCTCAATAGCAAGCGGAACGGGCTGAGACAAAACAGAAATTATACAAAAGCACTATCAATGAAATAGCCCGCAGCACCGGAGTCAACAAGAGCCTGGGTCACTATGGAGGAGTCCACCCAGGAAAGGACAAACATGACCAAAAGGTTTCTCCTTTAGCGGTTCCGGGGATGAGGATAAACTACCCAAGGTCTGCCCTAGACAGGACCTTAGGTGCGAGCATTTCCCAGCCGTGTAGGACAAGACTATAAAAGGTGGCCCTGTAACCCACAATAGAGGCAAAGCCCCTCCCTCCTCCTAAAGGTCCTCTCCACCACAAGAGAGACACGCAAATCACAACTGCATCGGCTCAGCAGTACCTGGTGACTCGGGACCAGGAGGCATGGGAGGAGAGGGTGGCATGGGTGGAAACAAACACATACAAGACAACGGAACAGGAGGCTTCCATAAGCTCTCCTTGAAAGAGGGCCTCTCACTTAGCCTGATGTCAATTAGGATAAAAAAAACCACCAATGCCTCGAGATCCTCTGGTAAATCTCTGGCAGCAACTTCGTCTTTAATCGCATCAGAGAGCCCATGAAAGAAGGCGGCAAGAAGGGCTTCATTATCCCAACCAAACTCTGCGGCAAGCGTACAGAACTCAATTGCATACTGAGCAACAGAGCTTGTACCTTGCTGAATGGACATGAGTCGTTTAGCAGCAGAGGAGGAGCAAGCGAGAAAATCAAATACCCTTCGAAAGGAGGCCACAAATTCAGGGTAATTTGAAATCACAGGTTTATTAGTCTCCCACAAGGGATTAGCCCAGGCAAGAGCTGTGTCAGAGAGTAACGAGATGAGAAATCCCACCTTAGCTCTGTCAGAGGAAAACGCCTGAGGTAGCATCTCAAAGTAAATGCCCACCTGGTTCAAAAACCCTCTGCACTGAATAGGATCGCCTCCATATCGCTGAGGTAGAGGTGCAGAACCGGACATGCTCCTGGTAGGACTAGGTGCAGCAGCGGAAACAGGAGCAGCCATAACTTGTGGAACACTTTGGTCCAAATGTGCAGTGCGAGTCAGCAGGGTTTGAAGAAAATGGATTGTATCCGTGTATTAATGCCTAAGAGTATTGAAGACAGACAGCTAAAAGTACTGATTCAAATAAATTATATTTAATATGTTAAAACAAATGGTCTTAATATTTCTAGTCATAGGCTCTTTAATATAAAAAATTTAAATTTGTTACAAATGGTCTAAACATTTCTAGTCATAGGCTCATTAATATAAAAAATGTAAATTTGTTACAGTAAATAAAGAGCGAAGGTCAGCCAACCAAATAAGGTTAAAATGTTCAGGGTACCCTGTTGAAAGAGAGGGGAAAAGGACAAAATTGGATGTTCCCAGAGGAGTGATTGTTATGAAACCACAAATCAGTTTTTCTTTATATATCCCTTTTCTGTAGCGGGGAGCTTTTTTTTTAAAACAAAACTTGATCTCCTTATTGTGATAATAGGATTGTCCCTTGGTGTAAAGGTGTTAAAGGTAGTACTTACTGTCTGCCTCGAGCTTATCCTCCTTTAGCCTGTCAGTAGTTTACCTTGTAACTCGTGTGGAGATGTTTCCGGTCTGTGTTCACAGACTAATCCTTTATTGCTGTTCCTTGGCTCTGTGGTCCTGCGTGTGCTCTCTGAGGTCAGAGCAGTAGCTTGCAGTTACTTCGATAAATTTTATCAACGGTTTGTCAGCGTCAGCAGCTATCAGCTTTAGCGGTACACACGCTGTTTCCTAGTATCTCCAAATATGTTCTCAAGTGATGATCAGCAGTTAAAGCTACGCGTTTCAGCCGTGTAGTTGGCCTTTTTCAAGCTAGATAGCTTGAAAAAGGCCAACTACACGGCTGAAACGCGTAGCTTTAACTGCTGATCATCACTTGAGAACATATTTGGAGATACCAGGAAATTAATTAAATTATTCCTATTTAAAACTAAATACTTACCTATAAAATAAACCCTAAGATAGCTACAATATAACTAATAGTTACATTGTAGCTAGCTTAGGGTTTATTTTTATTTTACAGGCAAGTTTGTATTTATTTAACTAGGTAGAAAAGTTACTAAATAGTTATTAACTATTTAACAACTACCTAGCTAAAATAAATACAAATTGACCTGTAAAATAAAACCTAGCCTAAGTTACACTAACACCTAACACTACAATTAAATAAATTACATAAATTAAATACAGTTAACTAAATTATATACATTTATCTAAAGTACAACCCCCCCACTAAATTACAGAAAATAAAAAACAAATTATCAGATATTTAAACTAATTACATCTAACCTAATAGCCCTATCAAAATAACCCCCCCCCCCCAAAATAAAAAAGCCCTAGCCTAAACTAAACTACCAATAGCCCTTAAAAGGGCCTTTTGTTGGGCATTGCCCCAAAGTAATCAGCTCTTTTACCTGTAATAAAAAAAATACAAACAACCCCCCCAACAGTAAAACCCACCACCCACACAACCAACCCCCCAAATAAAATACTAACTAAAAAAACCTAAGCCCCCCATTGCCCTGAAAATGGCATTTGGATGGGCATTGCCCTTAAAAGGGCAGTTAGCTCTTTTGTGGCCCAAAGCCCTAACCTAAAAATAAAACCCACCCAATACACCCTTAAAAAAAAAACCTAACACTAACCCCCTTAAGATCGACTTACCGGGAGATGTCTTCATCCAAGCCGGGCAAAGTGTTCCTCCAGATGGGCAGAAGTCTTCATCCAAGCCGGGCAGAAGTGATGAAGTTCATTCCTATTGGCTGATTGGAACAGCCAATAGAATGCAAGCTCAATCCTATTGGCTGATTGGATCAGCCAATAGGATTGAACTTCAATACTATTGGCTGATTGCATCAGCCAATATGATTTTTTCTACCTTGATTCCGATTGGCTGATAGAATTCTATCAGCCAATCGGAATCTAAGGGATGCCATCTTGGATGACGTCACTTAAAGGGACACTCAGGTTAAATTAAATTTTCATGATTCAGATACATCATGTAATTTTAAACAACTTTCCAATTTACTTCCATTAAAAAAAATGTGCACAGTCTTTTATATTTACACTTTTTGAGTCACCAGATCCTACTGAGCATGTGCAAGAATGCACAGACTATACGTATATGCATTTGTGATTGGCTGATTGCTATCACATGGTACAAGGGGAGTGGAAATATACATACCTTTGAAATTTGTTATAAAAAAATCTACTACTCATTTGAAGTTCAGACTAAGTGCTATTGCATTGTCTTGTTATCTTGCATTTGTTGATT
Source organism: Bombina bombina (assembly GCF_027579735.1). Taxonomy (NCBI): domain Eukaryota; kingdom Metazoa; phylum Chordata; class Amphibia; order Anura; family Bombinatoridae; genus Bombina; species Bombina bombina. The sequence goes on from NC_069504.1 coordinate 490,300,016, forward strand.
ATGCAAATCTAATGTGTTGACTGGTCCTTTAAAGGAACCTTCATTCGTTGGGTAGTCGTAGGCAGAAGAGGATGGATTCGCTCTCAGCGCCGGATGTATGAATATAGAAGATGCCGTCTGGATGAAGACTTCTGCCATCTGGAGGACCACTTCTGCCCCGCTTGGATGAAGACTTCTGCCCGTCTGGAGGACCACTTCACCCGGCTTGGATGAAGACATCTCCCGGTAAGTCGATCTTCAGGGGGTTAGTGTTTTTTTAAGGGTATATTGGGTGGGTTTTATTTTTAGGTTAGGGTTTTGGGCCGCAAAAGAGATAACTGCCCTTTTAAGGGCAATGCCCATCCAAATTTTTGGGGGGTTGGTTGTGTGGGTGGTGGGTCTTACTATTTTTTCAGGTAAAAGAGCTGATTACTTTGGGGCAATGCCCCGCAAAAGGCCCTTTTAAGGGCTATTGGTAGTTTAGTTTAGGCTAGGGTTTTTTATTTTTGGGGGTGCTTTTTTTATTTTGATAGGGTTATTAGATTAGGTGTAATTAGTTTAAATATCTGATAATTTGTTTTTTATTTTCTGTAATTTAGTGTTTCGTTTTTTTTGTACGTTAGATAATTGTATATAATTTAGTTAATTGTGTGTAATTTATTTAATTGTATTTAATTGTAGTGTAGTGTTAGGTGTTAGTATAACTTAGGTTAGGTTTTATTTCACAGGTCAATTTGTATTTATTTTAGCTAGGTAGTTATTAAATAGTTAACTATTTACTAACTATTCTACCTAGGTAAAATAAATACAAACTTGCATGTAAAATAAAAATAAACCCTAAGCTAGCTACAATGTAACTATTAGTTATATTGTAGCTAGCTTAGGGTTTATTTTACAGGTAAGTGTTTAGTTTTAAATAGGAATAATTTAGTTAATGATAGTAATTTTATTTATATTTATTTAAATTAGGGGTGTTAGGGTTAGGGTTAGACTTAGGTTTAGGGGTTAATAAATTTAATATAGTGGCGGCGACGTTGGGGACGGCAGATTAGGGGTTAATAAGTATAATGTAGGTGGCGGCAGTGTGGGGGGGGCAGATTAGGGGTTAATAACATAATGTACGTGGCGGTGGTGTAGGTGGTGGTGGTGTAGGGGGCGGCAGATTAGGGGTTAATAACATAATGTAGGTGGCGGTGGGCTCTGGGAGCGGCAGGATAGGGGTTAATATGTTTATTAGAGTGGCGGTGGGCTCCGGGAGCGGCGGTTTAGGGGTTAATAACTTTAGTTGCGGCGGGGTCCGTGAGCAGCGGGATAGGGGTAAAACAGTTTAGTGACAGTATACCAATAAAGCTGGGAGAAAGCCGAAGAGCAGCGAGATCGAAGACTGTTAGTTAGCTCATCGCCCCGTACTTGGTGTGCGGCTTTTTGACAGCTTTTTTGGTAACTTTGGAGAGTGTATTCAGGTCCGTGGTGCGGGCGAATGCAAGAAAGTTGACGGCTTGATAAGTAGGCCTCTATGACTAGAAATATTTAGACCATTTGTTTTAACATATTAAATATAATTTATTTGAATCAGTACTTTTAGCTGTCTGTCTTCAACACTCTTAGGCATTAATACATGGACAGGACCGTCTTTAACACAGGGCAAAAGGGGCAGCTGCCCAGGGCCCAGTTTCTGTTGAGGGGCCCAAGAGTCCTAAAAAAAAATAATTTTTTTTTTTTTTTTTTTTTATGGTCATACCAGACTGCTGATGTGACATGGGGAACACACACATTCAGTCCTAATACTGTCACAGTCAAAAGTACTCTGCTTATATATTTTTTTTTTTAAAACTGTGCCAGACCGTGCCGGTGTCATGTGACATGCCAAGCTATTGCCATGTGCTGTTTTAGATGTGCACTGTGCAGCACTGAATGCAAAGTCCTAACTCGGCATCCAGCCATTCCCACAGCATCATATAAGGTCCTACTGGGGTTACCAATGTTACCAGGTAACTGCTCTGGTGGTAGGGATTGTTTCTAGGTAGGGCTGACTGTAGGCGCATGCAGCAGTAAGCTGGAGCGGCAAGCAAATGAGAATTTGAGCATCTGTGCAGCTGCATACACTGCTCTATTCAGTCTTGAGGCTGTGTGACTCATCTCACACTGTATCCATGCAGTCTTGGACAGACAGCATCCAGTCTGCTGGTCCCCTTAGCCCTGCTCTTTCTGCTGTGGCCCTAAGATCAACTAACTGAAGTTTGTTAGGGGAACAGTGCTTTGTAGAAAGGTGTCAGTGGGAAGAATAAGTGAGTGCACCCCCTCCCCATGCAGCATTGTCTAGTGCAGGGTGAGAGGGAACTTGTTTCTAGCAAAGAAGTGACATGTGCTGCTGTGGCTGATGTATAGTGTCATGCTGATACTTCACACATTAATTTAAGGTTTATTTTTATAGTTTGTTTTCTCTCTGTCTCAGATTTTACAGCTTCCCATAGTAGTTCTGTTGTTCCAGTCAGTAAACTTATACTTCACCTCCATGCTTCCTCCTCAGTCTTTTCCTTGCTTTGCTCCTGTTGCTGCCCTAAATCTCTTTAACTAGCTAACCTCACACCAGAATCACATTCAAAAGAATATTAAATGAATCCACAGTGGAGGAATTTATATATTTATTTACTTATTACTACTGCTTAGGTCCAGTTTCACATATTGCAATTTATTTCATTTTTTTAAATGATTAGCTCAGCAGTGGATAATCCACTGCTGGACTAATAATTAAAAATTTTTTTGATTTAGTTGTTTTTTGGAATGTTGTGTTGGAGAGCGAAATTGCATTGGGGGGGGGCCCAAGAAAATTTTTGCCCGGGTCCAGTCAATATTAAAGATGGCCCTGTACATGGATACAATCCGTTTTCTTCATGGCATAATTTGGTAATAAGTATTGGAAGCAATATTTTTCCTTTCTAAAAGATATACTCATATAGGTTTAAACATCCATTTGCGCTTTTTCTCCTACCACTTCTTTTTTCTGTCCACCACAAATTGATATTTAAATGGGGAATATCAAAGGAGATTTAGCTTACCTTTAAAATTAGCAGTGCAAGAAAGATTTACCCAATTGTACTAAAGAGTCAGCAGGGTTTGCAGGGCTAGTGCAAATTGATCAAAGCAGTGATCCTGTTCATCCATCCTGGAAATGATGGTATGTAATGGTGGATTTTTAGCACCATCAGGATTCATGGCCCTTGCGTAATGTCAGGGTGCCAGGAATCAGACTGAGATGAGAAGTGCAAAAATAATCACAACCTTAATTAATAACAAAAAAATAATAAAAAGTCCACAAGTCATACAACAAGCCAGGAGTCAAAGCCATAGCTGGTAGTCAGATGAGCCGAGTCAGGAGCCAAAGCGAATAGTCATATGAGCCGGAATCTAGAACAAGGAGAACAGCAAAGTGAGGAACAAGCCAGGGATCAGGAACCAGAAGGGACGTCAGCCAGCCAGGCAATACACAGGAACTGGAACTCACAAACAGGTCTGAGACAACGCAAGGGCAAAGCATACTGAACAGAGGCCCTTTAAATAATAAGTGATGACATCACAATTCTGAGACTGCAACCTGTCTCACACGGATGATGTACACCAGTCTGGCCATAAGAGGGCGTGCAGCAAATGAGCAGCATCACACACTCTGCATCAGACTCAGCAAGAGCCAGCAGCACATGGCAAACAAAGCAGGGAAAAAACCCTGACATATATGTAGCATCTTATGACGCTCACAGCCATATCTACTCTTATTCTGCTTGAACTCAGGTAGAAAACAACTCTTTAATGTATAACTTGTCTCCTACCTTGTATCATTTTAATAGCTGTGTAGCTGGGGTGATTTTGCTTTATAACAGGACCCTCCCTATATACTAGTCTATTTGGGTCCTTATATTCCTAAGAATTCTAATTTTATTTATCCTATATTATCTCAAGCGGTGTTTGCTCGTTGATAAACTTTCTTAAAGCTCATATAAAATGGAATTTTATTGTTACTGTTATATTACTCTTATTTGGGTGCTTATATAGGCAGAGATGATGTTATAATACATAGAAGTTGCACTCTTATATACATGGTAGGAGGGAGGTATAACTCCTGCTCAATCTTAGAAGCATAACTCCTATTTCTCCCTCAGCCGACGAGGGAGTTGGGGGACAGAATGTGACAGTCAAAAGGGTTTTCCATGGCCTATCTCTATATATGTAGCAACATATTGCTGACATGACCCCTAAACCTAATGCCCCCCTAACGTCATATTAAAATTACAATTTCCCTAGCTCAAATTAAATTTAAACATACCTGTCAAATTAAAAAAAAACAAAAAAACTAACAATTAAACTAATATAATTATTAAACTAAAATTAAACTAACTACCAATCAAATAAAACTAAACTACACATTTAAAAAATCCTAACACTACAAAGTATCTAATTACAAAAAAAAATAACAAACGAAATTATAAAAAAAAAGAATTACACCTAATCTAATAGCCCTATCAAAATTAAAAAAAAAAGCCCACCCAAAATAAAAAAAACTAGCCTACAATAAACTATCAATGGCCCTTAAAAGGGCCTTTTGTGGGGCATTGCCCCAAAGATATTAGCTCTTTTACCTATAAAAAAAAATACAAAGACCCCCCAACAGCATTTGGATGGGCATTGCCCTTAAAAGGGCATTTAGCTCTTTTGCTGTCCAAACCCTAATCTAAAAAGAAAAAACACCCAAAAAAAACCTTAAAAAACCTAATACTAACCCCCGTCGATCCACTTACAGTTTTTGAAGTCCTGCTTGAACGATCTTCATCCCGGCGGAGAAGTCCTCATCCAGGCGGCGAGAAGTCTTCATCCACGCAGACTATTCAATATTCATCCCGGCCGCGAAGTCCTCATCCAAGCGGGGAGAAGTCTTCATCCAGGCGGCCTCTTGAATCTTCATCCAAACGGCATCTTCTATCTTGATCCCTTGCATTCCTATTGGCTGAAAGATTTGAATCAGCCAATAGAATGAGCTGCTAAAATCCTGTTGGATGTTCAAATTAGCTAATAGGATTTAAGCAGCTCTAATTCTATTGGATGATGAATGCTGATTCAAATCTTTCAGCCAATAGGAATGCAAAGGACGCCATATTGAATTGCGTACCTTGCATTGAAGATACAGTGTACGGTGGCGACCTATGAAGAGGATGCTCCACGCTGGATGTCTTCAGGCTGGACCCGCTCTGCACTGCCGGGATCAAGATAGAAGATGCCGTCTGGATGAAGAATGAAGAGGCGGCCTGGATGAAGACTTTTAGCCGCTTGGATGAGGACTTTGCTACCGGGATGAAGATTAAAGAGGCCACCTGGATGAGGACTTCTCAGCCGGGATGAAGATCCTTCAAATGGGACTTCAAAAGCTGTAAGTGGATCGTCGGGGGTTAGTGTTAGGTTTTTTTAAGTTTTTTTTTTGGGGGGGGGGTTAGATTAGGATTTGGGCAGCAAAAGAGCTAAATGCCCTTTTCAGGGCAATGGGTAGCTTAGGTTTTTTTTATATATATATATATTTTTTTTAATTCTGTTTAACTTAGGGCAATGCCCTACAAAAGACCCTTTTAAGGGGTGGGGGTTTGTATACTGTTAGGGGGTGTTTGTTTTTGTAGCAAAAGAGCTGTTTAACTTTGAAGGGCCCTTGGTAGTTTTTTCTAGATTAGGCTTTTTTATTTTGGGGTGTTTTTTTTTAAAGGGTATTAGAATAGGAATCATTTTTATTTTTTTGAATAATTTCATATTTTTTTGTAATGGTAGGTTTTTTTAATTTTTGTAATGGTAGGTTTTTTCTTTTTGTAATTTTAGGTTTTAGTGTAAGGTATCTTAGGTTCTATTTCACAGGTAATTTTGTATTTATTTTAACTAGGTAGTTAGTAAATAGTTAATAACTATTTACTAACTAGTCTACCTAGTTAAAATAAATAAATACCTGTGAAATAAAAATAAAACCTAAGCTAGTTACAATATAACTATTAGTTATATTGTAGCTAGCTTAGGTTTTATTTTACAGGTAAGTATTTAGATTTAAATAGGTATTATTTAGTTAATAATTGTAAATTTAATTTAGATCTATTTTAATTATGTTAAAGTTAGGGGGTGTTAGGGTTACATTAGGGTTAGGTTTAAGGTTAGGTTTAGGGGTAGGTGTAGGGTTAATAGTTTAATTTAGGTTGTTGCAATGTGGGGAGCTGGCGGTTTAGGGGTTAATAGGTTTATTTAGTGGTAGTGATGTGGGAGGCCAGAGGATTAGAGGTTAATAACTTTATTTAGCTGCGGCAATGTCGGAGAGTGGCAGAATAGGGGTTAATAACTTTAATATAGTAGCTGCGATGTTGGGGTGTGGCGGAATAGGGGTTAATAACTTTAGTATAGTGGTGGCGATATTGGGAACGGTAGACTAGGGGTTAATAACTGTAGGTAGGTGTCGGCGATGTCGGGGGCAGCAGATTAGGGGTGTTTAGATGTGGGGTTTATGTTAGGTTTAAACGTGTTTTTTTTCCCCATAGACATCAATGAGTACTATGAAATCTTCAATTTATTTATCTATGTTTGAAATATACTTAAAAATTTAGCATCTGTTGTACTACACTCCAAGGAAATTGCATCGCCTATTGCACTAAAAAAGTCATAGGGGTTAGTTGTGTGGACACATGGGCAGCGATATGGCACACATGCGGTGGTGTACCCCTCTCTACTCCTTCTGGTTGGATTTTATAGTAGAAATTGAAAGGATTATTAAAGGGACAGTCAAGTCCCAAAAAATCTTTCATGATTTAAATAGGGCATGCAATTTTAAACAACTTCCCAATTTACTTTTATCACCAATTTTGCTTTGTTCTCTTGGTATTCTTAGTTGAAAGCTAAACCTAGGAGGTTTTTATGCTAATTTCTTAGGCCTTGAAGACTGCCTCTAATCTGAATACATTTTGACCACTAGAGGGCATTAGTTCACATGTTTCATATAGATAACATTGAGCTCATGCACGTAAAGTGACCTAGGAGTGAGCACTGATTGGCTAAACTGCATGTCTGTCAAAAGAACTGAAATAAGGAGGCAGTCAGCAGAGGCTTAGATACAAGATAATTACAGAGGTAAAACATGTATTATAACTGTGTTGGATATGCAAAACTGGGGAATGAGTAATAAAGGGATTATCTTTCTTTTTAAACAACAAAAATTCTGGTGTTAACTGTCCCTTTAAGATACAACTAACATTAGACCCATTTGTTTAGTTACTGAACAAACCTCCTAACATTAAATACAAACTATATTTGAAATTATTTTATTTCTTGGTAAATGCGGTAAAGTTTCTAGGTGCTAAAAACGGGAACTGTAGTGAAACCCTGTTATATTCTATGTGTCTTAGATGTGTGAATGATGTTCTAGAATCTGAAGAGTATTATTGTGTAAAAAATGACAAATGGAAATATATTCTAAAATGAAGGCCACTTGGGAACCTACCTATGAGACTATTTGCACCACAAAGCATAGGGGACCCATGATAACATATAGGGATTAAATATACAAAAACAATTTTTTTTTCTGATTGCAGGAGGGGTCATGATGGGGAATAGATATTCTTGTGCGGGTGATAATCTTAATTGGTAGTTGGGAATGATGTTTTCTTTTTCTTTATTTGAAAAGATTCTGTTGTAGTTTGTAGTTTATATAACATAAAAGAGTGTCAGTCTAGTCTTTTTCATGACTACCATTTTTTTTTACCATTTTTTTTTACCTTGTTCTAATACTTAAAGGGACAGTCTAGTCAAAATTCATTCATGATTCAGATAGGACAAGCAATTTTAAACAACTTTCCAATTTACTTTTATTATAAAATTTGCTTTGTTCTCCTGGGGGTAGATTTATCAAGTGGCGGATGCTGCTATCTACCCCCGTACTTTCTGGCTGCCGGAATTGTAAGTTAAGAAGCAGCGGTCGTAAGAACGCTGTTTCTTAACTCATTGCCATTTCTGAAGTGGTGGACAGCAGTCAGCAGGGGGTGTCAATCAACCCGATCATTAACCCGATTGTATCCGATCGGGTTGATTGACACCCCCTGCTAGTGGCCGATTGGCGTATGCTGTCGGCATTTATCAATGTGCGGCGGTCATTGATATATCTACCCCTTGGTATTCTTTGTTGAAAAGTAAACCTAGGAAGGATCATAAACTGTTTTCTAAGGCCTTGAAGGCCGCTATCTTTTCTCAGTGCGTTATTACCGTTTTTACAGCTAGACAGCGCTAATTCATGTGTGCAATATAGATAACATTGTATTCACTCTCGTGGAGTTATTTATGAGTCAGCACAGATTGGTTAAAATGCAAATCTGTGAAAAGAACTGAGATAAGGGGCAATCTGAAGAGCCTTAGATACAAGGTATTCATAGAGGTAAAAAGTATATAAATATAGCTGTATTGGTTATGCAAAACTGGGGAATGGGTAATAAAGGCATTATCTATCTTTTTAAGCAATACAAATTCTGGAGTAGAATGTCCCTTTAAGTCTGTTTAGGGCATTGCATTTTCATGACAAGAAGCATATGTGCGTAGCCATCAATCGCCAGTTATGGTATGCTTTTTAACATAGAATATCAAGAAAACAAATTATTTTTTACAATAGAAGTAAATTGAAAAGTAGGGAAGGGATTAATAATTAAAGTATTTTGCTGCTTTAAAATAACATATCAGCCACCTCTAAACATCTTATCTGTTAAAGTCAATTGGGTAAAAGCATTTGTAGCAGGTTTGGCCTTAAGAAGACAGCGGGTGCATTTTAAGATCTGAGAATTAGAAAGTCCAAAAATGATCGCGCTCCCGCAAACTGGTAAAGAACCAAACTGTTTGGGAAAGATCTATCTATCTACCTATCTTCATCTCTCTATCTATCTTTATCTCTCTATCTATTTATCTATCTTTATCTCTCTATCTATCTATCTATCTATCTATCTATCTATCTACCTATCTTCATCTCTCTATTTATCTATCTATCTATCTCTGTCTGTATACAATTATTTTGATAAATTTGGGCGCACAAAGGAGCTTCTTCAAAAGTGCGCAGAGGCAAGTACATAGGAGAATAAAAAAGTGAATTCTGAAATTTTGAAAACTTTTGAAATATGTAGCAGATTTCAGATTTTATATTTTTCAGGGAACCTTAATTTTGTTATGAATGAATCACTAATATAATTATATGGCAACCATATTTAATTATTTTTTAAAAAAGAAGCATCAGTAGTTTTCCAGGGACACTTTCCCCATAAAATAAAACGTTTTACTTATTAATTCATTCTCATTTTCTGCAATGATTTCAGCACAAAACACACATAGGCCTTGATTACAATCTATTGGCGATTAACTCCAGAAAAAGTATTTTTTTTGCTTTCCAACTGAATTGGAAGCTGAGTTTCTCGAATTATCACAATGCTATATTGTTTAGTTTGTTAAAAATACGCCACCACAGACACATTTTTAACAGAAAACCTCTCGAAAAAGGACTTTTACTGTGTAAAGTACCTCTTTTTGAAATAGAAACTAAGAGGTCTCCCATAATTGACACATACAATAGCCCATTCTCACCTCTTGAGGTTACAGGAATGCTCTTGTCATATAATCCCTTTGTTCTCTCTGCAAGGAAAATACTCATTTATATGTGTGACATTAACCTATTATCATCAAAATACATCCTCAACACTCAGGGGCCGATTTATGAAAGTGCGAGCGGACATGATACGATGTAGCGTATCATGTCCGTCGCACATCAATAAATGCCGACAGCATACGCTGTCGGCATTTATCATTGCACAAGCAGTTCTTGTGAACTGCTTCTGCAATGCCGCCCTCTGCAGATTTGCGGCCAATTAGCCGCTAGCAGGGGGTGTCAATCAGCCCGATTGTATTGGATCGGATAGATTGATGTCCGCAGTCTCAGAGCAGACGGACAAGTTACAGAGCAGTGGTCTTTAGACTGAAGGCTAGCGTGGAAACAGGGCATCAAGTACCATTTAGAGCTTGATAATTCGGCCCCTCAGTCTCCATATGAATCCCATACATAGCTTGGCATGATGAACATACTTTAGATGGGTTAACAGTGGTGGGGATGGAAAAGGATGGCAAGATTTGACTTTGAAAGTTGCGAATAAGTGATCTCCTTTAAAGCATGATTTTTAGTAACACCAGTACTATTAGTGACAATTATGACAGTGCAAGTGTGACTTATAATCAAATATAAAAAATTATATATAAAAACACACTATTTGTAGATGTTTTCCCGAAGTGACTTTTCCTGCAGCAAATCTAAGTTGTACATGATATCACAGTCATCACATCTACATATGTATATGTCCTTACACATATTGTAAATATGTGCCGTGTTCCCTGTATGTACTGCCTCTCCAATAGGGATAAAAGGCACTTTAATTAATTGTTATCATATATGCTAATAAACCTCTTCAATGTCTCCAGTGGCCATTTCAGAGTATTAACATATGTGCAAGCATATACACTGGAAATAGCTGTGGAATAGTGCTAAAGTTGAGGACTTATAAAGTGCCTAGAGATGCAGAATTTGGTAAGCAAAAAATGGTCTTAAAAAGCTGTTGAAAGTGACCCAGATGTATTGTGATTGCTGAGAACTTTTCATCTGCATAGGAAAAATAAGATATGAAAAGCATTTTGCAAGTGCAACAATCAGCCAAAATTGCACTATTGTGATTGTTCTGAAATGAAAAGTAGCCTTTTTGACCTGAACAAAGAGCCAAAAATGCTGCTCCTGATAGCTTGTGATCAAGGACATAGTGACAAATATACCAACTAGGGGCATAAAATGATAAAATGGATCACTGGGAACAAATTAAATGGGAGAACGTTTTTGGATAAACTGTCCTTTAAGTATTCGTCCCACTTCCCTCTCACTTCCAGTAGTACATATAGCCCAGATAAGAGAGAAATATAGAAAGGGGATAACTGGGGTAAAGAGGTGCAACCAAAAACTGCTGCCACTGACAAAACATGGGCGGGTTCATGGACTCTCACAACCAAGAAAGAGAAAGAATTTTATCATGTAAGAATAAATTATGTTTTCTTCTAATGGTTGTGAGAGTACACAAACATACTTTTGGGAACTTATACTCAAGCTGAGAAGTCCACAAATAACAAAGGAAGGGGGGGGGGGGAGAGAAGAAAGTATCACCATGTGCAAAACCCTTCTTCCAAAAGCAGCCTCCACCTAAGCAAAAACATCAAACTGGTAACATTTGGTGAAAGTATGAAGGGAAGACCATGTTGCTGCCCTGCAAATTTGTTCTACGGAAGCTTAATTCTTAAATGGCCATGATGTAGACACTGAGTGGGTAGACTGAGTCGTAATCCTTACCAGTGGTTGCTGACCTACCTCCAAGTAAGCCGAATGAATGAGACTTCGTAACCATAACGATAAAGAAACAGACTAACCCTTCTGACCCTTTTGTTTACCTGAATACAAAACAAAAAGGCTGGAAGATTGACAGAAATCCTTAGTGACCTTATGAAGTAATCTCTCTTTAGAAGATTTGGGGTGTGGGCAAAGTGAAGGAACAACAATTTCCTGATTAATGTTGGTTGAAAACACTACCTAAGGTATGAAAACAGGCACTGTGCATAAAACTGCCTCATCCTGGTGAAAAACCAAATAAGAAGATTTACACGACAACACTGATAATTCACAAACCCTTCTGGCAGAAGAGATAGCCAAAGAAGAAAAAGAAGCTTCCAAGAAAGGAGCTTGATGTCAAGATTATGTATCGGTTCCAAAGCAGAAGACTGAAGAATCCTCAAAACCAGATTAAGGTTCCAAGGCGGAGATGGAGAACAAACCATCAGGCGAATGCTGAGTAAAAGCTTGGAAGTCTGACAATCAAGCTAATTTCCAATGAATCAGTACCGAAAGAGCTGAAATTTGACCTTTTATCGAACTTGGTAGGACAATTGGAGGAAATATATACAATAGATGTTATTGACAAAGAGCTGTCAAAGCATCCACCAGATCCGCCTGAGGATCTCACGATCTTGATCCATACCTAGGAAGCTTGTGATTCAGATGGGATGCCATCAGATCTACTGTATCTCCAGCCAACCCCAGAGATTCACCAGCTTGTTGAAAACCTCATGGTTTGGAGACTATTTCCCTGGACAGTGGTCTACTCCTGGGATTTGAACTGCAGAAATGGTATTCTGATATCTCTCTGCCCAATGCAGAATGTGAGAGACCTCCTGCATCACTAGAGAACTTTGAGTGCCCCCTTAATAATTTATGTAAGCCACCGTCATGACATTGTCCAAACTGAAAGCAATTAAAAGTAAACACTGTTGAGCCCAAGATAGAAGAGCTTTGAATTCTGCTGTTAGTTCTGGGTAAGAGGGCCTTCTGAGGGGACCAAACACCCCGAGCCCTCTGCCCTTTCCATACCGCACCCCAACCGGATAGGCTTGCATCTGTAGTAATAATCTGTCACTGTGGCCTGAGGAAGACACCCCTCTTGAAAGATGGACTGGGGAAATCCACCAAGAGAGGACATATCTGACTCAACTAAAGACTAAATAGACTGAGACAGTTCAAAATGGTCTCCAGATCGGCAGTGGACATGAAAGCTCGCAAACAGAATTGCATCTGAGGCTGCCACCATCAACCCTATCACCTCCATGCATTGTGCTACAGAAGGCAGCTAAGTGGAGTGAAGCCTTTGACAAGCTGATTGTAACTTGACCTTGTGTCTGTCAGAAAAGGTCTTATTATTCTGAAGCTATGATGACTCCCAAAAAGCAAATCCTCCTGCTGGGAACTAAATGTAAAGATGGAGCTTAAACCAATATATCATCCAAGTATGGGGCCATTGATACCCTATGTGCCCTGATTACCATTAGAAGTGTTCCTAGGACCTTGGTGAAAATACGAGGAGCTGTTGCTAAACCAAACGGCAAGGCTACAAACTAATAATGTTTGTGTAGAAAGGCAAACCTTAGTTAAGGTTTGGGTGAATTGGGATGTGAAGATACACATCTTTTAAGTCTATGGTTGTCATGAATTGGTCTGGAACCACCAGATGCAGAAATCTAAGATAGGTCTGAAAGTTCCTTTTTTTCCCCCGGTAACTATGAACAGATATGAGTAAAATCCCGTCCCTATGTCTTCCAGATCTTACACACACTGGAGGAAGGCTGACCTTTTCTCTAACACTCTGGAGACTTGAGACAGAATAAACCTTTCCCAAGGAGGATGAGACCTGAAACCTATCCTGTAGCCCTGTGACACTATGTCCAGAACCCAGGATTCCTGGACAGTGTCAGCCCAGGCGTCCTGAAAAAGGTTTAATCTGACTCCTACTGGAGAGTTCCGGATCTAACTCAGGACCAAATAATGTTTTTCCCTTAAAGGCCAAAGTCAAGAGATTAGACTTTGAAACCATATTGGCAGACCAAGCATTTAACCAAAAACCACTTTGGCACAACACTGCTAATGCTGTATTCTTTTCATTGATGTGAATAATCTTAATAACTACATCACTAATAAAGGCTTTCGCCCTCTTCAGACATTGAATATGCTCTTGAATATCCTCTAGCGGGAATTCTAAGGAGACTAGATCATGTAAGGTATCGCTTGGAACAACAGTCCACCCTGCAAAAAACTTTAATTAGAAAACCCTCAAATTTTATGTCCATTGGATCTTTTAAGGAAGTACTATCCTTCAGGGGAATAGTGGTTCTCCTAGCCAATGTGGAGATTGCTCTATCCACATTTGGGATAGTACTGCATAACTCTAAATTAGTTAGAAACAGGAAATGATGTAAAAGGGACACCAGGCTTGTCCCATTCATTCTCAATTATCTCAGATTCCAGTGTATGAATTGGGAAAGGAGCCTTAGCTTTTGGTCTAAAAATCATATCCAGCTTTTATCTCTGTTGGTTTAGACTCCTGTACATCCAGAGTCTTCAAAACCTCCTTTAACAAGGAACCTAGGTCTTAAATTGGAAGGTAATATCCTTTCGGTTTTCAGGGTCAGTATCTGAATCCTCTGAGGAAACCTCTCCCTCCAACATGGAGGAATCTACCTCAGAATCTATAACTAAGTTGTCGAGAGTAGAATCTCTTGAAGATGAATCTGACTCTAAGTGCAAACTCAGGCCTAGATTTGGAGTTCGGCGGTAGAAGGGCTGTTAACGCTCCGCGGGCTTTTTTCTGGCCGCACCATAAATTTAACTCTGGTATCGAGAGTTCAAACAAATGCTGCGTTAGGCTCCAAAAAAGGAGCGTAGAGCATTTTTACCGCAAATGCAACTCTCGATACCAGAGTTGCTTACGGACGCGGCCAGCCTCAAAAACGTGCTTGTGCACGATATCCCCATAGGAAACAATGGGGCTGTTTGAGCTGAAAAAAAACCTAACACCTGCAAAAAAGCAGCGTTCAGCTCCTAACGCAGCCCCATTGTTTCCTATGGGGAAACACTTCCTAGGTCTGCACCTAACACTCTAACATGTACCCCGAGTCTAAACACCCCTAACCTTACACTTATTAACCCCTAATCTTCCGCCCCCGCTATCGCTGACCCCTGCATATTATTTTTAACCCCTAATCTGCCGCTCCGTAAACCGCCGCAACCTACGTTATCCCTATGTACCCCTAATCTGCTGCCCTAACATCGCCGACCCCTATATTATATTTATTAACCCCTAATCTGCCCCCCACAACGTCGCCGACACCTGCCTACACTTATTAACCCCTAATCTGCCGAGCAGACCTGAGCGCTACTATAATAAAGTTATTAACCCCTAATCCGCCTCACTAACCCTATAATAAATAGTATTAACCCCTAATCTGCCCTCCCTAACATCGTCGACACCTAACTTCAATTATTAACCCTTAATCTGACGACCGGAGCTCACCGCTACTATAATAAATGGATTAACCCCTAAAGCTAAGTCTAACCCTAACTCTAACACCCCCCTAAGTTAAATATAATTTAAATCTAACGAAATAAATTAACTCTTATTAAATAAATTATTCCTATTTAAAGCTAAATACTTACCTGTAAAATACATCCTAATATAGCTACAATATAAATTATAATTATATTATAGCTATTTTAGGATTTATATTTATTTTACAGGCAACTTGGTAATTATTTTAACCAGGTACAATAGCTATTTAATAGTTACCTAGTTAAAATAATAACAAATTTACCTGTAAAATAAATCCTAACCTAAGATATAATTAAACCTAACACTACCCTATCAATAAATTAATTAAATGAACTACCTACAATTACCTACAATTAACCTAACACTACACTATCAATAAATTAATTAAACACAATTCCTACAAATAAATACAATTAAATAAACTAGCTAAAGTACAAAAAATAAAAAAGAACTAAGTTACAAAAAATAAAAAAATATTTACAAACATAAGAAAAATATTACAACAATTTTAAACTAATTACACCTACTCTAAGCCCCCTAATAAAATAACAAAGCCCCCCAAAATAAAAAATTCCCTACCCTATTCTAAATTAAAAAAGGTAAAAGCTCTTTTACCTTACCAGCCCTGAACAGGGCCCTTTGCGGGGCATGCCCCAAGAATTTCAGCTCTTTTGCCTGTAAAAAAAAACATACAATACCCCCCCCCCCAACATTACAACCCACCACCCACATACCCCTAATCTAACCCAAACCCCCCTTAAATAAACCTAACACTAAGCCCCTGAAGATCTTCCTACCTTGTCTTCACCATCCAGGTTCACCGATCCGTCCTGAAGAGCTCCTCCGATGTCCTGATCCAAGCCCAAGCGGGGGGCTGAAGAGGTCCATGATCCGGTCAAAGTCTTCATCCAAGCGGGGCAGAAGAGGATCTTCCATCCGATTGAAGTCTTCATCCAAGCAGCATCCATCCGGAGCGAAGCGGCAGGATCCTGAAGACCTCCAGCGCGGAACATCCATCCGGCCCGACGACTGAACGACGAATGACTGTTCCTTTAAGGGACGTCATCCAAGATGGCGTCCCTCGAATTCCGATTGGCTGATAGGATTCTATCAGCCAATCGGAATTAAGGTAGGAATTTTCTGATTGGCTGATGGAATCAGCCAATCAGAATCAAGTTCAATCCGATTGGCTGATCCAATCAGCCAATCAGATTGAGCTCGCATTCTATTGGCTGTTCCGATCAGCCAATAGAATGCGAGCTCAATCTGATTGGCTGATCGGATCAGCCAATCGGATTGAACTTGATTCTGATTGTAATATTTTTCTTATGTTTGTAAATATTTTTTTATTTTTTGTAACTTAGTTCTTTTTTATTTTTTGTACTTTAGCTAGTTTATTTAATTGTATTTATTTGTAGGAATTGTGTTTAATTAATTTATTGATAGTGTAGTGTTAGGTTAATTGTAGGTAATTGTAGGTAGTTTATTTAATTAATTTATTGATAGGGTAGTGTTAGGTTTAATTATATCTTAGGTTAGGATTTATTTTACAGGTAAATTTGTTATTATTTTAACTAGGTAACTATTAAATAGCTATTGTACCTGGTTAAAATAATTACCAAGTTGCCTGTAAAATAAATATAAATCCTAAAATAGCTATAATATAATTATAATTTATATTGTAGCTATATTAGGATGTATTTTACAGGTAAGTATTTAGCTTTAAATAGGAATAATTTATTTAATAAGAGTTAATTTATTTCGTTAGATTTAAATTATATTTAACTTAGGGGGGTGTTAGAGTTAGGGTTAGACTTAGCTTTAGGGGTTAATCCATTTATTATAGTAGCGGTGAGCTCCGGTCGTCAGATTAGGGGTTAATAATTGAAGTTAGGTGTCGACGATGTTAGGGAGGGCAGATTAGGGGTTAATACTATTTATTATAGGGTTAGTGAGGCGGATTAGGGGTTAATAACTTTATTATAGTAGCGCTCAGGTCCGCTCGGCAGATTAGGGGTTAATAAGTGTAGGCAGGTGTCGGCGACGTTGTGGGGGGCAGATTAGGGGTTAATAAATATAATATAGGGGTCGGCGATGTTAGGGCAGCAGATTAGGGGTACATAGGGATAACGTAGGTTGCGGCGGTTTACGGAGCGGCAGATTAGGGGTTAAAAATAATATGCAGGGGTCAGCGATAGCGGGGGCGGAAGATTAGGGGTTAATAAGTGTAAGGTTAGGGGTGTTTAGGGTTAGACTTAGCTTTAGGGGTTAATCCATTTATTATAGTAGCGGTGAGCTCCGGTCGTCAGATTAGGGGTTAATAATTGAAGTTAGGTGTCGACGATGTTAGGGAGGGCAGATTAGGGGTTAATACTATTTATTATAGGGTTAGTGAGGCGGATTAGGGGTTAATAACTTTATTATAGTAGCGCTCAGGTCCGCTCGGCAGATTAGGGGTTAATAAGTGTAGGCAGGTGTCGGCGACGTTGAGGGGGGCAGATTAGGGGTTAATAAATATAATATAGGGGTCGGCGGTGTTAGGGGCAGCAGATTAGGGGTACATAGGGATAACGTAGGTGGCGGCGCTTTGCAGTCGGAAGATTAGGGGTTAATTATTTTAAGTAGCTGGCGGCGACGTTGTGGGGGGCAGGTTAGGGGTTAATAAATGTAATACAGGGGTCGGCGGTGTTAGGGGCAGCAGATTAGGGGTACATAAGTATAACGTAGGTGGCGGTCGGCAGATTAGGGGTTAAAAAATTTTAATCGAGTGGCGGCGATGTGGGGGGAGCTCGGTTTAGGGGTACATAGGTCGTTTATGGGTGTTAGTGTACTTTAGGGTACAGTAGTTATGAGCTTTATGAACCGGCGTTAGCCCAGAAAGCTCTTAACTACTACTATTTTCCTGCGGCTGGAGTTTTGTCGTTAGAGCTCTAACGCTCACTTCAGAAACGACTCTAAATACCGGCGTTAGGAAGATCCCATTGAAAAGATAGGATACGCAATTGACGTAAGGGGATCTGCGGTATGGAAAAGTCGCGGCTGAAAAGTGAGCGTTAGACCCTTTAATCACTGACTCCAAATACCAGCGGGCGGCCAAAACCAGTGTTAGGAGCCTCTAACGCTGGTTTTCACGGCTAACGCCAAACTCCAAATCTAGGCCTCAGTCACCCCAGATGTACAGGGTGTCGGAGAATGTGTCTGTAGACTAAACACGTGTTACATAACCGAGCAGGTGAAAACATAGTCACCAACTTATAAAGTAGACAATTATTCCCAAATATAACAACCTAAGGATGCTCCCTTTAGTTATGTTAACATCAGTAGGGGCAGTTGTAGGTTGCACCATGCTGTTCCGCTTAGAAAGATACACAGGTATATGTGAGGTCTTCTCCTTAAATACAGGGACCTTGTAGTGCCTCTTTAAATCTAAGAGGAATATTACTAGTATTGATATCAGGATAACTTTGAGATAAATATGTGCTAAATCAATAGCCCCAAGGGTCTATTATGCTCACTGGTGTCTAACATGAGGACTCCCTCCTAACCCCCCCCCCCCCCGAGTTACCAGCTCTGGTATGGATTCTTATCCTCCTCTTGAGTCTAGGACCCTCCGTAAAAGAGCTGTAGGTGATGCTTATGCTGCTCTGCTGTGCTCTGACACAACCTTCACAGCTTAGTATCAGAGTAAGCTGTGGTTGGCGCTGCATGCCAAAACCACTCTAGAATGGCGGGAAGATTCTTTTATATTTTTTTCATTGCCACAAGCTGTAGATAAACATGCAACTCCAGAACTTTTGTGTCCCTCTCACATGGAAGCGATACAGAGAAACAACTGCTAGAGTAGTGGTAATTTAATGGAAAGTCTACCCAACAAGGTTAAACATAAAATGTCACTGTGAACCCTTTTTCTCTTCTGGCCTCTTTGAAAAGCTTTTCCCTATAGGAGCTCAATTGCCAGTATGTTCCAGTACTATGGGACCAGATAAGATGTCCCATATAACTGTGCACAAACCTCTGCACAGCAGATCTGTTGCCAGAAGGGTACACAGGGCTACGATAAATGCAGTTATATGAATGAAAGCCCTCTACTTGGACTAACTAAGTAATTTTAGGGCAAATTTCCCAACATCTAAAGAAATACAGGTTTTCCCTGTAGTCCAAAGATATGAGGTGGGCAAAAAAGTATGCCCTGTCCCCGTCCCTTGAGCCACTGACCACTGGGACTTACCTGGGAATACAGGCACCTTTCACCTGGAGGAGGCTTGAGAGCTTTCCAGCGACGCCAGTGGTTTAACTAATCTTCCTATCCCTCTCTTCCAGGAACTTTCCCTTGAGGGATAAAGCTGTAATCTTTACAACATTTGTATCCTTGACCTCTCCTCGAAGAGGCAAATAACTACTGAGAGAGAGAGAAATGGAATGGATACTTAAAGTACTGGTGTGGGGTGTTTTTGCCTCCCCCTGGTGGCCAGGGGTAGTATTTCCTAAGAGTAAGGTTGTTGAATCTCACAAGCATTAGAAAGAAATAGTAGATTATCTTCTTCAATAAGATATTCATCTTCAGAAACTGTTATATCCTTCTAGATATATGGCATGTATCTGACGACATTGGCCTAGATTTCAAACTGATCTTATCCATAAGAAGTGTTGCTGTTTAAATTAGAGAAAACTCTTAGATTAGAAAACAACATAAAACCAAAATCAAAGAAACAAAAGAAAAACTGTAAGAAACAGGAGCATGGATGACTTTCAATGGGCTCTTTATACTTGCAGAATATATAAGGACAAAGCAAAATGTTTAATAAATTCAATATTGATCTTTACTGCCTAAATAACTGACTGCAGATGTTTTCACTGAAAGGGGCATCGGTATTCTTGCTGTAAATGAACATACCGATTGAATGTGAAACTCCCTAAATAAATTAACAGATTGTTTGCAACGAATATTTTTCAGCTGTCACATGAGCCTTATTTAGAGGAGCCAATCCAGAGTTGTTATTGGAGTGGACAAGACTGACCTAATTTTGTTAGCATTTTTTTGCAATACAGATATGTGGCAGGGTTAGGCGTGTGAAGTTTGCAATGTTTTCAGAACTTAATTTACAGGAAAAGTGGGGTAGAAATAAATAATGAAACAAGTTATTTTACTATGCATAATAAAACATTTTGGGTCAGATTAACGCTGTTACGTGCAAGCAAAAAGGGGTTTATCTTGGGTGTTTGAGCGCGTCAGATGTAGCACTCGTTTTGCACGTTGATACTCAACAAACCCCTAGCCAGTTCAGGTATTTCATGTGTTCTAGCTCGAGCACATTGGTGCACCTAATGAAGCCCTTGATTAGTTGCATCAGGTGTGCTTGAGACACCTGTTTTGCATATTTGTGCTGTTGTAAAGGGGATTCTATTCAGGGGGTTAAATAGATTTGCAGAATTTATTCAAAGTTCCATTTTCAGTTGAATTTGGGGAAACCACTTGAAGCATTCATTGTGTTGAGCTATTTGAATTCCTTTTGTTTGATTTTTTCATTGCAAGAAGCTGTGAGTCTATACATTTTGACAATAAACCTGATTTGCAATGGGGGTTGAATCATTTTGATTACAACTGTAAGTACATTGGAGCCCTTTGCAGTTAAGTAGATGAAAATAAATATTTATGCAATTTTCATATTTAAAGTGATGGTAAATTTAACATATATAGAAGGTGTAATTGAATTGTATATGTATTAAATCTAAAATTTGCCGCAATCATTTTTTAAAAATGTATTCATAAAGTTTCAACATTTATATTTTTTTAGCTTACTAGCTATGTTCCTTCCTCCGACCATCTTGCATTTCCTACTTTCTTTTTAGTGTGACGAAGAGAGCGGTCCCACCCACTTCCTACATGGGCTGCAATGTTAAAAGTAACGCTAAGGCAAAGGGCTCATGCGCATCTTCTATAATTTTTTTTTTCTTGTATACATGTCATTTGGCAAGTGCTTGGAATGGAAGATGGGAAAATGTCATTTAAAAAAAAATGTACTCTAGCGTGGGGCAGCCAGAGCACGCATATATTAAAAGTGAATGTCAATTTTGATGCTAAAGTGCCCGGTTTTTAAAAATTCAATTAAAAACAGGGGCAACTTTAATTCATCAAAATTTACATTTCACTCCTGTTGAGAAAAAAAAACTTACCTTTTAAGCCACTCCAGCTTCCTCCACCCGTCGCAAAGCCTCTTCCTGGGTCTAAAATAAGGAATCCGGCTTCCTCCAATCACGGCATTGAATCAGGCACTGATTCCCCCGGGGGGGAAGACGTGATTGGAGGATGACCTATCCATCAGTTCTGTCAGAAATGACTTGCAACGGCCGGAAGAAGCTGGAGCTGCTGTCAAGATTAAAAGGTAAGTTTTGTTTCACAACAGGAGTGAAATGTAAATTTTGATGAATTAAAGTGCCCCTGTTTTTAATCGAATTTTTAAAAACCAGGCACTTTAGCATCAAAATTGACATTCACTTTAAGAGATATTTTATGAAATAAAAACTTTTACATGCAAAAATAAGGACATTGATCAATCATACTTATTTATTACGCTTGTATGAACTAAGCTAATAACTCAAATTTACCATCAACTGCATTTACTGTAAATATTTCACATTCCAATGTTCTTCACATAGCAGAATATGTATTTATAAATAGATATTCCTACATATACCTGTGTATATATATATATATATATATATATATCCTATATTATAAAAGGCCTAGTGTGCATGACGGCTTCAGACAAACACACTTGGCCTTAGATCCTCGCACGCGCACCTCCGAGCTGAGAAGACACCTCACACGCGCACAGCTGACAGGACCTACCCACACACTTGGTCGCACGCGCACACCCTCGCACCCACACACTTGGCCGCACGTGCACCTATACCTCGCACGCGCACCCTCGCCCACAAACTTGGCCGCATGTGCAAACACCTCGCATGCGCACCCTCACACTTAGATTATACCTCGCACGCGCACCCTCGCACCCACACACTTACCTCGCACGCGCGCGCACCCGCACACTTAGCCTCAGCGCGAGACAGTAGCTGAATCCACACCGGTGCGGGTAGTCGCGTGACTATCAGTTGAAAGAGTCGTGAGGCTTCACAAAAGTTAATAAAACAAACGCTCCGTTATACCTTACTCAGACCTCACACATATAACTGCTGACCTCAGAGCGTAACCTCACACATGAATTGAAAGCGCGGGAGAGGGGAGAGGGGAGAGGGGGGGAGAGAGAGAGGGGAGAGAGAGGGGGGGAGATAGAGAGAGAGAGGGGGGAGATAGAGAGAGGGGGGGGAGAGAGAGAGGGGAGAT
This sequence comes from Bombina bombina, assembly GCF_027579735.1. Classification (NCBI taxonomy): domain Eukaryota; kingdom Metazoa; phylum Chordata; class Amphibia; order Anura; family Bombinatoridae; genus Bombina; species Bombina bombina. The sequence goes on from NC_069504.1 coordinate 490,322,339, forward strand.
GTGGGGACAGAGAGAGGGGAGAGAGAGAGAGAGACAGAGGGGGGAGAGAGAGAGGGGAGATAGAGAGAGAGGGGAGAAAGAGAGAGGGGGGAGAGAGAGGGGAGAGAGAGAGGAGAGAGAGAGAGGGGAGAGAGACAGGGGAGAGAGAGAGACAGAGGGGGGAGAGAGAGGGGGGAGAGAGAGGAGAGAGAGAGAGGGGGGAGAGAGAGGAGAGAGAGAGAAGGGGGAGAGAGAGAGGAGAGAGACAGAGGGGGGGAGAGAGAGACAGAGGGGGGGAGAGAGAGGGGAAAGAGAGAGAGAGGGGAGAGAGAGAGGGGAAAGAGAGAGAGAGATAGAGAGAGGGGAGAGAGAGGGGAGAGAGAAAGAGAGAGGGGAGAGAGAGGGGAGAGAGAGAGGGGAAGGAGAGAGAGAGGAAGAGAGAGAGAGAGGATGGGAGAGAGAGGGGAGATGGAGAGGGGAGAGAGAGAAAGAGAGAGGGGAGATAGAGAGGGAGAGAGCGCAAAAGAGAGGGGGAGAGAGAGAGTGCAAAAGAGAGTGGGGGAAGAGAGAGCGCAAAAGAGAGGGGGGAGAGAGAGAGCTCAAAAGAGAGGGGGAGAGAGAGCGCAAAAGAGAGGGGGAGAGAGAGAGCGCAAAAGAGGGGGGGAGAGAGAGAAAGCAAAAGAGAGTGGGAGGAAGAGAACACAAGGGGTGGGACCACTGTACTGCAAAAAATGGCCCGTGTGAACGGGCTTTAGGACTAGTATACCTATAATTAATTATATATATATATAGATATATATATACTGTATGTATATATATATATATATATATATACATATACAAGCTCCAGAAGGCATGTTTCCTTTGTGAGTGGTCATTCCCTCTGTGTTTCCCCTGATCATCTGCTTGCATATGAGCAGTTTACAGGACTGAGGATTCCCTCTTTGCAAAGATTAATCTTCTGTTGGAGAGGTCTGGATATCCTTTTGGAGAGGAATCTGGAACCTGGAGCTTGTATTACTCTGTCTGCTGTCCTCATACCTCATTTGTGTTGAGGTTTTAATAAGTGAGTGTTCATTTGGCTCATGTATTATTGTTGCTGCATTTAAACTGTAATATACTATACCAGAGAGGATCCTGTTATCTGTGCGCCCTTTCCTCTTCTGTTGTTCCAAATTCTACATGAGATTCCCCTCTTTGGGGATACTTTTTTTCCAGGAACCGATTGTGATTTAAAGACACAGTAGGACTGTGATTATAGATTCCAGACTGGTGAGGGACTTTTTTATAGCGCAGTATTTACTCTGTGTTTCTATATACGGGGTGTGTATTATTATATATATATATGTATTAGCAAAATACCATCAGATATATGTATAAATATGTATTTTTTTTTAAATAAATAGAACGTATTCTGCTATGTATAAAACATTGGAATGTGAAATATTAATATTCTCATGTCGGGTTAGTGCACTTGAGAATATGGGATCAGTTTACCCACAAGTAGGGTTTGAGGTTCCCCCCCCCCTTTTTGTGCTTCATTGACTTCTATTGGGGAATAACTTAACGTGTTCTTAATATTCTAACTTTGGCTTTTTGCAGGTATCGGGTTAGCACGCAAGCGAAAATCTTTTACTTTTAACTTGTAATACGAGCACTATTTGACGCGTGCAAAAAGCTTACTTCTAGCGGAGTTAGTGCAGGAGCGCTAAATACCGCTCCACTTGTAATCTGGCCCTAAGTGTTTTATTTTAGCAGCAATTCCAAGAAATAAGAGACACGGGAAGCTGTTTATTTTATACTTTCTCAAAAGCAATACTTTATAATTGAAATGCAAAAAGAAATACCCATTTATTCTTCTATGAAAATGTATTTGGTTTTGGGAGTTTTTCTTTTCTGGAAACTAGTCAAGAAATATTTCTTTAGAATCCTTTACTGGCATGGAAGTCAAAATTAAACGTTCATTATTCACATAGAGTGTATGTTTTTTAATGTCAGTTTACTTCTATTAAATTTACTAACTAAACGTCTAATAAAATGTACACCTTTTGTTCGGTCTCCAAGAGGGGATACTGAGGCAGACTTGGGAGTATTTACCTTTCTTGAGCACTATGTGGCAGCAGAGTGTTTAGCAATGTTATATAAGCAACCTGTATAGGAAGGCTGCAGCAGGCAGTGTTGAGTGATAGCAGGGAACAACCACAACTCTGCCTACCCTACCACAAAATGTTTACAAAAGATTCAAAAACTTGCAGTTTGTGCTCAAACATTCTTTATTAAACTGTGCTTCTAGCTTTGTAGCTATAATGTTCACTATCTTTAAATTACCATAGAGTTTAACTATAAAGTGGCTTAAACTACTGTACTCTAAAGCTCCCTCTACAGCAGAGGTGGGCAACTATTGGCCTTTCAGATGTTGTGGACTACATCTCCCATGATGCTTTGCCAGCATTATCGCTGAAAGAGCATTATGGGAGATGTAGTTCATAACATCTGGAGGGACGATAATTGCCCACCCCTGCTCTACAGGTTGCTTTTTCAACATGGATAAACATTCTGCTGCCAAATAGTGCTCAAATCACAACCATGTTTCTGGGCCTACACCGGCTCTATGGGAGTCCCATTGAAAAAGGACTTTTTTAAAAGTGCGGTACTGACGTTGCGTGATGGCCAAAAAAGCGTGCGGTACACCTATACCAACAAGACTTGTAATAGCGGCGTTAGTAAAAAAAAAGCATCGTTATGGGCCATAACGATGCTTTTTCTTTTTCACTCATAACGCCAAACTCGTAATCTGGCTGACTGTTATTTTAATATACTTTTTACCTTTCTGATTACCTTGTATCTCAGCTTCTTCAGACTACCCCCTTATCTCAGTTCTTTTGACAGCCATTCATTTTAGCCAATCATTGCTGGCTCTTAAATAACTCCATGGGAGTGAGCTCAGTATTATCTATATGACACACGTGAACTAGCACTGTCTAACTGTCAAAAACTGTCAAAATGCACTGAGATAGAGGCAGCCTTCAAGGGCTTACAAATTAGCATATGGGTCTTCCTAGGTTTAGCTTTCAACAAAGAATACCAAGAGAACAAAGCAAATTTGATTATAAAAGTAAATTGTAAAGTTGTTTAAAATTGCATGCCCTATCTGATTCATGAAAGTTTAGTTTTGAGTTTACTGTCCCTTTAACTCGTCACAAAATTCTAAGTTCCACTTTTTGCACACATCAGGTTTTTGCTCTTGCATTAAGTTTTTAATTTCAACTCATGCTACGAGCAAAACCCGACATGCGCAAAAAGCTGCTGTCTACTAAAGTTAACACGTGAGTGCGAGCGCTAAATTGCTCTTCACTCGTAATCTAGCCCATAGTGAAGTGACACTCAACCGCTGTTCAATCCATCTGACTTTGCCTTAACAGTCTTATAGCTGGAAACATAGTTACCAAAATATGAAATTATACTTTTCATGCAGGATGATAACGCTTCATGAGGTCACTCTATACATACAGTGGCAAGAAAAAGTATATGAACCCTTTGAAATTAGTTTGCTTTCTGCACGAATTGGTCATAAAATGTAATTTCATGTTCATCAAAGTCACAAGTATAGGCAAACACAATGTGCTTAAGCTAACAACACACAATTATTATCTTTCATGTCTTTATTGAAAACATCCCATTAAACATGCACAGTGCTGTGGAAAAAGTAATTGAACATATGAATTTAATAGCTAGTTGATCCTCCTTCGGCAACAACAACCTCAACCAAGTGTTTAACTGCGGATTAGATCTGCACAACATTCAGGAAGAATTTTGGACCACTCTTCCTTACAGAACTGCTTCAGCTCAGCCATATTCTTAGGATATCTGGTGTGAATCGTTCTCTTGAGGTAATTACACAACATCTCTATGGGGTTAAGGTCTGGGCTCTGACTGGGCCACTCCAAAAGGTGTATTTTCTTTTTTTTTAAGCCATTCTGTAGTGGATTTACTTTGATGTTTTTGTTATCATTTTCCTGCTGCATCACCCAACTTCTACTGAGCTTCAGCTGATGCACAGCCACCCTGATATTATCCTGTAGGATATATTGATAAACTTGGGAATACATTTTTCCCCTCGATGATGTCAAATGGGTCCAGGCCCAGAAGTAGCACCAAATTATGATGCTCCATCCCCCATACTTAAAGGGACACAAAACTCAAAACTTTTCATTCATGACCCAGATAGAGAATGCAATTTTAACTAACTTTCCAATTTACTTTGATTATCTAATTTGCTTCGTTCTCTTGGTATACTTTATTGAAGAAGCAGCAATACACCATTGCAAGCTAGCTCAATGCATTGAGTGAGCCAATAACATGAAGTATATATGTGCAGCCACCAATCAGCAGTTCCTGAGGCTTTATAGGTAGCTATTTCAACAAAGGGTACCAAGAGAATTGTGCAGTGTGCCATTTGAGTCATCTTGGCCAGAGAGTAGCCACAGTACTAAATCGTCTCCATTGATAGACAATTTATCTAACAGTGGAGAAATGAATATCTAAGCTCTTTGCAATAACTTTGCAACCCTTTACAGCTTTATGCAATGCAACAATTCTTGATCGCAGGTCTTCTTAGAGCTCTTTTTTTGCGAGGCATGGTTCAGATCAACAGATGCATTTTATGAATAGCAAACTCAAAATGTTTAAATGCTTTATATAAATCAAAGTAGCTCTAACCCATACCTCCAGTCTCGTTTCATTAATTGAACAACAGGTTTGTCAATTTCCAAATTTAATGAGCTTTTGTTTAAAGGGACACTAAACCCATTTTTTTCTTTCATCATTCAGATATAGCATGCAATTGTAAGCAACTTTCTAATTTACTCCTATTATCAATTTTTCTTCATTCTCTTGCTATCTTTATTTAAAAAGCAGGAATGTGATGCATAGGAGCCGGCCCATTTTTGGTTGAGAACCTGGGTTATGCTTGCTTGTTGGTGGGTAAATGTAAGCCTCCAATAAGCAAGCGCAATCCATGGTGCTGAACCTAAAATGGGCTGGCTGCTAAGCTTTACATTTCTGCTTTTAAAATAAAGATAGCAAGAAAACAAAGAAAATTGATAATAGGAGTAAATTAGAAAGTTGCTTAAAATGTTACGCTCTATCTGAATCATGAAAAAAAATTGGGTTCAGTGTCCCTTTAAGTCATTAGCCTAGGGTTTATATTTGAATGATATATTCAATATGTGCAAGAACAATACAATACTTTGGGTGTTATTAGTAAAAACAGAGTGTATTTGTTGATTACTGTAACTTAGATGAACATCAAACCAGATTTTAAGAATTTTTTTACATAAATGCAGTCATTTCAAGGGTTCACATACGTGTTCTTCCCACTGTAATCAAACTGTCACTGAGTAGTCAAAAAATATGCATCAATAAATATTTTTATGTTTTAAACTATTTTTTCCCTTCGAGCATTTTTGACTGCTCAGTGACGGCTTGATTATGTATAGAGCGACTTCATGAAGCGGTATCATCCTGCATGGAAACAATAATTTAATGGTCATATTCTCCATGATGTCTACATGCAGCCATGTTGATGTTAGATAAATAAGACGTATTTGAAATGAGGATTACAGTAGGGAAATACAATTTGGGTATAGTGGGTCAAGGGATGGATGAGGACTTGGGGTGGGTAGAACACTTGGTTATTGGCTATTTTTTTCTAGATGTGGATCATAGAGTGGGTGCTAAATTGTTGTTAGGGGGAGGGATGCTGTTGGTTTGTAAAGAACAGGACTTAGGGTTGTGTGGGTGTTAGGCAGTGGGAGTAGATAGTGAGGTTAACTGCAATACAGGGTGGGTAGTGTGGTTAGCTGCAGTGGAGGTTAATTCTTGTTGTGGGGCAGGTGCAAGGGTGGGAACAGTATTTAATAATACCATGGCTAAAATGTCATGTGTAGCTGGCATATACAACAACATGGGCTTCAGTTAGTTTGAGAATAATAACTCTTGACGCCAGTGCAGAAACACACTTTTTTTAAATAAAGATAAAAAAACAGAAAAAGGCAAAATACTAGCATTAAAGGGATACTATTTTAAATGTTCCCACCTTTCATGTGTTTCCAGTTTACCTACTGGAGTGTATTAATTAGCTTGCTCCTTTACCTATGTTTTTGTAATTTAAAATAGCTACCTTTCCCTTTTGAAACTACCATCTACACTGAAAATATGAACACTGCAGTATTCTTTATAGAAAAGATATGTAAACAGGAAAAGTCAGTGAAATCAACATCACAGTATGTGAAATAGGTAATTAACATTATATCAATACCTAACTGTTGGTGTTTAGAGAGAGATAACAGGTTCAGATATTGAAATTGGCATGTCCTTGAGAACTTAGGGTGATAGTTTTAATGAGCAAACTACTATTTCAAATAAAAAGCTTTTTTTGGTTTCAGTACTCTGGACAGCACTTTTTTATTGGTGGATGAATGTATCCACCAATCAGCAAGGACAACCCAGGTTCTTCACCAAAAATGGGTCGGCATCTAAACTTACATTCGTGCATTTCAAATAAAGATGCCAAGAGAATGAAGAAAATTTGATAACAGGAGTAAATTAGAAAGTTGCTTAAAATGTCATACTCAATCTGAATCACAAAAGAAAAAATTTGGGTACAGTGTCCCTTTAAGCACATGCAGGTGCTTTTTTGCTTGGTGATAAAACAGTGGTTGCTAAGATGCAAAATGAAAAAAAAAATGAATCAAGACATGCTCAGTAGAGATTTGTCAGGCTGATGTGCAAAGGGTATAACAGTAAACACTCTCATATCTATCTGCCAGGATACATGAGAATAAAAGAAAATACCAACCCCCTCCACCCAGCGGCCCCATGTATATTGAACATTGCTGTCACAAAGAACATGAAAGAAACGTGTTTCACTTTAAAGTTAAAACATTTGTTATCTTTGTATCCCTGCTCAGTAAAACTAAACATATCAAGTCCTAGAGTATCTTCAGTAACATTGTTTTAGGTAGAAAGACAGGAAGATTATGTGCAAAAGTTGTGTGTCTTAATGGGTGATGTCTGACTCATTTTCACAGCCCATGTTCCAAATCCACCTAATACTTATATCTACATTTTGAACAAAATACACAGCTCAGGTGGTGTAAAAGATTAGAGAATCATCTCCTGCTTTATTTTCTGTGGCTATGAACATGACTCCTGTAGTTATTGTCAAATCCCTTTCCTCACGTTCTGAGTGACAGTACATGAAGACACACTCATGATTTGACCTGATTTGAAAAAAGGAAGTTAATCTGTTTATTAACTCCAGTAATTACCATTAAAGTCCTTTCTTCATGTTACATGAAGCAGGAGGTGAATCATTAACATTGGGTTAATATAAAGCCACCAATTGTAGAAAGTCAGAAACCTCAAACTACTGAACTTGAAGAAATCTCCCTAGAGTTTTCTCATTTAGCTACATGAATGGGGAGACAGAAAAGAACAAGGAAAGTGGGAGAAAATCCAGAAATTAAATGAATTAGGAGATAATCATTACCAAAGTTTCAGTTCTAAATAACTGCAAATCATGAGTGAGGATATCATGGGCTGGTGGAAAACTGCCCAAAATTATATAGTATATTAACTGGCAAACAAGAGACGGCAAATACTTTCCAACATAATGTTGTTGCAGCGGAGAAAATTTGAAGAAGTAAAGGATAGAAGCCATAAAGTGGCTTCTTTACACAAATGATTAAGGGAGGATTCACTGCAAGGACACTGATAGAGTAAACACATAAATGGGAGATGTTAAAAAAGTATAAAGCTTTACACGAATAAACATGCTTGCAAGAATCTTGGTTAACAAGAAGAGTGTTGTGAGGAAGGTCCAAGACCTTAGCATACAAATGGGAAGCTAAAAAGTTTTGTAGACTAAAGGGAAACAAAAGAATGAGGTCCCCCAAAAAAGGGTGACTGTGACCTTCAAATAATAACAGAATAGATGTCCGGAAAAGAGAAGATGGATTGAAAGAAGGCCTAGATACAGCCAAAGGATAATCAGATACAACATTTGAAGAAAGTACTCTTCATTAAGGTCTTGGAACGAAAATCCATAAAAAAGTTATAGAAAATAAAGGATTTATATCTAAATGTAAAAAGAGTGAAAGTGACTAGTCAAATTAAAACACATTGCTAATTCTGCCAAGTTGGGGCAGATAAAGGGACTGTGAGATCTGGAGTAAGGGGAAGATGGATAGAGGAACTTATAGAAAGCATGATGAGATCTACAAACCAAGGTATTTGAGGCCAGAAGGGGACAATGACAATATAATATTTATTATTTTGCTTGATCTTGGAAAGGGCCCCAGTGGGAGGGGGGCATAATAACAGAAGATAATATGTATGCCAAGGATGAAGAAACAACTGAGGTAGTCTTCTACTGGGTCTGTGAATCACTGAAAAGAGCAGGAGGACCACGTATTGATGATTTAAGTAACTTACTAAGGTGGGCTGGTTCTATTGCATGTATACAAATACAATGTTTGTGAGTTTCTTATAGTAAGATAAAATGCCATGAATTCCATTAATGTAATGGAAAAATATCCCTGGGGTAAACAGTTACATCAGATAGCTTCCCTTCCAGAATGCATGGTGTCTGTAGCAAAAAGAAACAAATTAAAGTGTTAGAGGCAAAAGCCTACTGCAATTAATGTCAGATACAATGGGAGTGAGGACAATGACCTGTTGAGAATGATGAAGAAAATTAAGCTGTACGGGATGCATGTGAAAGTGGCTGAACAGAATGATTTTTATTGGCTCTTGCATAAATTTAATATCAATTATGTGAAAGTGCTCTAAGGCCTCTTTGTGATGGCTAACAAAGGTTTACCAGTGGGCAGGAATTACCCATACTGTAATGAGATGATAACCAAAGCAACACCTAGTCGAGATGGTGAAAAAGCTGTTTGTGAGGATGATCATACACCTATTTGATGTTAATGCAAATAGTAGTTAGTGTTTAGCTGTATGGCCAAGTTGTGATGAGCCTATAGCAAGATAGGTAAGAATAAAGTCCTTAGCACCTGTAACATGGCAAGAAGGTTGTAGAGAACCATGGTGAACATCTGTGGAGAAGTATATAGAGGAACACAAACTGAAAATCTGCAATGAAAGAGTTAAGTGAGTTGGATGAATCCAGATATACATACATGCATTTCTGAGCTCAGTAGCAGAAAAGTTCTGTAAAAAAGCAGAATTAACCAAAGTTTTTGTTGCCCCTGGAAATATTGTAACAAAGAAAAATAATTGTGTTTTTGGGTGACCACAACTCATTAAAGCCCTCTGGAGATAAGAACAGCAAATAAAGGGTACCCTGCAACCTTAGCTAAACCTGGCCATGTGCCACTGGACATTTTTAGGAAATATTATTTGCTTGTTTAATAGCCATAAATGCATATGCTGCGCTAAAGGCTTCTCAAATATTGATCTGCGTCTCAATGTGGTGGTGTAAAATAAGCGAACATTTGACAAACTTGTTAAAAGTATAGATGTCTACAATTGGATAGAAATTACCCTCCCTGTACATCACAAAGATAGTTGACTAAAATCATTATCCTCGAGGGATCTTTAATAATTTTTTCTGCAAGGTGATGGTCCTCTATAAAGACAAACTATAAGAAAATAAACCTGTTGGAGGAAGGTAAAATATATTTTATATCCAAAGAAAAAAAATATTGACATTATTGTCAGAAACAGATTTAATCAACAGTATCTCTGTCTTGCAAGTGGGAGGACTTTCAGGGGAATAAGGACCCAATTGAGCTTGGCCTGAAAAAGATTTTGGAACAATTTTGGAGAACAAAAGTTTATGTAAAGAAATATCAGCATCACAGTCTATTAGATTGTGCAAGGATGCATCATCCAACAGTGTAATAGTGATATAGTTTGCTAGAATTTCCAAAAATGAAAATCAGATTTTGTGATTGGGGTAAGAAGGGAAGAAATGTTTGCTCTAATAATATTGTTATCTGTGTTCTTTAATTAGAGATCATTTGATACATGATAGAAACTCTCAGCACATTAAAAGTAGTTTGTAACAGTCGAAGTTGCTAGGCTCCTGGTTGTCAGTTTGTTTTAAAGAGACACTGAACCCAAATTTTTACTTTCATGATTCAGATAGAGCACAACATTTTAAAGGGACACTGAACCCAATTTTTTTCTTTTGTGATTCAGATAGAGCATGACATTTTAAGCAACTTTCTAAGTTACTCCTATTGTCAAATTTTCTTCATTCTCTTGGTATCTTTATTTGAAATGCAAGAATGTAAGTTTAGATGCCGGCCCATTTTTGGTGAACCTGCGTTTTCCTTGCTGATTGGTGGATAAATTCATCCACCAATAAAAAAGTGCTGTCCAGAGTTCTAAACCAAAAAAAGCTTAGATGCCTTCTTTTTCAAATAAAGATAGCAAGAGAACGAAGAAAAATTGATAATAGTAGTAAATTAGAAAGTTGCTTAAAATTGCATGCTGTATCTGAATCACGAAAGAAAAAAAATTGGGTTCAGCAACTGTCTAATTTACTCCTATTATCAATTTTTCTTCGTTCTCTTGCTACCTTTATTTTAAAAGCAGGAATGTAAATCTTAGCAGCCAGCCCATTTTAGGTTCAGCACCATGGATAGCGCTTGCTTATTGGAGGCTTACATTTACCCACCAAAAAGCAAGCATAACCCAGGTTCTCAAACAAAAATGGGCCGGTTACTATGCATCACATTCCTGCTTTTTAAATAAAGATAGCAAGAGAACAAAGAAAATGTGATAATAGGAGTAAACTAGAAAGTTGTTTAAAATTTCATGCTCTATCTGAATCATGAGAAAAAAAATTGGGTTTAGTGTTTCTTTAAGAAATTAGCTATGTTCTTTATGATGAATTGCTCAATATGGAGAAAGGAAGTTTCAGAATGGTCTGCATAGGAGAGGTCAGACTTTTAAGGAATCAGAAGGAGCACAAAATATTTACTTAAAAAGTATTACCAGTATGCTTATGGTACTTTAATTCTCAGGTCTGGGATAACGTTCATAAAGACAAAAACCATGAAAAAATCTCCTGTGAAGGAAAACTTTGGGGTAGTTAATTCAACTTCAAAGAAGGAACATTTAAGAGTTTCCATGTGATTTAAAGTGTGATACTGGTGGCTGCAGTGGCTAGGATTGATGTGCTGTGAGGTACTTCATGTGCATTATTGCCAATCAAGGAGTTAAACCACTGTTGCAAGAGCCTTATGTCTGTTTAAGTCAATGAGGCCGAATTATCAAATGTCTGTCGGACTTGATCCGACAGTGCGGATCAGGTCCGACAGACTTTGCTCAATGCGGAGAGCAATACGCTCTACGTATTCAGCATTGCACCAGCAGCTCACAAGAGCTGCTGGTGCAACGCCGCCCCCTGCAGTCTCGCGGCCAATAGGCCGCCAGCAGGGAGGTGTCAATCAACCAGATTGTACTCGTTCGGGTTGAATTGTGGTGATTCATGTCCACCTTCTCAGAGCAGGTGGACAGGTTTATGGAGCAGCGGTCTTTAGACCGCTGCTTCATAACTGCTGTTTCTGGCGAATCTGAAGACTCGCCAGAAACACAGTCCTTCAAGCTCCATTCGGAGCTTGATAAATGGGCCTCAAAAGCTTAATTTGCTGCTTCATGTCAGTTTCTGTTTATCAAGTATTTAAATCCCAGTTGCTAGTGTTTTATGCAGCAATGATTTAATCCTTTGATTGTCCATGTTTGTCTATGGTAGACAAGAGGTTAATTCACAGCTGCATGCACGTTTATGGCAATCAAGGGGTTACATCACGGCTGTGGGTATTTACCAATTATAGTGACACTTCTTTAGAAAGGCGCTTTTTATTTAGCAACAACTTAAAAACTTGGATTCAGAAGCAAATTACGGAATGACCATTACCATTAAGTGATCACTTTAACCCAGGAACTTTCAATATATATATTTTTTTATATAAAGATGAATTATATAGTTTTTATAACTGCTGTCTATAATGTATATTACTGTTTATATTGTACACATTGTTTTTATTTTACATAACCAGTTTTTATACCTAATACTGTTTTATATAACGGTGCCGTAGAACGTCTATCATTTTATTTTAACCTTCCACATAACTTTTCCTTATAACCCCTGACAAACACCTGCTACATGTTTTCCATATGTATTTATACACCTCTGTTGAGTTACTTGCTGTAATAACTTCTCTTGGGTAAATAATTGACCTCTGTTATATCTGCTCTTATTTAAAAAAAGGCATTATAATATTTGTTATACAAAGGCCTTTGATAACACCTCTACCTATTATTTCCCATTTATACATATAACACATAGGGCCAGATTACAAGTGGAGCGCTATTTAACGCTCCCGTTCGAGCGTTAACTGTGCTAGAAGTAAGCTTTTTTATGAAAGTAAAATGTTTTCACTCACGCGCTAACCTGGCGAGCGCAAAAAGTTGAATTTAGAATATTGCGTGCACGTTCACTTATTCCCCCATAGAAGTCAATGGAGAAAAAAAAAGTGGAAAAAAACCCTAACACCCTATTCTCACACAAACCTGATCGCATATTCTCATGTGCGCTAACCTGAGGTGAAAATATTAATATTTCACATTCCAATGTTCTTCACATACAAGAATACGTTCTATTTATTCATAAATACATATTTCTACATATATTTGATAGTATTTTAGTACAATATATATCTATACATATACATATATATATATATATATATAATAGGTATAGATATTTACATATATATATATATATATATATATATATATATATTATAAATACTTAGAATATATTCTGCTATGTGCAAAACATTGAAATATGAAATATTTACAATAAATACAGTATAAAACTTAATAAAATATGAATATTGCATAAATATGATTTTTAATGTTTTCATCTACTTAACTGAAAAGTGTGTAAATGAAAAAGCCCGGTGTTTGTGTATTACTGAGAGGCAGCATGTGATTGCATCTCTGGACTAGCACTATACAACATGGAGACAAGTTTTCCCTGGTGTCTATGACCAGACCCTCCCTACACTGTGCGGCCCTTACCTCATACAGATTGAGATAGAAGAGTGTAAGTAGATGCCGAAAAGAACTAGGATCTTGATCTCCTAAATTTTGACTCTATGAACTTTTGGCACATAATAACCCTTTGATTGCTGTATTCATCACCCAGGAGTTACTGTTTTTTCTTCTACTGGGACATTTTATTTATATATGATTTTTATACCGTTTTAATGTCTATTAGACTTAAATTGTGTTTTATTTACTATGACCTTTAACAGTACATAACTGTTAAAATCTCAACATTGACTGTATAACACCATTTGTAATTACTGTGCTTGTGGATATCAATTTATTTTATATTATTTTATATTATTTCATATACTTTTAAATTATTAACTTTTTGCGCCAATTCACAACCCCCCTTTTTCTTCTTTAATATATATATATATGTCTTTTTTCTAACACCTGAGACCGCATATCTTTTGAGCCCTTATGACTTTTCTGTGCAATATTCTTTTTTAATATTTTTTATAAGATTGTGTTATTATGAGTGTAACTGTACTTTGTAATGTATTTTTTATGTGTTTTGTACAACTTTTTTGTTTTGCGAAACAGTTAACCAGAGCTCTGAGGACATGGTAATCATTCTAGCGTAAGTCGAGATTGCACTCAAGCGATCGTGTTTACTTTCAACACGTCATTTGAGCGATAAGCCCGACAAGCTATGGGGCATGCTTTTTTGCAAAATATATATCTATATGAATAAATATAAATATACACACATATAAATATATATATATCATAGAATTTGACAGTATATAAGAACCAAAAGGCCTATTAAGTTGACCCTTATTACATGTTACTGTTTTCTTAGATTGAATAAAAAAATGCCTAGGACATTTATTAGGGTTTTACAGTTTCTGAGGCCCATTTATCAAGCTCTGTTCGGAGTTTGTGGGCCTGTGTTTCTGGCGAGTCTTCAGACTCGATAGAAACACAAGTTATGGAGCAGTGGTCTAAAGACCGCTGCTCCATAACCCTGTCCGCCTGCTCTGATGAGGCGGACAGGAATCGCCACAATTCAACCCGATCGTCTGCAGGGGGCGGCGTTGCACAAGCAGCTCTTGTGAGCTGCTGGTGCAATGCTGAATACGGAGAGCGTATTGCTCTCCTCATTCGGCAATGTCTGTCGGACCTGATCCGCACTGTTGGGTCAGGTCCGACAGACATTTGATAATTCTGCCTGTGTTTACCACCTCTATTGGACGTTTATTCCATGAACCCATCACCCTTTCTGTAAAAATAAATTGCTTCCTCACATTTCTCCTGAATCTGCTACCCTCTAACTTATTATTTATTTTTATCATTTTTATGGAAAATGCTTTCAGCTGAGCTTCCACTTTATTAAGTCTCTTCTTATATTTGAAGGGTTCTATCGTGTCACCTCTTTCCCTTCTCTTCTCTAAACTATACATATTTATATCATAGAGTCTTTCTTTTGTATGTTTTATATTTTAGACCATGTACCATTTTAGTAACCCTACTTTATTGATATCCTTCTGGAGCTATGGTCTCCAGAACTGTACACATTATTCCAGATAGATATATAAGGCATATACAAATATATAGAAATATATATTTAAAAATATAATTTTTTTCTAACTGAAGGACACAGGAATTTCAAGTATTTCTATTCAAAACATTAAAAGTTAATACAAATTATACAAATTATATTGCATGTTTCGATTTATTTGACTGGGAAGGTCTTAAAAGTGTATATATATATATTTGTATATATGTGCTTATTTGTATGTATGTACATATATTTACACACATAAACTCATGCATGCAGTATAGACATGTATACATACACACACACATACACAGATATATATATATACACAGCATATGTATGAGCCCTTTCCAGTCAAACACCTTGACTTATACCATATACCTTTTTAATCCTTTAAAAAAAAAGATAATTCAATATTAAACTGATATTTTTTATTAAAAATGTGTATATATGAATGTAATACTTTATTGCAATATATTTTAGATTAGTATTTTGCAGCCTTTTTAATTGTTACACTTTACTTCAAGTCTCAAGTCACACTAAATATTCTAGCACTGTTTCAGCTTTTGCTCGAGTGCAACCTATAACTTTTGACTTGTAATATCACCACTATTTAGCAAGGTTGCATTGTAATATCCATTGAAAATAGGTTGAGCTAGAGGAATGTGGGCCGTGCTAGCTCTTCTCTGGTAAATTGGATTTACCATGGCCTTGAAATATTAAGTTGCGTGCTAATGTTAGGGTGGTCTAGAGATATTGCTTATCGCGTCTCACGCTATCATTAGAGTGCCACTTGTAATCTAGCCCTCTGCCTTTATCTATATCTGCAAATACATTAGATACATAGGGATTTAGAAGGAATTTTATAATTTGTATGTGCATAGATAGAAAGACAGACAGATAAATAGACAGACATTGATTGACACAAACACACACACACTATAATTCCATTTAAACCTCTATTTACCTAAGTTATGTATTCTTTCCTTTAATTGATTATATTATCTGTAATACCTTATTTTATCTTATTCTATTCTGAATTCCTTTGCAGAGTTGATATATTAGTAGTGATGTCACATCATTTGGCATTTTCCAATTTTTCTTTATTTTTTCATTAATATTTCTTTCTTTTTCCATAAAAATGACAGGTATTGAAATTTGGAGAAGATACAGAGGTCAAGTTCAGTATCATAGTTTTTCATGTCCTATCAATCCCCATTCTCACCACTTTCTCTTCCAGACTGGGGCTATTCCAGCCCTCTGACTTCCCTTGTAGCATTCCCTCCAACCATCCCACCCTCATACCCCATATCAATAACAGAAAAAGGGGTAAGTACCAGATGGGCAGTTTGAGAGTTGGAGAGGTTTGGGATTTCACAGGGTTAAAAGTGCACAGGTTACACCCAAAACTGGCAAAGGCAATGGGGCAATCAGAACAGGTAAAGGAACCCTGTCACCATCACTCTCCACAGAAAGACTTTTTTTTAGCTTTGATGGGTTGCACAAAAGGGATGGGGCAGTAGCAGGTCCCGTGCATTCCAATGTTTGCCCCAATCACTGACACTACCCATCTATTGTCTAGCCCCAGCAGTTCTAACATCATATCATCTTCATGTTAAACTTTCTTGGAGCATCTGCTGAGGAGAGCCCTGCATCCGACTTTCGTGGCACATACTCAATCTCAATGTTATGTTTGGTGTTCCCCTTCCCTCTACTCCAGAGGAAGAGTAGGACCAAGCAAAAGAGGACAACTCCCAGGAAGGAGATGAAGCCCATAGTAGTGGCAATAATAAGAGTCTTGATGTCAAATGGGAATGGGACACTTGCACGTGTACTGTTGATATCACTCTCATTTGGCTGGTTAGATATAAAGGCAAAGGTTTTATTGGGTTGGTGAGGCCAATTAGGTGAGAAGCTTCGCACATGCAGATGAGCTAGGGAGGTATCATTACCACCTGCATTGCTGGCTACACAGTGGTATGTCCCGTTATCCTGAATCTGAGCATAGCGCACCTCAAGAGTCCCATCAGAAAACACAGTCAGCCTTCCATTAGTTTTGCTGGTGATAAAAACTTTACGTGGAGATAGCCATAAAATGTTTGGTGGAGGGTCTCCATCAGCTCGGCAGAAGAAACGCACAGTGTGTCCTTCATCCACATTAACCACCTGTGGGCTGCGGTCCTGGATGCGAGCACGCCTGCAAGTGAAATAATTGGGCTGCAAAACATCTGGGAAGTCCTTGAACTCTCTTCCCTGAACATATTCTGGACTGGAGCAGGAGGGCTGCTGTCGGTTAAAGTTCAGCCGCCAGCGCCGCCGGAAGATCCATAAAAGACGGCAGTCACATGCCAAAGGATTCCGATCCAAAATGAGTGTCTCCAGGTTGCCCACTGAATGGAAAGATGATTCCTCCAGAGTGCTGAGGAGGTTAGAGGAGACATTTAGCACCCTAAGGTGATTGAGACCACGGAAGGCATATGGTTCCACAACAGTAAGCTGACCACCTACCAGGTGGAATTCTTGTAGTCTCAGCAATTCATGCATCATGGAGCCCTCCACAGCAGTGATAGGGTTGTAGGAAAGGTTGAGGAAACGGAGATAAACAAGGTGTCGGATGGCAACATAAGGGATGGAGCTTATATTACTATGTGTAATAGAAAGGGAAGTTAAATTCAGTCCATATAGACTGTTGGCAGTCATGGTATCCATATAGGGCCAGTGTGCTATCTCCAGAACCTTAAGTCGATTCAACCTCTTGAAGGAATAGTCTCTAATGACCATAATGTTAAGGTATCGGAGCCGCAGTGAAATTATGCCATGGAGATGGGAAAGAGCTTCCGTAGGTACAGAAGTAAGGTTGCACTTCTCCAGTGACAACTCTTCTAGACTGTTGAGACCACGAAATGCACGATGAGAGATGTAGACAAGGTCATTATCCCCAACTTCCAAAGACTTGAGGTTGTAGAGATCCTGGAACATATCATCCAGAAGGATCACTATCTTGTTCTCACTAATGTCCAGCTTGGTGAGGTTACTAAGCCCCGTGAATACCCCAAGAGGGATGAGTTTGAGGCGATTGTTTCGTAGCCCCAAAGAGCGCAAGTTGAACAAACCATTGAAGGCTCCTGGTTCAATAGTACTCACAATGTTCTCACTGAGCTCCAGCTCCTCCAGGTAGGGAAAAGCAGAGAACTCGTCCTGGTTGAGGATTTTGATGCGGTTCCTGCTCAGGTCCAGAAGACGAGTGTCTGTGGGTACTCCTTCTGGGACACTAAAGTGGCGTTTGCGGTGGCACAGCACAGATCGGTCCTGGGGGGAGCAATCACAGCGCTGGGGGCAGCCTGAAGCCAAGCCGCACAGGACAGTACCCACCACCAGCAGAAGGAGGATAGGACACAGGCAGGACAGCAATGGGTGAACCATACTGGAGGTCGGACTCACCTGTAAAGCAAACAAAAAAAGTCAATTAAAAGAGGAACGCTCAGGAGATAGTACAAGCTAAACATATATTGTTTTAAAAACTTCAGTATATATATATATATATATATATATATATATATATATAACCCGGTAGAGTCTTTGGGGTAGATTTATCAAGCAGCGATCGGGATGATTGACACCCCCTGCTAGCGCTAGCCCGAATGTGTAGGGGGCGGTATTGCACAAGTATTTCACACGAAATGCGTGTGCAATGATAAATGCCGACAGCATATGCTGTCGGCATTTATCGATGTCGTGCATGTCCGCCCGTCACTTGATAAATCGCCCCCTTAGTCTATATGGGAATAAACAATATATAAAAATTCATGAAGCATATAAAAATTATCATTACACATAAAGGAAGAGTTAAGTAGTGGGTGTCTGTGTAGGTCACAGAAGCATGGCAAAACATTTATAGCAATATAAGATACTGTATTGGCATTAATGGATCAAACAGTATACTGAGAAAACACTCCACTTAACCTTCCTTTCACAGCAGAGATACAAACACATAGTCGCAGCCCCTGAACTCACCTCCCCTTGCTATAACAGAGAAGTCAGGGCAATTAGACAATTAGTGATAATTACAGGCAAGGAATCTCAGTCTGGGAAAAACAGAAAAAAGTAACTCCTGCTGTGCTGAACAGGAGAGCAAAGCTATGTGTATCTCATGTGTAAGTTTAGATTGATCCTCAAAGTGACACCTACCACTCACTCTTTACAAAATGCAAATCTTTGCCTCATTAAGCTTCTGTCTCTGTAGTGCACAGCTATTTCTTACTATGCTCTTTTCTCTATAATATAAACAGCTATCTCTCTGTGCTTTTTCCTGTGTATCATACATTGCTATATCTTGCTTTGTTCCTCATTCTATAACATACACATCTATTCCTCTCTCCCTGCAGGTATACCTTACTCGCCTCCCCTCTTCATAATATCAACACCTCTCACTCTATTGCTCTTTCTGTATATAGCAGTTAAAGTCATCTGTCACTGTTGCTCTCCCTGTAATATTCAAATATGTCATTCACACTGCTGTACTCTACTTATTTAAACAGCATTCATATGTAAAAAGATTTCAGGCTAGATTACAAGTGGAGCGCTAAAAGTTACACACAAGCGCAAAGGGGTTTATCGCGGGTGTTTGTGCGCGTCTGATTTTTCTGCTCGTATTACAAGTTTAAAGAGAATGTGAATGCTTAAGCACAATTGAAGTTAACGCTCGTCAGGTTAGCGCAAACTCAGAGCTCTGGTTAACTGTTGTGCAAAACAAAAAAGTGTCACAAAACACATCAAAAATACATTACAAAGTAAAGTTACACTCATAATAACACTATCTAAATTTTTTTTTTTTCATAAGTTATAAGGGCTCAAAGATATGAGGTCAAAAAGTCAGACAAAGGGCTTTAACATAGAGATACATACATATATATGTCTAAATATATATGTAGAAATATATATATGTGTGTGTGTTTGTGTGTACAGATGTGTATATAAGTATTTACAGACATATTAACACATAAATACATACATACAATATGTACACACATATAGACATATATAAGTACATTGGTGCCCTTTGCAGTCAATTAGATGAAAACATGTAAAAGAATATTTATGCAATATTACACCAAGATTATGAGTTTTGCGTTAGAGGCTGTGCAGTGCTAACGAGCAGTTTTCTCTCACCGCTCACTTACCTACAGCGCTGGTATTACGTTTTTTACAAACCCGGCGTTAAAAGGCAAGAAGTGAGCGTTGAGCAAAATTTTGCTCATTACCGCACTCCAATACCAGTGCTGCTTAAGTCAGCGGTGAGCTGGTCGTACGTGCTCGTGCATGATTTCCCCATAGGAATCAACTGGGAGAGCCGGCTGAAAAAAGTCTAACACATGCAAAAAAGCAGCCCCATTGATTCTTATGGAGAAATAAAATTTATATATATATAAACACCCCTAATTTTACACTTATTAACCCCTAATCTGCTGCCCCCGACATCGCCGACACCTACATTATACTTATGAACCCCTAATCTGCTGCCCCCAACATCGCCGACACCTGCATTATATTTATTAACCCCTAATCTGCTGCTCCGGACACCGCTGCCACCTACATTATACTTATGAACCCCTAATCTGCTGCCCCCAACATCGCCGCCACCTACATTATATTTATTAACCCCTAATCTGCCGCCCCCAATGTCGCCGCTACCTACCTACATTTATTAACCCCTAATCTGCTGCCCCCAACGTTGCTGCCACTATAATAAACATATTAACCCCTAAACCACTGCACTCCTGCCTTACAAACATTAGTTAAATATTATTAACCCCTAATCTGCCATCCCTAACATCGATGCCACCTACCTACATTTATTAACCCCTAATCTGCTGCCCCCAACGTCGCCGCCACTATATTACTATATTAAAGTTATTGACCCCTAAACCTAAGTCTAACCATAAACCTAACACCCACTAACTTAAATACAATTTAAATAAATCTAAATAAATATTCCTATCATTAACTCAATTATTCCTATTTAAAACTAAATACTTACCTATAAAATAAACCCTAAGCTAGCTACAATATAACTAATAATTACATTGTAGCTATCTTAGGGTTTATTTTTATTTTACAGGCAAGTTTGTATTTATTTTAACTAGGTAGAATAGTTATTAAATAGTTGTTAACTATTTAATATCTACCTAGCTAAAATAAATACAAATTTACCTGTAAAATAAAACCTAACCTAAGTTACACTAACACCTAACACTACACTATAATTAAATAAATTAACTAAATTAAATACAATACCTAAATTAAATTAAATTAGCTAAAGTACAAAAAACAAACACTAAATTACAGAAAATAATAAACAAATTACAGATATTTAAACTAATTACACCTAATCTAATAGCCCTATTAAAATAAAAAAGCCCCCCCCCCCCCAAATAAAATGCATGTGAAGTTCAATCCTATTGGCCAATCCAATCAGCCAATAGGATTGAGCTGGCATTCTATTGGCTGTTCCAATCAGTCAATAGGATTTTTTTCTACCTTAATTCCGATTGGCTGATAGAATTCTATCAGCCAATGAGAATCTAAGGGACGCCATCTTGGATGATGTCACTTAAAAGTACCTTCATTCTGTTTTAGTCGTCGCCAGAAGAGGATGCTCCGTGTCGGATGTCTTGAAGAAAGACCCGCTCCGCGCCGGATGGATGAAGATAGAAGATGCCGTCTGGATGAAGACTTCTGCCCGTCTGGAGGACCACTTCTGCCCGGCTTGGATGAAGACTTCTGCCCGTCTGGAGGACCACTTCGCCCCGCTTGGATGAAGACGTCTACCGGTAAGTTGATCTTCAGGGGGTTAGTGTTATTTTTTTTTTAAGGGTGTATTGGGTGGGTTTTATTTTTAGGTTAGGGACTTTGGGCGGCAAAAGAGCTAACTGCCCTTTTAAGGGCAATGCCCACCCAAATGCCCTTTTCAGAGCAATGGGGAGCTTAGGTTTTTTTAGATAGAATTTTATTTGGGGGGTTGGTTGTGTGGGTGGTGGGTTTAACTGTTGGGGGGTTGTTTGTATTTTTTTTTACAGGTAAAAGAGCTGATTTCTTTGGGGCAATGCCCCACAAAAGGCCCTTTAAAGGGCTTTTGGTAGTTTAGCTAAGGCTAGGGTTTTTTTTTTATTTTGGGGGACTTTTTTTAATTTTAATAGGGCTATTAGATTAGGTGTAATTAGTTTAAATATCTGTAATTTGTTTATTATTTTCTGTAATTTAGTGTTTTTTTTTGTACTTTAATTTAGTTAATGTATTTAATTATAGTGTAGTATTAGGTGTTAGTGTAACTTAGGTTAGGTTTTATTTTACAGGTAAATTTGTATTTATTTTAGCTAGGTAGTTATTAAATAATTAATAACTATTTAATAACTATTCTACCTAGTTAAAACAAAAAAACCAACTTGCCTGTAAAATAAAAATAAACCCTAAGATAGCTACAATGTAACTATTAGTTATATTGTAGCTAGCTTAGGGTTTATTTTATAGGTAAGTATTTAGTTTTAAATAGGAATAATTGAGTTAATGATAGGAATATTTATTTAGATTTATTTAAATTATATTTAAGTTAGGGGGTGTTAGGTTTAGGGTTAGACTTAGGTTCAGGGGTTAATAACTTTCATATAGTGGCAACAGATTAGGGGTTAATAATATAATGTAGGTGTCGGCAACATTGGGGAAGGCAGATTAGGGGTTAATAGATATAATGTAGGTGTCGGCGATGTTGGGGGCAGCAGATTAGGGGTTCATAAATATAATGTAGGTGGCGGCGGTGTCCGGAGCGGCATATTAGGGGTTAAAAATTTTATTATAGTGTTTGCGATGCGGGAGGGCCTCGGTTTAGGGGTTAATAGCTAGTTTATGGGTGTTAGTGTACTTTTTAGCACTTTAGTTTTGAGTTTTATGTTACAGTGTTGTACCATAAAACTCATAACTACTGACTTTTAAATGCGTTCGGACTCTTGATAGGGTAGGCTGTACCACTCACTTTTTGGCCTCCCAGGACAGACTCGTAATATCAGCGCTATGGAAGTCCCATAGGATTCCCCCCCCCCCCCACTTATTTTGCCCCATTGACTTCTATGGGAGTATAGATTTTCATGCAATATTCAAAGTCCAGCTTTTTACACACATTGGGTTAACACGCAAGCGAAAACAGTTAATTTCAACTTGTAATATGAGCGCAACCCGACGCATGCAAAAAGCTTACTTCTAGCAGAGTTAATGCTTGAGCGGGAGAGTTAACGCTCCACTTGTAATCTGGCCGTTAGCTAGCTATGTTTCCCTACTATGACTTTCACAAACATCATATATTTAGTTGATATCTGCCTTCACCAATGTGCAATGACACCGGTGTTATTGAAAAGATCTGACAGACACACACACACATAATCTTATTTGGTCTCCTACTTTCCAAATGAGCACACTGTTTTCTAGAAGAGAAGTATCATTATGAGATCTAAATCCTTCAAGCTTTATCAGCGGCTCAGACATGTACAGTATTCTGTTTGGGGAAGTGTTGGGCCAGATAAAATAAATTGTAGGTTTACATTATGATCCCAAGACCCTAGGCCAGACACACCTTTTCTATACCCTTCCCTAATATCTCTCTCGGCTCCTTCTCTCTACAACATATGTGCAGCAGACTAGTGGAAATGGAGTGCAGGTAAAGTATGGGGATTAAGACAAACACTTCTGAGGGTCACACACAGACCCTGGGCTCTATTAACAGCTATTTCTACTAACTCTGCTTAACATTTTCCAGATGGATTTTTTTGTGCTACAAATATTAACTAAAACAGACTTCTATATAAACAAACATTACATGAGATATGCTTTAGCAAGAGAAATATATATACTGGCCCCTCCCACAGAGCACAGGAGTGATTTACCTCCATGTTTGAAACACTAACGTTGTACAATTTAGGAAAAGGGTCATATTTTTGCCCTGCTGCTTTAGATTTAACAGTGCTTCTCAGTAATATGCTCAGTCTTCTCTACAAAAGATACTGTCTGATTCATTTGCTTGTTCTTTATACAAGATGTACACAATATTAGAGGTTACAGGTTTTTTTAAAAATATTATGATAAACATAAAGCAGAAAAACACATCAAGCTGCACATCTATCCCACTGGGGATAGATGAGGGGGCTGTTCTCCCTACAGTGATCCTACACAGAGTGCATAGAGCACAACCAAGCATACAGGCCAAATGCAATGAGAAACAGCTGGAAGTTAACATCTCCTAGAGGGGTGAAGGAAATGAGTAGGACAAGGAGAGATGGATAATGAAGGAGGCAATCAAAAATAAGGATTTAGAGTGACAAATTAATTAAAAGTAAATTAAACAGCAAGTGAGGGCAGGTATACTTTGGAAAGAAAGAGAGAAAGAAAGAGGGAAAGAAAGAAAGAAAGACAAGAATTACATATTGACAATGGTAAAACCATATATAGTTTTATAGAGCAGTGCTATATCTGTAGACAAGAACAGCAGTAAATATATGTACTTGGCTTGAAGCAGCCCATATTGCTATTGAATCAAGTGTATGTATACACACACACACACATATATATATATGTATATATATATATATATATCTATATATATATATATATATATATATAACAAGCACAAAAACAGTAGTGTTATGCATCTATAACCATTACCACATAAGCATAGACACAAGCACATATATGAATAGATTGATTTATCTGTACCTGGCCCTCATTTTCCTGAGCTGTGAGATCTCTCTTCGATTTCCCATCCCAAATAAGCAGCACACAACACCCACCCAATAAAACAGTAACTCAAATAAGCCAAATTAATAATAAAAAAAAAATACTAATGACACAGGGGGACAGTCACACACACAATGACACAGGAACAACAGAACTATCACATGCAGTGGAACACAAACTGAATCACAATCAGAGAAGCACGGCAGCCATGCATACACACAAAATACACACTGCAATAAGGATGCTCAGTTATACTTACAGACAAAATCAGACACACAAGGACACACAAACAATGAGAGAAAGACGCACAAGGACACACACAGTAGCAGCACTCAGCAAGAAAATCCAGGGGTTGATTCCCAGATGCAGACGAAGAGGCAGAGAGCAGAAATATCTGTGAGCGCACACACACGCACACATACACAGTCACAGGCCGATGCTGCTAGGCAGGAGAAAGAGAGGGGGGAGTGTGAGACAGAATCAGAGTCAAGGGGGGGGGGGGGGAGAGAAAGATACAGATAGAAGGAAAGGAGGAGGCAGAATGTGTGCATGTGAGATGGGAGGACCAAAATAAAGATACAAGAAATATGAGAAAAAAGCAAGAAATAACTAAAATAGGATAAGGAGAATAATGCGAGAGAAATAGCTTTGTATACTGCTATAATGACACAGCAATTTACACTAGCATAGCTCTGCTGCTCACTATTGTACAGTGACATAGCTCTACTACTCACTATTGTACAGTGACATAGCTCTGCTGCTCACTATTGTACAATGACATAGCTCTACTACTCACTATTGTACAGTGAAATAGCTCTGCTGCTCACTATTGTACAGTGACATAGCTCTGCTGCTCACTATTGTACAGTGACATAGCTCTACTACTCACTATTATACAGTGACATAGCTCTGCTGCTCACTATTGCAGTGACATAGCTCTGCTGCTCACTATTGCACAGTGACATAGCTCTGCTGCTCACTATTGTACAGTGACATAGCTCTACTGCTCACTATTGTACAGTGACATAGCTCTGCTGCTCACTATTGTACAGTGACATAGCTCTACTGCTCACTATTGTACAGTGACATAGCTCTACTGCTCACTATTGTACAGTGACATAACTCTGCTGCTCACCATTGCACAGTGACATAGCTCTGCTGATCACTATTGTACAGTGACATAGCTCTGCTGCTCACTATTGTACAGTGACATAGCTCTGCTGCTCACTATTGTACAGTGTCATAGCTCTGCTGCTCACTATTGTACAGTGACATAGCTCTACTGCTCACTATTGTACAGTGACATAACTCTGCTGCTCACCATTGCACAGTGACATAGCTCTGCTGCTCACTATTGTACAGTGACATAGCTCTGCTGCTCACTATTGTACAGTGACATAGCTCTGCTGCTCACTATTGTACAGTGACATAGCTCTGCTGCTCACTATTGTACAGTGACATAGCTCTGCTGCTCACTATTGTACAGTGTCATAGCTCTGCTGCTCACTATTGTACAGTGACATAGCTCTACTGCTCACTATTGTACAGTGACATAACTCTGCTGCTCACCATTGCACAGTGACATAGCTCTGCTGCTCACTATTGTACAGTGACATAGCTCTGCTGCTCACTATTGTACAGTGACATAGCTCTGCTGCTCACTATTGTACAGTGACATAGCTCTGCTGCTCACTATTGTACAGTGACATAACTCTACTGCTCACTATTGTACAGTGACATAGCTCTGCTGCTCACTATTGTACAGTGACATAACTCCGCTGCTCACTATTGTACAGTGACATAGCTCTACTGCTCACTATTGTACAGTGACATAACTCTGCTGCTCACTATTGTACAGTGACATAACTCTGCTGCTCACTATTGTACAGTGACATAGCTCTGCTGCTCACTATTGTACAGTGACATAGCTCTACTGCTCACTATTGTACAGTGACATAACTCTGCTGCTCACTATTGTACAGTGACATAGCTCTGCTGCTCACTATTGCACAGTGACATAGCTCTGCTGCTCACTATTGCACAGTGACATAACTCTGCTGCTCACCATTGCACAGTTACATAGCTCTGCTGCTCACTATTGCACAGCGATAGCTCTGCTGCTCACTAATGTACACTGACATGGCTCTGCTGCTCACTATTGTACAGTGACATAGCTCTGCTGCTCACTATTGCACAGTGACATTGCTCTGCTGTTCACTAAATGTACAGTGACATAGCTCTGCTGCTCACTATTACACATTGACATAGCTCTGCTGCTCACTATTGTACACTAACATGGCTTTGCTGCTCACTAATGTACAGTGACATAGCTCTGATGCTCACTATTGCACAGTGACATAGTTCTGCTGCTCACTAATGTACACTGACATATCTCTGCTGCTCACTATTGTACAGTGACATAGCTCTGCTGCGCACTATTGCAAAGTGACATAGCTCTGCTGCGCACTATTGCACAGTGACATAGCTCTGCTGCGCACTATTGTACAGTGACATAGCTCTACTGCGCACTATTGTACAGTGACATAGCTTTGCTGCTCACTAATGTACACTGACATAGATCTGCTGCTCACTATTGCACAGTGACATAGCTCTGCTGCACACTATTGTGTACGGACATAGGTCTGCTGCTCACTATTGTACATTGACATAGCTCCACTGCTCACTAATTTACAGTGAAATAGTTCTGCTGCTCACTATTATACAGTGACATAGTTCTGCTGCTCACTATTATACAGTGACATAGCTCTGCTGCTCACTATTGCACAGTGACATAGCTCTGCTGCTCACTAATGTACAGTGACATAGCTCTACTGCTTACTATTGCACAGTGACATGGCTCTGCTGCTCAATAATGTACAGTGACATAGCTCTGTGGCTCACTATTGCACAGTGACATAGCTCTGCTGCTCACTAATGTACACTGACATATCTCTGCTGCTCACTATTGCACAGTGACATAGCTCTGCTGCTCACTATTGTACGGTGACATAGCTCTGCTGCTCACTATTGTAAAGTGACATAGCTCTGCTGCTCACTATTGTACAGTGACATAGCTCTGCTGTTCACTATTGTACAATTCCATATCTCTGCTACTCACTATTTTACTGTGACATTTCTCTGCTGCTCACCATTGTACAGTGACATAGCTCTGCTGCTCACCATTGTACACTGACATTACTCTGTTGCTCACTTTTGTACACTGACATAGCTCTGCTGCTCACTATTTTATTGTGACATTTCTCTGCTGCTCACCATTGTACAGTGACATAACTCTGCTGCTCACCATTGTACACTGACATTACTCTGCTGCTCACTTTTGTACACTGACATAGCTCTGCTGCTCACCAATGTACAGTGACATAGCTCTGCTGCTCACTATTGTACGGTGACAAAGCTCTGCTGCTCACTATTGTACACTGCCATATCTCTGCTACTCACTATTTTACTGTGACATATCTCTGCTGTTCACTATTGTACAGTGATATAGCTCTGCTGCCCACCATTGTACAGTGACATAGCTCTGTTTCTCACCATTGTACACTGATATTACTCTGCTGATCACTATTGTACACCGACCTAGCTCTGCTGCTCACCATTGCACAGTGACATAGCTCTGCTGCTCACTATTGCACAGTGACATAGCTCTTTTGCTCACTATTGCACAGTGACATAGTTCTGCTGCTCACTATTGCATGGTGACATAGTTCTGCTGCTCACCATTGTACAGTGACATAGCTCTACTGCTTTCTATTGTATAGTGACATAGGTCTGCTGCTCACTACTGTACAGTGACATAGCTCTGCTGCTCACTATTGTACAGTGACATAGCTCACCATTGTACAGTGACATAGCTCTGCTGCTCACCATTGTACACTGACATATATCTGCTGCTCACTATTGTACACTGACATAGCTCTGCTGCTCACTATTGTACACTGACATATATCTGCTGCTCACTATTGTACACTGACATAGCTCTGCTGCTCACCATTGTACACCGACATATATCTGCTGCTCACTATTGTACACTGACATAGCTCTGCTGCTCACCATTGTACAGTGACATAGCTCTGCTGCTCACCATTGTACACTGACATATATCTGCTGCTCACTATTGTACACTGACATAGCTCTGCTGCTCACTATTGTACACCGACATATATCTGCTGCTCACCATTGTACACTGACAGCTCTGTTGCTCACCATTGTACACTGACATAGCTCTGCTGCTCACCATTGTACAGTGACATAGCTCTGCTGCTCACCATTGTACACTGACATATATCTGCTGCTCACTATTGTACACTGACATAGCTCTGCTGCTCACCATTGTACACCGACATATATCTGCTGCTCACCATTGTACACTGACAGCTCTGTTGCTCACCATTGTACACTGACATAGCTCTGCTGCTCACCATTGTACAGTGACATAGCTCTGCTGCTCACCATTGTACACTGACAGCTCTGTTGCTCACCATTGTACACTGACATATATCTGCTGCTCACTATTGTACACTGAAATAGCTCTGCTGCTCACCATTGTACACTAACATAGCTCTGCTGCTCACCATTGTACACTGACATAGCTCTGCTGCTCACCATTGTACACTCGCATGGGTCTGAAGCTCAGTATTGTACACTCATATAGATCTGCTACCCAGCACTGTACACTCACATAGCTCTGCTACCCAACTCTGTACACTGATAGAGATCTGCTTCCCAGCTCTGTATACTAAGAGATAGCTCTGCTGCCCAGAGCTGTATACTGAGGGATAACTCTGCTGCCCAGCACTGTATACTGAGGGATAACTCTGCTGCCCAGAACTGTATACTGAGAGATAGCTCTGCTGCCCAGAGCTGTATACTGAGGGATAACTCTGCTGCCCAGCACTGTATACTGAGGGATAACTCTGCTGCCCAGAGCTGTATACTGAGGGATAACTCTGCTGCCCAGCACTGTATACTGAGGGATAACTGTGCTGCCCAGCTCTGTATACTGAGAGATAGCTCTGCTGCCCAGAGCTGTATACTGAGGGATAACTGTGCTGCCCAGCACTGTATACTGAGGGATAACTGTGCTGCCCAGCTCTGTATACTGAGAGATAGCTCTGCTGCCCAGCACTGTATACTGAGGGATAACTCTGCTGCCCAGCACTGTATACTGAGGGATAACTCTGCTGCCCAGAGCTGTATACTGAGGGATAACTCTGCTGCCCAGCACTGTATACTGAGGGATAACTCTGCTGCCCAGCACTGTATACTGAGGGATAACTCTGCTGCCCAGCACTGTATACTGAGGGATAACTCTGCTGCCCAGAGCTGTATACTGAGGGATAACTCTGCTGCCCAGCACTGTATACTGAGGGATAACTCTGCTGCCCAGAGCTGTATACTGAGGGATAACTCTGCTGCCCAGAACTGTATACTGAGAGATAGCTCTGCTGCCCAGCACAGTATACTGAGGGATAACTCTGCTGCCCAGAACTGTATACTGAGAGATAGCTCTGCTGCCCAGAACTGTATACTGAGGGATAACTGTGCTGCCCAGCTCTGTATACTGAGGGATAACTCTGCTGCCCAGCACAGTATACTGAGGGATAACTCTGCTGTCCAGCACTGTATACTGAGGGATAACTGTGCTGCCCAGCTCTGTATACTGAGAGATAGCTCTGCTGCCCAGAGCTGTATACTGAGGGATAACTCTGCTGTCCAGCACTGTATACTGAGGGATAACTCTGCTGCCCAGAACTGTATACTAAGAGCTATCTCTACTGCCCAGCACAGTATACTGAGGGATACCTCTGCTGCCCAGCGCTGTATACTGAGGGATACCTCTGCTGCCCAGTGCTGTATACTGAGGGATAACTCTGCTGCCCAGCGCTGTATACTAAGAGATAGCTCTACTGTCCAGCGCTGTATACTGAGGGATACCTCTGCTGCCCAGTGCTGTATACTGAATAGATCTGGTGTAGAAGTCTATATACTGATAGCACTGTTCCCCAGTGTTATATATTAAAAGATAGTATTTTTCCCCAGCACTGTATACTGAGAGATATCTCTGTTTCCCAACTCGGTATAACAAGAGATAGCTCTGCTAGCATTGTATAATGATAGCTTTCTTGCCCAGTGGTATATACTGAGGTATAGCTCTGCTGTCCAGTGCCATATACTGAGTGATAGCTCTGCTGCCTAGTACCCTATACTGAGGTATAGCTTTGATGCACAGGGCCATATACTGAGGTATACCTCTGATCCACAGGGCCATATACTGAGGTATACCTCTGATGCACAGTGCCATATACTGGGGTATATCTCTTCTGCTCAGTGCCATATACTGGGGTATATCTCTTCTGCTCAGTGCTATATACTGAGGTATATCTCTTCTGCTCAGTGCCATATACTGAGGTATAACTCTTCTGCTCAGTGCCGTATACTGAGGTATATCTCTTCTGCTCAGTGCCGTATACTGGGGTATATCTCTTCTGCTTAGTGCTATATACTGGGGTATAACTCTTCTGCTCAGTGCCATATACTGGGGTATAACTCTTCTGCTCAGTGCCATATACTGAGGTATACCTCTGATGCACAGGGCCATATACTGAGGTATACCTCTGATGCACAGTGCCATATACTGAGGTATACCTCTGATGCACAGTGCCATATACTGAGGTATACCTCTGATGCACAGTGCCATATACTGGGGTATATCTCTTCTGCTCAGTGCCATATACTGAGGTATACCTCTGATGCACAGTGCCATATACTGAGGTATACCTCTGATGCACAGTGCCATATACTGAGGTATACCTCTGATGCACAGTGCCATATACTGAGGTATACCTCTGATGCACAGTGCCATATACTGAGGTATACCTCTGATGCACAGTGCCATATACTGAGGTATACCTCTGATGCACAGTGCCATATACTGAGGTATACCTCTGATGCACAGTGCCATATACTGAGGTATAACTTTTCTGCTCAATGCTATATACTGGGGTATATCTCTTCTGCTCAGTGCTATATACTGGGGTATATCTCTTCTGCTCAGTGCCATATACTGGGGTATAACTCTTCTGCTCAGTGCCATATACTAAGGTAAAACTCTTCTGCTCAGTGCCATATACTGGGGTATATCTCTTCTGCTCAGTGCTATATACTGGGGTATATCTCTTCTGCTCAGTGCTATATACTGGGGTATATCTCTTCTGCTCAGTGCCATATACTGGGGTATAACTCTTCTGCTCAGTGCCATATACTAAGGTAAAACTCTTCTGCTCAGTGCCATATACTGAGGTATAACTCTTCTGCTCAGTGCCGTATACTGGGGTATATCTCTTCTGCTCAGTGCTATATACTGAGGTATAACTCTTCTGCTCAGTGCTATATACTGGGGTATAACTCTTCTGCTCAGTGCTATATACTGAGGTATAACTCTTCTGCTCAGTGCTATATACTGGGGTATATCTCTTCTGCTCAGTGCTATATACTGGGGTATATCTCTTCTGCTCAGTGCTATATACTGAGGTATAACTCTTCTGCTCAGTGCTATATACTGAGGTATAACTCTTCTGCTCAGTGCTATATACTGAGGTATAACTCTTCTTCTCAGTGCTATATACTGAGGTATAACTCTTCTGCTCAGTGCTATATACTGGGGTATATCTCTTCTGCTCAGTGCCGTATACTGAGGTATATCTCTTCTGCTCAGTGCCGTATACTGGGGTATATCTCTTCTGCTTAGTGCTATATACTGGGGTATAACTCTTCTGCTCAGTGCCATATACTGGGGTATAACTCTTCTGCTCAGTGCCATATACTGAGGTATACCTCTGATGCACAGGGCCATATACTGAGGTATACCTCTGATGCACAGTGCCATATACTGGGGTATATCTCTTCTGCTCAGTGCCATATACTGAGGTATACCTCTGATGCACAGTGCCATATACTGAGGTATACCTCTGATGCACAGTGCCATATACTGAGGTATACCTCTGATGCACAGTGCCATATACTGAGGTATACCTCTGATGCACAGTGCCATATACTGAGGTATACCTCTGATGCACAGTGCCATATACTGAGGTATACCTCTGATGCACAGTGCCATATACTGAGGTATAACTTTTCTGCTCAATGCTATATACTGGGGTATATCTCTTCTGCTCAGTGCCATATACTGGGGTATATCTCTTCTGCTCAGTGCTATATACTGGGGTATATCTCTTCTGCTCAGTGCCATATACTGGGATATAACTCTTCTGCTCAGTGCCATATACTAAGGTAAAACTCTTCTGCTCAGTGCCATATACTGGGGTATATCTCTTCTGCTCAGTGCTATATACTGGGGTATATCTCTTCTGCTCAGTGCCATATACTGGGGTATAACTCTTCTGCTCAGTGCCATATACTAAGGTAAAACTCTTCTGCTCAGTGCCATATACTGAGGTATAACTCTTCTGCTCAGTGCCGTATACTGGGGTATATCTCTTCTGCTCAGTGCTATATACTGAGGTATAACTCTTCTGCTCAGTGCTATATACTGGGGTATAACTCTTCTGCTCAGTGCTATATACTGAGGTATAACTCTTCTGCTCAGTGCTATATACTGGGGTATATCTCTTCTGCTCAGTGCTATATACTGAGGTATAACTCTTCTGCTCAGTGCTATATACTGAGGTATAACTCTTCTGCTCAGTGCTATATACTGAGGTATAACTCTTCTTCTCAGTGCTATATACTGAGGTATAACTCTTCTGCTCAGTGCTATATACTGGGGTATATCTCTTCTGCTCAGTGCTATATACTGGGGTATATCTCTTCTGCTCAGTGCTATATACTGGGGTATATCTCTTCTGCTCAGTGCTATATACTGGGGTATATCTCTTCTGCTCAGTGCTATATACTGGGGTATATCTCTTCTGCTCAGTGCTATATACTGAGGTATAATTCTTCTGCTCAGTGCTATATACTGAGGTATAACTCTTCTTCTCAGTGCTATATACTGAGGTATAACTCTTCTGCTCAGTGCTATATACTGGGGTATAACTCTTCTGCTCAGTGCTATATACTGGGGTATATCTCTTCTGCTCAGTGCTATATACTGAGGTATAACTCTTCTGCTCAGTGCTATATACTGAGGTATAACTCTTCTGCTCAGTGCTATATACTGGGGTATATCTCTTCTGCTCAGTGCTATATACTGGGGTATAACTCTTCTGCTCAGTGCTATATACTGAGGTATAACTCTTCTGCTCAGTGCTATATACTGGGGTATAACTCTTCTGCTCAGTGCTATATACTGAGGTATAACTCTTCTGCTCGGTGCTATATACTGAGGTATAACTCTTCTGCTCAGTGCTATATACTGGGGTATATCTCTTCTGCTCAGTGCTATATACTGAGGTATAACTCTTCTGCTCAGTGCTATATACTGGGGTATATCTCTTCTGCTCAGTGCTATATACTGAGGTATAACTCTTCTGCTCAGTGCTATATACTGAGGTATAACTCTTCTGCTCAGTGCTATATACTGGGGTATATCTCTTCTGCTCAGTGCTATATACTGAGGTATAATTCTTCTGCTCAGTGCTATATACTGAGGTATAACTCTTCTGCTCAGTGCTATATACTGAGGTATAACTCTTCTGCTCAGTGCTATATACTGGGGTATAACTCTTCTGCTCAGTGCTATATACTGAGGTATAACTCTTCTGCTCAGTGCTATATACTGGGGTATATCTCTTCTGCTCAGTGCTATATACTGAGGTATAACTCTTCTGCTCAGTGCTATATACTAAGGTAAAACTCTTCTGCTCAGTGCTATATACTGAGGTAAAACTCTTCTGCTCAGTGCTATATACTGAGGTAAAACTCTTCTGCTCAGTGCTATATACTGGGGTATATCTCTTCTGCTCAGTGCTATATACTGGGGTATATCTCTTCTGCTCAGTGCTATATACTGAGGTATAACTCTTCTGCTCGGTGCCATATACTGAGGTATAACTCTTCTGCTCAGTGCTATATACTGGGGTATATCTCTTCTGCTCAGTGCTATATACTGGGGTATATCTCTTCTGCTCAGTGCTATATACTGGGGTATATCTCTTCTGCTCAGTGCTATATACTGGGGTATATCTCTTCTGCTCAGTGCTATATACTGGGGTATATCTCTTCTGCTCAGTGCTATATACTGGGGTATATCTCTTCTGCTCAGTGCTATATACTGAGGTATATCTCTTCTGCTCAGTGCTATATACTGAGGTATAACTCTTCTGCTCGGTGCCATATACTGAGGTATACCTCTTCCGCTTATTGCTGTATACCGAGGGATAGCCCTGCTATGATATCTAGCACATTTTGTTTGCTGCCAATTTCAGTATATTGTTTTTTTTTGCTGAGCTCCTGGAGAGCAGCTGTTGCGCAGGAATAGTAGACTTACTGCTGGGGGCAGGTAATTACAGCAACGAGTGATTAATAATTAATGCAGCCGGTGAGTAAACATCATAGAGGTACACCGCTCACTCCAGGCCACCATGTTACCTTCCTGTCACACAAGCGCAGAACTCAGTACCACAAATCCAATATGCAAACTGTCCTGGCGAGTATTAGCTACTATTGCACAGAGATAATTCCTTCTACTATGCACAGGGCTTGGGCTAGTACAGCATGATGTGCTGAATAAAGTGTGACTGCAGAGGAGCACACAGGACAGACACACATCACTATATCTTGTGATAATTATTATAGATATATTGTTCAAAATCCTTTCTGAACTCTAGAGATATCAGAACATTTTCACCACAGAGTTGCAGAACAGTGGGGGTTAAGCACTAGAACGTGCCATACTGTGCACCCTTCAGCCTGTAATACTATTACAAGATTAAATTGATTTCCTACTTTCAAACTGCTGTCAGTAAATAGAAGGGGAGGGGGGTACTTTGGGGAATAGCGACAAAGAACAGAGGGGGAAAATGGAGAAATTAGAATGGAATGAAAGAATAAGAAATGGGGGGATAGGAAAGAAACAAAGCAACTAGATATCTAAAGGACCAAATAACAGAATGGAATGATGGGAGAGGGATAGAGAAGAGATGGAGGAGGCAAAGAGTGCATGAAGAACAGAGCTTTGTAAATTGTACAGAGGTGTGATTTCTCTTCATTCTTTATCTCCTCCCTACACTTCTCTCTTTATTACCTCTGTCCACACTCATGCAGCTGAATTAATTCCTCTTTTGCAGAAAATGACAGCAATATTAAAAATGGAGAGAGGAAACTGTGCCCAGAATCATAATCCAGGTGCGGAAGATGTGAAATGGGAACAAGTAGTAGGAGGGCAGTGGTTCAACAGTCACTTAACCATTCAACGCTGGCCAGGGGTCAAAGGATTAACAATAATAAGAGCACAACCTCACCGATTTCAAAAAGGGGACACAATATATAAATAGACTAAGGAAAAGAGAGAGAGATGAACAGAGGAAGAATGGTGGAAGAAAAGTAAAAACAAAAGAGAAAAATAGATAGATAGATAGATAGATAGAGACAGATGATAGATAGTTAGATGATAGATAGATAGAGATGATAGATAGATAGATAGATAGAGACAGATGATAGATAGTTAGATGATAGATAGATAGAGATGATAGATAGATAGATAGATAGATATAGATAGATAGATAGATATAGATAGATAGATAGATAGATAGATAGATAGGGATGGTAGATAGATAGGGATGGTAGATAGATAGGGATGGTAGATAGATAGATAGATATGGATGATATATAGGGATGATAGATAGATAGATGATAAATATAGATGATAGATAGATGATTTATAGATAGATATATGATAGATACATAGATAAAGAGGATTGGTGGCTGCACATAGATGCCTTGTGTGATTGGCTCACTTATGTGCATTGCTAGTTCTTCAACAAAGGATATCTAAAGAATTAAGCAAATTATGCAATTTCTATGGTTTTAAGAGACACAGAAAAAGGTGAGGACTAGCGGTGGAGAAGTACAAGCAGAAGGTGGAAGGAAGCAATATAAGAAGCATAGCTGGGAGAGAGAGTGGACAGAGTGTTGAGACCCATAGTAAATTGCTCAACAGTGAATGGGAAGACTAATTTCAACAAAAAGAGATATATATACAGTATATAGGTAGAAATACTATTTCCCTAAGGAACAACAACACGTAACAGACATTGGATTAAGCTAATGAGCATAAGGAGATATCTCAGCCCTCTTACAGATGATAACCGAATAGAAAGTGTACACTATCTTACCTATATCATTAGCTATGATTGGTTCAGGTTTTCAAGCCTCTGTTGCATACCTATTACTATTACCCGGGTCTCACTACTAACACAGAACTCAACAAATTTGTTAACAATGTAGGAATCAGCCTAAAACGGTAGGAGCCAGAAGTCTTTATGATGATAAGTGTGTGACATAGATAATATACATACACACACATACAAATTCACCATTTGGCTGCAGCACACACTTCCCTTGCCGAGGAAGTGCCGTCTCACATTATAAACAAGGGATTGTTATGTCTCACAGGATTAGGGAAATTAAGGTTGAAGGTGTCAGCCTGGCATATTAAGAATAAGCTGTGTTAACCCATTAACTGTCATGCAGCAACAACATAGCTATATAAGGTAGGGAGTTAACCTTGGAGGTTCAGTGATACACACAGTACCCAGCATTGTATCATGTGGGGGTCACACATAAATAACCCAGGGCTGTGAGTGACTTGGGGACGTTGAACACTGTAGTACATGCAGCTGTGAAATCAGTGAGGCCCTGCTGGGGGAGCGGTATAATGAAAACTTAATGCCCTTTAGGCCAACCCTCAGCATGGTTTAGAAAGAAGGCTCTTTTCCTGCCTAGCCACCCATTTTCCTACCTTAGCTGCTCTTGCAAAATATAATTACTAGAATCCACTGAACCAGTATAAGTGGCCCAGGGAAGGTGATCCTGTAGCTGCCTGCTGCTGTGCACAGCCAACCTAGCTCACACCCAATCAGCAGATTGCTTGTTTCATGACCTCCTGTACCGCATGATACTGAGGAGGCCCGAGCTAGTGTGAAGCCCAAAGCTGCAATATTGAGACGCTCAACTTTAAGTATTCCCCCTCATGTCTTACTGCCATTCTGCACGCATGGCCAAACAACGGCTCCGACCTAGGTCCCAACCACATTCAGTACTGTGCTCAACGGGAGAATTACAACATCCAACATGCACAGCCGGACCCTCAGAATTACAAGCAGCAGGTCTGCTTGTCAAGGGTAGCTACTTTTCTTGATGAAGCAAGGAATATATCAATCTCCTTTCTATATATCTATCTGTCTATCTATCTCAGGGGCCCTTCCATAATGCAAAAACATTGTATGCAAGTTTTAGTGAGTTTTTTTTTCTAGCCTTGCCAAAGCATTAAAAGACCCACTATTTGAATGACTAAAACCAATTATGCAAACAATATAACAGGGAGAATTAATCTAACATGCAAATAACATAAAAAACAGGCACTTTGCAGGCTTTTTAAGCAAGTTTTTTCAGACATTCACAAAAGGAAAAGGTGACTTGCATAATTGCATTTTTACATTGATTTGTGAAATGTTATACTCTAATGTATGTAATCTGTAGTCTGAGACTGTGCCAGCATAAAGATTTCACAGAGCTTCAGAACATTTATAGGTAACCTCACCTCCCGAGGAGCCCATACTCTGCATTCTCCGAAATTCCCAGACCACTCCCCAGCCCAGAATACTGGCATTTATAGTAATCACCGTCCACTCCACTCTTCTGAAGAAGCACTCCTGTTCTATGGACTGGTGAGACTGCCAACAAGACAGACACTGGTTTCCTAATGCAGAAACAAATTCCTGAGCCTCCTTGTGACTGCTGTTCCATAGACAAAGCAGTGACAGTTGCAGAGGCCTCAAATAAAACCTGGCAAAGGGAACTACATCTGATACAACCATCAGCGCTATCACTTCAATACACTAAGCTACAGTAAGAAGAGACGTTAGCTGTAGGTGAGCAAGCATTAAGGCAAAGGAAACAGACTATAAACTTAGCTGAAGAAACAGAGTACCCAGTTTCATATATGCCTTAGAGACCCATTCCCCAATAGAGGGCCAGATTACAAGTGGTGCTCTATTTAAGTAAGCTTTTTGTGTGCGTCGGGTTTTGCTCGTATTACTAGTTGAAAGTAAAAAGTTATTGCTTGCATGCTAACCCGACAAGTGTAAAACATTTAGAATATCACGTGCACAAAAAAGTATTCACCCTTTGAAATTAATAGAGCAAAAAAAGGGGGGGGGGGAACCTAACACACTACTCATGTGCAAACCCGATCGTATATTCTCAAATGCGCTAACCTGACATGAAAATATGAATATTTCACATTCCAATGTTCTTCACATAGAAGAATATGTTGTATTTATTCATAAATACATATATATATATATATATATATATATATATATATATATATATATATATATGATAGCTTTTTGCTATATGTATGTATCTCTATGTTAAAGCCCTTTTTTTAGCACCTGAGACCTTATAACTTTTTTGTGCAATTTTTTTTAAAATACTTTTTATTAGATGGCGTTATGAGTGTAACTGTACTTTGAAATGTATTTTCAATGTGTTTTGTGACCCTTTTTTGATTCGCAAAACAGTTAACCAGAGCTGAGGATGCGCTATTCCTCCGAGCATTTCCTTGCATTTCCCCTCAAGTGATTGTGTTTACTTTCAACTCGTAATACGAACAAAAAATCCTACGCGTGCAAAAGCTCGCGATAAACCAGATATTGATTGCGCGTAACTGTTCGCACTCCACTCGTAATCTGGCCCAGAATCAGCAATAGGGAAGCAGGTAAGCAGAAACCTTTGGAAGGATAGGAACCTTGTATATTTCCAAAGTATGTAATACTTCCCTTACGCCTAGATTACGAGTTTTGCGCTAAACAGGGTGAGAAAATCATGCCCAAAAAATTGTGTTATTTCACTCTCCATAGCGCTGCCATTATCAGTTACTGAAAAGCCTCCTTGTGGTGTGTGTTTTGGTGCGTTAAGCTCCATACCGCACAAAAGCCAAGGGCTGATTTGACGTGCTCGTGCAAGCTTTCCCCCATAGACATCAATCAACGCAACCCCATTGATGTCTATGGGGAAAAGAAAGTTACATTTAAACATAAACCCCAAGTCTAAACACCTCTAATCCACCGCTCCACAACATCGCCACCACTAAATAAAGCTATTAACCCCTAATTCGCCGCTCCCCGACATCGCCGCCACTAAATAAAGTTATTAACCCCTAATCCGCCGCTCCCCGACATCGCCGTCACCTAAATAAACCTATTTCCCCTAAACCACCGACCCCCACATCCCAAAACACTAAATATAACTATTAACCCCTAAACCTAACACCCCCTAACTTTAAATTATAATTACAATATACTATACTATAAATTAACCTAACATAACTTATCTAATAAAATAAATAAAAAACTACCAATTAAAAAAAACTTTAAAAAAAAACTAACACTACTAAAAAAAAATTAAAATAAAAAAATAATAAACATTAAATTACGAAAAATAAAAACACTAACGGCTAGATAAGAGTATTGCGGTATGAGGAGTGCGGTGCTAGCTTGCACGTTATTGTCACCGCTCACTTACCTACAGCGCTGTTATTACAGGTTTTCATAAACCCGGCGTTATCAGGCAAGAAATGAGTGTAGAGCAATATTGAGCTCCATACCGCACTCCAATACCAGCGCTGCTTAAGGTAGCGGTGAGCTCGTTTTACGTGCTTGTGCACGATTTCCCCATAGTCATCAATGGGGAGTGCCGGTGCTATGGAAATCCCACACTCAAGCGACATTTTTTGAGTGCGGAATGGACGTTGCGTTACAGGCTAAAATGCTATACCGCTGCGACTCGTAATATGTGTTTCTGGACATTCCACGCGCAATGGCCAATTTTTCAGTGGTATAGCTGTACCGCAAAACTCGTAATCTAGCCGTTAGAAAAGCATGGATAGGCTTTTTAAGCTTAAAATTAAAGGACTTTTTTCTGCTTTCAATTGACTTTGTTTTTTTTATCCTTTGTTGAAGAGCATTCTCAGTATGTTTTATATATATATATATATATATATATAAAACACATCAACACTTAACGCTCTTATTCCTTAGATATATATATATATAACTATCCCCTTCCACTCTGCACCTGTTCTTTTTCTGATTACCTCCTCATTATAGCCTCCTACTTCAGCTTCCATGCACCAATAACCAGGAAGGCGTCCGGTTTAGTGTGTGATTATGGAAATAACTAACAGAATGTGGATTAAACACTTTGCAGTGTGCTCAATGTTGCTAATAAATAAAATTTGCTTTCAGCATGGCTGCTGAAGCGTTCCCGCTCTATTATTAAGCCTTTCCAGAAAACCAGATCTATCTTTTGTAGATGGGCCTTGATACATAAAACTGGCGCATAAATCTGATAAAGTTAGTAGTCCTAGAATATCCAATAACGAATCAAAATGAAGTAGAAATATGTTTTTGTTTTTCTTAAAACTGTTCTTTTTTTATTCTTTTTTATCACCTGTCTGATTATACTGAGCACCTGGGTAAAATTTAAGCCAGTATTAAAGTGATGGTAAAGTTAGATTGAGCATATTTTTCTTTCATGGGTCAGATAGTGCATACATTTTTAAACCACTTTCCAATTTAATTCTATTATCACATTTACTTCATTCTCTTGGTATCCTTTGTTGAAAGAGCAGCAATGCACTACTGGGAGCTAGCTGAAC
The DNA here is from genome assembly GCF_027579735.1 of Bombina bombina. Taxonomy (NCBI): domain Eukaryota; kingdom Metazoa; phylum Chordata; class Amphibia; order Anura; family Bombinatoridae; genus Bombina; species Bombina bombina. Next base: position 490,363,612 of record NC_069504.1, read on the forward strand.
ACATTGCTAAGCCAATCAGCAAACAATCAGTATGCTTTTCAACAACGGATACCAAGAGAGCTTAGCAAATTAGATAATAGAAGTAAATTGGAAAGTTGTTTAAATTTATATGCTCTATCTCACTTGTTTTCAAACCTGCCCTCAAGCCTCCCTAAGAGCCCATTTTTTGAAGATATCTGAACTAGAGCACAGGTGAACTAATCAACTGATTAGTAAACACTTTATCATTTTACCTGCTCTCACCCAAAGTCATTCTGAAAACCTGGCCCGGGGACAGGTTTGCAAACCAGTGCTCTATCTGAATCATGAAGGAAACTTTTGGGTTTCATGTCTCTTTAAAGTGATGGTAAAGTGTAACACTTTACTTTACATATGGGTGGTACAGCCAATAATAAGCGCTCTACCCCCACTATGTATTTGTATGACAGAGCGCCAGGGCCGCCATCAGGGGGTGACAGGGGTGACTCCTGTCAGGGGCCCAATGGACTAGGGGGGCCCCATGAGGCAAGAACTAAAAAAAAAAAAAAAAATTAATTTTGGCAGCCACCAGTGGGTACTACAGCAGAGTGCTAATTGAGCATGGGAAATGTTATTACAAGGAGTAAAGTATTAGCATTTGAGAGGATTTCTGAGAGTGCACTAAACCACTATGCACAGTGTGAGACAGACTTGGCACTTTGTACAGTGTGTTCCTGAGTCAGACGGCAGATCACTTTCATTTGCAGAGGAGGTACGAATTACTTAGCAAATGTTTTTTATTTCTTTGTGCAATTTAAGATTGTAACTTCAGTGTGGTAGTAGTTGTATGGTGGGGCCAGGGGTCCATAAAAACACATTTTTTTAGCAGCAGTGTATTTATGATTATTTGACAATGCTGTAGAAATTCTATATTTAAAACCATGCAGAAATGTTTCCTCCTCAATACACAAATAATATATATTATATGCCAGTTTACTGCCCCTTTATGCAAGGACTTTCCAGATACAAGGAGGCATTTTATCTAAGATTTTTACATCTGCATAACATGTTATACTCTAAGACTAAGATTGCTCAGTGTTGGAAATGAGACAGGTTAACGTAAAACTGTTCAGTTTACTCTACAGCTGACTTAATTTTGAAATACATACCAACAAGCTTAAATCCTGCATTTAAACAGATCTAATGGTATGAGTACCACAGATTATGGTTCCACCAAGACCATATAGAGTACAGCATTTTCAAAATCCACAAGTACAGCTGACAGATGGGAACATTTGTACACTATATTTGAAGTGGTGCTCTTGGTTGGGGAAAATATCAAACAAACATATGTCAACCTTTTAAAAGTACTTTTCTTCATCTAGCCATCTACCCAGATCATTAATGTAGAATTTTGAATTCACAGAATTATTTTTGTTTGCACATTTACAAATATGATTCTTTAAAAGTGATCTCTTAATTTCTGCATTTTTTTTTATCATGCATGTCACACACTGTTGATTTAGGGGATGCAAGGTGGTGCATAAATGTTTCCTCCTGTGAGTGTTTCTGTGGGTGTCTGTGTTTATGTCTTTGTGCTTTGGTTTGTGTCTCTATGAGTGTGTATGTATTTTTTTTCTGTTGGCATCTCTGTGAGGGGTGGTGTGTATGTCTTTGTGCATTTTCTGTGGATGTCTGTGAGGGTGTGTGCATATGTATTTGAGCTTTTTCTATGGGTGTCTCTGTGAGGGTGGGCGTGTGTTTGTCTTTGTGTATTTTCTCTGGATGCCTCTGTGAGGGTGGGTGTGCATGCCTGTGTTTTCTGTGGATGTCTCTGTGAGGGTGTGTGTGTGTGTGTGTATGTATGTCTGTGTTTTCTGTGGATGTCTCTGTGAGGGTGTGTATTTTCTGTGGGTGTCTCTGTGAGGGTGTGTGTATGTCTTTGTGTGTTTTCTGTGGATGTCTCAGTGAGGGTGTGTATGTATGTCTTTCTGTGTTTTCTGTGTGTGTCTCTGTGTGTGTATGTCTTTGTGTGTTGTCTGAGGCTGTATCTGTTGGTGTTTCCTTGGGTGTATGTGCAAGTTTGAGTTTGTGTGTGTGTGTGTGTCCATTGTCTGTTCCTTTTTAGGACATTTTGACCTTACTACTGATTATTCACATCTTTCTACAGACTTTGAGACTAATTAAACCTTTCCGGAAGTCACCAATCTACCATTTAACCTTTAAATTATTGTTTAGGCAGTTCAGGGCCCTTCTTTTCAGCCACTGCATGCTGTTGTCATCATTTAGTTGGCATCTTCCTTTACAAAAAGATAATCAGAACTCCATATTTTGTTTTCTAAATCTCCTTTTTTTACAAAACTGTAGTTTACCTCATTACTTGTCAGGTCAATGTAAACAAGTGCTAAGTGTCTGTTTGGGTGTCTGTGTCTGAGTTTTTTTGCGTGTTTGCTAGAGTGTCTATATGTGAATTCTTATGTGTGAGTGTGTGTGTGTGTTTCAGTGTATGTTACTACCTTTACAACATTTCCAAGTTTAAATAGACACTTAAGAATAAAGTGCATATACGTTTTAGTCACTTGGTCAAAAATTGCACATGTCAAAGGAGGGGGCGGGGGCAATGATCAATGGTTAAGTCAGGGGCCCCAAAATTTCTAGTGGTGGCCCTGCAGAGCGCTATTGTGCAACTGCTTGCTGCTCGTATTAGATTTCCGACTTCACAGTAATGTAAATAGCGAATTGCAGCAGAAGCGCACAAGAGTGCTGTCACAGAAATACATAGGGCAGGTGGTGTGCTATAGGTTGTACCACCCACCAATCAACTGATAAAAAAAAGCTTCTCCACAGAGGCAGCCGAAAGTGATTTGTTTGTTAAAATACAGCATTTTGAAAGGTGGCATTGTCAGTAATTATTTTGATTCAGAAAATGCAAAGCAATTTGTCACACTTTACAATAACTTTAATTCATAGTTGGTATTTCTAATCGTGTTCATCTGTTTTAAAAAATGTCTATAATTATTATAATATAAATCTATTTCTTACGTGGGTCTTATTTCCCTGCTGACCCCCTCTCTTGACTGTTTTTTCTTCTTCTGTGTTACCCAGTGAGATTTCTTGCCACCAGCTTCTTGCTTGCACGGCTTGTTGCTTGCGGGCATGTCTAACTGGATATACGCATGCGCATTAGGAACCCGATTCTGTTTACCCTATCAACCAATCAAAACCATTAAAGTTTAATTTTTACTTTACTGTCTTTTTAACTTTTTGAAAGTTAGGGTCATCTCCTAAATGTCTTCAGAATTCCCCTAATGTTTTGGGTAAAGGAGCCTGAATATTCCTCTCCAACTGACAAGTATATTTAAGCAATTAAAGGGATATGAAAGTCTGTTTTATTGTTGTAATTAAAAAAAGCACTACGTAGTGGGTTATCCTTAAAGGGACACTGTACCCAAATTTTTCCTTTCGTTATTCAGATAGAGCATGACATTTTAAGCAACGTTCTAATTTACTCCTATTATCAAATTTTCTTCATTCTTGGTATCTTTATTTGAAATGCAAGAAAGTAAGTTTAGATGCCGGCCCATTTTTGGTGATCAACATGGGTTGTTCTTGCTGATTGGTGGATAAACTCATCCACCAATAAACAAGTGCTGTCCAGAGACTGAATAAAAAAAAGCTTAGATGTCTTCTTTTAAAAATAAAGATAGCAAGAGAACGAAGAAAAATTGATAATAGGAATAAATAAGAAAGTGGCTTAAAATTGCCTGCTCTATCTGAATCACGAAACAAAAAAATTGGGTTCAGTGTCCCTTTAACATAAATCATTGCAATATGCACTATTCATCATTTTAAAAGGATTTTACTGTCTATTTATTTGTTACCTTAATTTGTGCAGTCTCCATTACTTCCTGTCACAGCCCTACAAGCAGGGCAGGTGCTACAATAGAGGCAGACTAGGCAACTGCCTAAAGGTACCCTTGCAGGACACACACACACAAATTCAGTGAATTACATAAAAAAAATGTGTATATTTATTTTTTGACAGTAGTATGACTTCCCTAGAACATATGGAGGCAGAGAGTACAGGTCAGCCTTTATAAAAGTTCACCTGTAGCTTATACTTACCTTTAGCGCACTGGAGAGCCGCGCTAACCTGCTCCTCTTCCTCATAGAGCCCCGGCCGCATTATTAGGAGGCTTTGCATGACAGTTCCCAGGGCCTGCACTAGGCCCTGGGAGCCGGCGTGCTAAGCCTTCTATAAGCTCAGCCGGGGCTCTGTGAAGAAGAGGAACAGGTTAGTGCGGCTCTCCAGTGCACTAAAGGTATGTTTTAACCTCTTAAAGGTAATTTAAATAAAATGTTGTCAGTATTTTTTCATTTTTTTTTAATTTCCTTGGTGCGTTCATTCGGGTAAGAGTTTCATTAGAACCAAACGAATATCCGATTTTTGTTACGAATTTGCATTTGTAATGAAACAAATGCACATCTCTAATTATCAACCTATTAAGTAACACTTGTCCAAAATAAGTGTGAGTTGTACTGGTCCCCTGGCCAAAACTTGCCAGTACTCCACTGCAAGGTAATGTGATATATTGTAGGGCTTGAACAATGTATACTTACAAATTTATCAAGATGCATTTGCAGCTTCTAAGATCTTGCAGTTCAGGCTTGCAAGAATGAGTCTGCAACAACAAATTTAAGAGGTATTCTCTGCTTCTTATCCTAGGTGTCAGAGATAAATCACCTCAAACTTGCTTGTTCTTGGTGATTGACAGGCCCTGCTCCCATATAGCAGTCCTAAATTATACCAAGTGGAGATTGCAGGTGGACAACTTCTCTGCTTGAGAACTTGTCTGCCTACAGCTTGATAAATGTTGCTGTTAGACATGCTAGTATCAGCTAGTAACCTGCCTCCAGGTTAGTGTGTTTTATTTATTGTCACCACTGTTAGATTCATTATGCAGAGACACCACTGATTTGCTATATTGTTCAGAGCCACCACTTTGGTACATTACGTCATGCAGAAATGAACAATTATAGCTATAATAGTTATAATAAATCAGATTAACAGTAAGGTATTTGATGTGATAATGGAAATCTATTTTATCCGTCATTATAGATAAAATATAGTTACTTAAAGCTTAGTTGCTAAACACATCACTAGAACATTTTGTTAAGAATCAGTAATGGCAGGGTATATAATTTCTTCAGGGTATATAATGTCTTCACCTGTATAGCAAAAAATCCTTGCACCGGCCCTGCCTACAAGGGGGCTTGGGACTCTACAGGAAGACATAAATAGCTTGATGGCATAAATCTTCTAAAGCAACTTGATCTGGCTCAGTGTTTAGTAAATGCTAGAGAAATAGTTTTGCCAACGCTCAGCAGTGGGACAACGCAACTTAAGTTCAAAACATGTCAGCTCTCATCTCCCAGAGGGCAGTGGTTACATTAAGAATTTCTAAGTGCTCATTTTGCAAGAAAATAAGTAGGTTGTTTGCTGTTTTTTAAATATACAATCTGTTTCTTGTATATCTACATTGATTTAAAATATTTGTTTTAACTAAAGATCACTGTAGCATATCCCTTTAAGTACTGCTTTGAAAAATATCTACATACAAACTACACGTTTAAAAGCATTTAAATCTGCCACTTTAAAATGATTTGCAAAAGGACTTTAAACCCTGTTAAGTATGTTTATCTTATCCCGTTTAATTGTGGCCAATTAGGGCAAGCCGTTATGAGCTTGTGCATTGCTCTGAGCATTTTGCCAAATACTTTGGTTACAGAAATGTTTTTTTGCCCTCTCTAGTGAGCAAAGGACAAGCACACATTTTACACAAATGTATGAGCATCCTTTTAATCTTTTCATGACCATGTTCCACTGGAGATGTCACAAGTGTCAAACTGTTTAAAAGACTAGGGGGCCCATTTATCAAAGGGCTTGCGGACCTGATCCGACACTGCGGATCAGGTCCGCAAGACCTCGCTAAATGCGGAGAGCAATACGCTCTCCGCATTTAACATTGCACCAGCAGCTCACAAGAGCTGCTGGTGCAACGCCGCCCCCTGCTGACTCGCGGCCAATTGGCCGCCAGCAGGGAGGTGTCAATCAACCCGATCGTATTCGATCGGGTTGATTTCCGGCGATTCCTGTCCGTCTGCTCAGAGCAGGCGGACAGGGTTATGGAGCAGCGGTCTTTAGACCGCTGCTTCATAAGTTGTGTTTCTGGTGAGTCTGAAGACTCGCCAGAAACACGGCCCTTCAAGCTCCGTACGGAGCTTGATAAATGGGCCTGTATGAGGATGAAGCAGAGATATTAAAGATTATGGTTCCCTCCCAACACAAAGTAATACAGTTACACAAGATTCTTTTTTTTGAAGGATAAGAGTCTCCACATTTACGTAGAGTCCCATCAAAATGTATTTTAGCTAACTGTAGTGACCTCAGAGATGGACAATTTTGTTTTTATGATTTTGAGGATTGAAATAAGAAAGGTACTACTTTATTCTTATTTCACAATGAAAATTCTCTACAGCTTCATCCATTATCTAGAAGACTCTTATACATACCAGCAAAACGCTAAGAGCCTCATGGGCACAAACTCGCCAGCATGAGGAGAATCATACAAAACATTTTATATTGTAATGTATGTATCTCTCCTTCATTTTCAGTACCCTGCATAGAGAGATAAACAGCTCTCAAGCTAAAATTTGTCTTTCTAAATTTATCTGAGAGATGTGACAGTACTGATGAGACTTCTTAGATAATCTTGCCACAGTTGAGAATTTTAGATCACTGGGCCCAAAGTATGCTAAACCACACCCTTTACAGAAAAAAACTTCTATAAAGAGTTACGTGTAGTTCAGTTGATTGCCATAGCAACACTGTCCACACTTAAAGGGACAGCAAAGTCAAAATTAAACTTTCATGAGCATTAAACAACTTTCCAATTTACTTCTCTGATCAAATTTGTTTTGTTCTCAGGAGCAGCTGTGCATTACTGGGAGGTAGCTGAACGCAGCTGGTTAACCAATGACAAGAGACATATATGTGCAGCCGCCAATCTCCCAGCAGAGCATTGCTGCTCTTTGCCTGCCTAGGTACAAAGCAGATTTGATAGAAGTAAATAGGAAAGTTCTTTTAAATTGAATGTGCGTGAAAGTTTAATTTTGACTTTATGTTCCTTTAAGTTTAAGCAGAATTCCATACAGGGTTTATTGTACAAACAATCAGTTTACTTCCCTGCTCTTTTCACTTCTCAAGTAGTTAAATGACAGTTATTTATTCTGTAGCAGTGGAAAATTAAATATTATCAACATACCTAGAGTATAATTTTAAAAGGGCAAAATATCCATTGTTTTTTGTTTTATAACTCACTAGAACTTGTAATAACCAGTGGAGGGACCATGACATTCAGACCCTGGCCTGCTATAGCTGAATATGAAAATCAATGACGTTAATCAAGTTTGAAGAAAAAGCACATAAGAACGGCCTGTGGATTAACACAGGAAACCACTTGGTTGGTAGTTATGGTGATTGGAGAACACAGGAACTATTGGAAGTGGTTCAGTACGTGAGATGGTAATGGTGCTAGGTTAGTGCAGCTGTATCCAAAAATAAATTCCAGTCTATCAGCAAACACCTAAGTACTGATCAGTAGATCGATTGTTCCATGATTTCCAATTTTCTTCCCAACCAAAAGTGATGGCAATAGATTAAGTAATTGAACTATATAAATGTGGAGCTGAATATACTTATGTATAAGTATGGGGTGATTGCTCTATAGGAGTTTATGAGGTTTGGGATATATTGGTGACTTATGGGTTAATTGGTTTAGAGGATCCTGCAGTGCTTTATGCTGACATGACACTGACATGTATATTTAACTCTTACAGTGCTTAGAACTAATGATGGGTAGTAAATATATCATATAATATAGCTCAGAACACTGCTTTTCCTACTCTAATATGAACTAGGATATAGGAAATCCTGACGTAAAGGAAAATATTGCTTAAGTATATAAAAGCCGTCTATGTAATCAATTCAACTTCAGAGGGATTAGAATACTGTTTTAACTATCTGCAAATGTTTGCAGTGTGGGAAAACAAAATGTATAAGTATAAATAAACACAAGTGTCACAAAAACTTTACAATTTATTTTATTCTTCATATAGTTTTTTTTTAATATATGATATGATGATTTTAAAATGGCAACTAATACTCTTCGTAAAAGCCACTGTGCACTACATTAACTTTTCAATAAATATCATGGAATTAAAGGGACATGAAACCCAAAATATTTAATTTCATGATTCGGATAGAGCATCTTTCCAGTTTACTCTTTTATCTAATTTGCTTGTTTCCCTTTGTATCCTTTATTGAAAAGAATACCTAGGTAGGCTCAGGATCTGGGAGCTGCTGATTGGTGGCTGCACATATATACCTGTTGTCATTGGCTTAAAGATGTGTTCAGCTAGCTCCCAGTAGTGCATTGCTGCTCTTTCAATAAAGGATACCAAAAAATTAAGCAAAATTGATAAAAAAAAGAAAAGAAAGAAGTAAAATGGAAAGTGGATTAAATTAAAATGTATGCTCTGTCCTACTCATGAAAGAAAATTGGGTTTCATGTCCCTTTAAGACAATGTGCTCAATTTAACTTTACCATCACTTTAATATTTACTTAAATTTTACCCTGGTGGTCAGTAAAATCAGCCAGGTGGTGAGTCCATAAAATAGACCCTGGGGAGAGCATTGCTCTTCAAAAAAAGAACAAAATAAATCTGGCAAAAATAAATAGCAAAGTTTTTTTTATAAATGATGTGGTGTATCAGAATAATGAAGGATTAATTTGGTCTTTACTGTACCTTTATCAGTTTAAGAAAAACAAAAACATATTTCTACTTCATTTTGATTCTTTATTTGATATCTTAGGAGTCGGACCACTAACTTTATCAGATTTATGTGTTAGTTTTATGTATCAAGCAAACAAGAGAAACAATTCTGCGCTTGGTTAAAAGATAGATAGATACAAGGTAACAAATATTACAAAATGTTGCTCATAAGAATAATATAATGAAGTACCTGTTCTTGACATTCAATAAAAACAGAACAGTCCCAAAAATAACCGTGTTTTACACCAAACAAATATGTCCAAATTGGGAGACAAAAAAGGGGCAATCCTGATGGGGAGCCACAATCTTTATGAAATCAGAACACCAGTATCTTGAGTTATATTCTCTCAAATTGAATGAGGAAAAAGGGCCACATGTCGCTCTCTTTATAGCCTGGCTTTCTCGTCCTAGGCTTCGGGTCACAAGATGCAAATAAAAAGAGAAAACAGAGCGCAGATTCAAGTGAATATTTATTGGTAAAATGACACGCACAGACGTTAAAACGTACTTATCTAATTTTAGAAAAGCATTACAAATTTCCTCTTGACAAAGCCCGGCTGAGGACCGGCGGAAACGTGTTGATGCTGTTTTAGCTTCCTAGCTAAAGACGCTGTACGATCAGCATGGGTATAACAGCTCTGAGGTCTGTTCCGGACTTACCGATAAGCGAGGTGTTTACAAGAAGGGCCGGATTCTGTGGTTCCCTTTGCATTGTGCTTGTGTTACAAGCTAAAGACATTCGTTGTGCATTTACAACACTTACCTCTAGTAAGTAAGTTTTTAACGTCTGTGCGTGTCATTTTACCAATAAATCTTCACTTGAATCTGTTTTCTCTTTTCATTTGCATTTTATGTAGTAAGGCTCATCCACAAAAGATAGAGGGCTAGATTACAAGTGGAGCGCTAAATATTGCTTGTGTGCTAGTGATATTAGTGCTCCACTTTGTAATACCAGCGCACGATAATGAGTGCTTGTATTACAAGCAAATAACAATGCGCGAGACGGCATCAGAACTTGGAGCAGCGAAGGTGGTAAGTAGTGCAGCGATGGGCAGCATTTTTAAATATATATCTGTATATACACATATTAAAACACACACACACATATATATATATATATATATATATATATATATATATATATATATAGACAAACTTATGATTTTCTTGTGGTAACCTATCCCCAAACACCTATTTTTCACATATTTCCGAAAGTTCATAAAAGCCTTGAAAACGTCACTGGACGACCAATTGTATCTGGCATTGGCTCTTTATTAGAGCCAATGTCAGAATGGGTCGATTCAATTCTACAACCGTTGGTCTTAGAGTTAGCGAGTTATCTAAGAGATTCAAAACAACTCATACAAATATTGAGTAGCCAAGAATGGACTAAATCACATAAGTGGGTTACACTGGATGTAGTCTTGCTCTATAGCTGTATTCTCCATGAAAAAGGTCTCCAGGCTGTCAAATTCTTCCTCTCACACAGGAGCAATCATAGTCAAAATTTTAAAGAATATGTAATTAAGATAATAGAGTTTTTGTTAACACATAACTATTTTTGCTATGAGGGGTGTTTCTATCTCCAGAGATGCGGCACAGCTATGGGGGCAAAATTTGCCCCCTCCTATGCCAACCTCTTCATGGGTTGGTGGGAGCTGTGCCGCATCTATGGGGATGGAAACCCCTTCAAACACAATATCTCTTTATATAAGAGGTATATTGACGATTTGCTCATTGTGTGGGAGGGAGATATGACAATATTGGAACAATTTTTACATTATGTAAAATCTTCAGATGAAGTGATACAGTTCACCCATGAGGTGCATGATAGTGAAATAAATTACTTAGATCTTACCTTAATGGGAAATATGTCACAATCAAGGACAGAAACGAGAATATATAAAAAGAAGATCTCTAAAAATTCCCTATTACATGCCAAAAGCAACCATCCGTCACACACATTTAAAGCAATAGCTAAGGGACAGTATTTAAGGATCAAGAGGAATTGTACCGATAAAAAGATTTTTGAAGAGGAAGCTATCAGATTAGACAAGGATCTCAGAGATAGAGGTTATAGTAAAAACGTTATTAAGAATGCTAAACTATCGGTATCAGAGCTAGATAGAGAGACACTATTACAAGAAAAAAACAACAAAATAAGAGAATCCACACACAAGGAAGATCATAATATACAATTCATTACACAATATTCAAACCAATTTTACGAAGTATGTGATATTATAAAGGAACATTTACCAATGCTCACAGCAGAAGACTGTTTTGATAAGAATCTACAGAAAAAAGTCAAATTCACATATCGTAGAGGTAGAACATTAGGGAATATTATTTCCCCATCTGTACCAAAAACAGTGACAAAACAATCCTCTTGGTTAGAAGCAAGGGGATTACACAAATGTAGCTTTAAAGATTGTATAGCCTGTAAACATGCAAAAACAGGCAAAGTTTTTACATCGTCGGTCACAGACAAAATCTATGACATAAACACTTGTGTCAACTGTAGAACTAAAGGAGTGGTGTATCTGATAGAATGCATACAATGCAAATTACAATACATAGGAAAAACCTTAAGAGAAACTAGATCACGCATTAGGGAGCACATTTCAAACATTACAGTAGACACTGAATCAAGTAAAAAACGAGAAGACAAACTTTTACCTATTACTAAGCATTTCATTGAAAAACATACTAGGAATACTGACACTCTTAAGTGGACAATAGTAGAAAAGGTGACATTATCAGCCAGGGGAGGTGATTTAGATAAAATCCTTAGTAAAAGGGAGGTCTATTGGATCTGGTGTTTGAAAACAAAAATGCCCCTAGGTTTTAATTCTAGGTTTAATTTGGTCAATTTTTGGCAATAAAATAGACTCCAAAAAGTTACATTCCCCAGTGACATAGGAAAATGTATCTATTACATTGTAAGTATTTTGTTGGTCTTAGAGTAAGAATTTTTGTCTGTCTATTTTTATTTTCGAATTTTATTTATTTTTGAAATTAATCTGTTTTCAGACAGATATAGTCTATTTAGACCAAACCAACCAATATACTTAAATGTATATACAAGGAAGCAACTAAAATGTTCTAATAATTAATATACATGTGAACTCACATTTAGATAATATCACAGTTTATTTTTATTATTATTAACACAATGCATTATATACATGTCCAAAATATAATACTGTGATCCAGGAACTAACAGTGTATACACCATTATACCTTGATGTTTAAAATAAATTACTAATACAACATAACCCACAAAGAAGGTTATTTAATTTAATATATTTTACATATGTTTCTGACAATCCAGGGCTACACACTATAGTAACATGTAAAGTAAACAATTAGGTTACCAGTGGCCAATACTAAAATCAGTTATTTCGCCACTATTACATATATATAGCACAATTTTTTATAACCTTGCTAAGATAGAGTTAAATATAACCTGAGTGCATGTTAGCAAACATTGTTTTTAATTGATTTAGTGATTGATTGTATGATATGCACCTGTATATAAATCCTGTTAACACGGAGTACCCCAGCAGTCTATGAGTACGGCCAGCACGGCTGAAACGCGTTAGACTTGGGCTACACTGTCTAACCATGCACTACCTGTAACCTATTGTTTTTAAACTTTCTGGAATAAAGTTTGACCTTTTATTTGGAGACCGCCTCCGGACTTTCTTATTTTCTACATACCTATATATAGTCATATACATATATATTTACATTGCGGTCTATGGGAATACACAGTTCCCATAGACTGCAATGTAAAGGCACTTTTTAGTGACTTTTTTTTTCTAACACTCCCACACCCACCAATTTTAAAGCCCCAAAACTGCATAGTGCAGTTATTTTTTATTTTTAAAAAATGTTACTTTTTTTTTTTAATAAAAAAACTATAATGCCCTCTATTTTCAGTTTGCTAGCGCGTGATAATTTAGCGCTCCACTAGCCCAGATTGTTTAAAATTGTATGTGGTATGTGATCCTAGCAAGATACATTTTGGATCTGATATCCCTTTAAGAATATAATATTTGTAGCAAGTGTAATAATATAAATTAGAAATATAACACGTAAGGAAGCAGCAACTAAAGTATTAATTATAATTCAATTCTAGATTTACAAATCCAGACATGAAACTGGTGGGTTAGACTGTTTAGACCTTAATATTGGAAAACAATAAGAAGAGGCAGAGACAACATTTAAACAGCATTCCCTTAGAGAGCAATGCTGCACTGAGTAGGTGACTGATTTCACCTATGGTATTTACCTCTAACGTAAACTGTATTTATTTATATTGGGCTAGATTACGAGTGGACCGCTAACAGTTGCGCGTGAGCAATAAAGGGTTTATCGCGGCTCTTTGCGCATATGTATAGAAATATGCATTTAAGAATAAATACAATATATTCTGCTTTGTTTTTCTAATAACATGACAGTTTTAAATGCTTTGAAAATATTTATTTTGCTTGCAGCAATTTTGATAAGCAATTGGCTAAATATCCTTTTAATTTTGTTTTTCATTTGCCTTTAATTTGTGTGAGACTAGAGGTTATGTTTGATACTTTCTGTACATAAACGGCTAGATTTAGAGTTTTGTCGGTAACGACCCGCGTAGCTAACGCTGGCTTTTTTCTGGCCGCACCTTTTAAATAACTCTGGTATTGAGAGTCCACAGAATGGCTGCGTTAGGCTCCAAAAAAGGAGCGTAGAGCATATTTAACGCAACTTCAACTCTCGATACCAGAGTTGCTTACGGACGCGGCCAGCTTCAAAAACGTGCTCGTGCACGATTCCCCCATAGGAAACAATGGGGCTGTTTGAGCTGAAAAAAAAAACTAACACCTGCAAAAAAGCCGCGTTCAGCTCCTAACGCAGCCCCATTGTTTGCTATGGGGAAACACTTCCTACGTTTGCACCTAACACTCTAACATGTACCCCGAGTCTAAACACCCCTAACCTTACACTTATTAACCCCTATTCTGCTGCCCCCGCTATCGCTGACCCCTGCATATTATTATTAACCCCTAATCTGCCGCTCCGTAAACCGCCGCTACTTACATTATCCCTATGTACCCCTAATCTGCTGTTCCTAACACCGCCGACCCCTATATTATATTTATTAACCCCTAATCTGCCCCCCACAACGTCGCCTCCACCTGCCTACACTTATTAACCCCTAATCTGCCGACCGGACCGCACCGCTATTATAATAAAGTTATTAACCCCTAATCCGCCTCACTAACCCTATAATAAATAGTATTAACCCCTAATCTGCCCTCCCTAACATCGCCGACACCTAACTTCAAACATTAACCCCTAATCTGCCGACTGGAGCTCACCGCTATTCTAATAAATGTATTAACCCCTAAAGCTAAGTCTAACCGTAACACTAACACCCCCCTAACTTAAATATAATTTAAATCTAACAAAATTAATTAACTCTTATTAAATAAATTATTCCTATTTAAAGCTAAATACTTACCTGTAAAATAAATCCTAATGTAGCTATAATATAAATTATAATTATATTATAGCTATTTTAGGATTAATATTTATTTTACAGGTAACTTTGCATTTATTTTAACCAGGTACAATAGCTACTAAATAGTTAAGAACTATTTAATAGCTAAAACAGTTAAAATAATTACAAAATTACCTGTAAAATAAATCCTAACCTAAGTTACAATTAAACCTAACACTACACTATCAATAAATTAATTAAATAAAATACCTACAATTACCTACAATTAAACCTAACACTACACTATCAATAAATTAATTAAATACAATATCTACAAATAAATACAATAAAATAAACTAACTAAAGTACAAAAAATAAAAAAGAACTAAGTTACAAAAAATAAAAAAATATTTACAAACATCAGAAAAATATTACAACAATTTTAAACTAATTACACCTACTCTAAGCCCCCTAATAAAATAACAAAGACCCCCAAAATAAAAAAATGCCCTACCCTATTCTAAATTACTAAAGTTCAAAGCTCTTTTACCTTACCAGCCCTGAACAGGGCCCTTTGCGGGGCATGCCCCAAAGAATTCAGCTCTTTTGCCTGTAAAAAAAAACATACAATACCCCCCCCAACATTACAACCCACCACCCACATACCCCTAATCTAACCCAAACCCCCCCTTAAATAAACCTAACACTAAGCCCCTGAAGATCTTCCTACCTTGTCTTCACAATGCCAGGTATCACCGATCGTTCCAGGCTCCGAAATCTTCATCTAAGCCCAAGCGGTCCGATCAGCCAATAGAATGCGAGCTCAATCTGATTGGCTGATCGGATCAGCCAATCGGATTGAACTTGATTCTGATTGGCTGATTCCATCAGCCAATCAGAATTTTCCTACCTTAATTCCGATTGGCTGATAGAATCCTATCAGCCAATCGGAATTCGAGGGACGCCATCTTGGATGACGTCCCTTAAAGGAACCGTCATTCGTCGGGAAGTCGTCGGAAGAAGAAGATGGGTCCGCGGGGGAGGTCTTCAAGATGGAGCCGGTCCACATCGGATGAAGATAGAAGATGCTGCTTGGAAGAAGATGGTTGCCGGTCCGGATCTACTCTTCTTCCCGGATAGGATGAAGACTTTGGACCCTCTTCTGGACTTCTTCAGCCGTCGGATGATGGATGTCTAGCCCCCGCTTGGGCTTAGATGAAGATTTCGGAGCCTGGAACGATCGGTGATACCTGGCATGGTGAAGACAAGGTAGGAAGATCTTCAGGGGCTTAGTGTTAGGTTTATTTAAGGGGGGTTTGGGTTAGATTAGGGGTATGTGGGTGGTGGGTTGTAATGTTGGGGGGGGGGTATTGTATGTTTTTTTTTACAGGCAAAAGAGCTGAATTCTTTGGGGTATGCCCCGCAAAGGGCCCTGTTCAGGGCTGGTAAGGTAAAAGAGCTTTGAACTTTAGTAATTTAGAATAGGGTAGGGCATTTTTTTATTTTGGGGGTCTTTGTTATTTTATTAGGGGGCTTAGAGTAGGTGTAATTAGTTTAAAATAGTTGTAATATTTTTCTGATGTTTGTAAATATTTTATTATTTTTTGTAACTTAGTTCTTTTATATTTTTTGTACTTTAGTTAGTTTATTTCATTGTATTTATTTGTAGATATTGTATTTAATTAATTTATTGATAGTGTAGTGTTAGGTTTAATTGTAGGTAATTGTAGGTATTTTATTTAATTCATTTATTGATAGTGTAGTGTTAGGTTTAATTGCAACTTAGGTTAGGATTTATTTTACAGGTAATTTTGTAATTATTTTAACTATTTTAGCTATTAAATAGTTCTTAACTATTTAATAGCTATTGTACCTGGTTAAAATAAATACAAAGTTACCTGTAAAATAAATATGAATCCTAAAATAGCTATAATATAATTAGAATTTATATTGTAGCTATATTAGGGTTTATTTTACAGGTAAGTATTTAGCTTTAAATAGGAATAATTTATTTAATAAGAGTTCTTTCGTTAGATTTAAATTATATTTAACTTAGGGGGGTGTTAGTGTTAGGGTTAGACTTAGCTTTAGGGGTTAATCCATTTATTAGAATAGCGGGGAGATTCGGTCGTCAGATTAGGGGTTAATAATTGATGTTAGGGAGGGCAGATTAGGGGTTAATACTATTTATTATAGGGTTATTGAGGCGGGAGTGAGGCGGATTAGGGGTTAATAACTTTATTATAGTAGCGGTGAGATCCGCTCAGCAGATTAGGGGTTAATAAGTGTAGGCAGGTGGAGGCGACGTTGAGGGGGGCAGATTAGGGGTTAATAAATATAATATAGGGGTCGGCGGTGTTAGGGGCAGCAGATTAGGGGTACATAGCTATAATGTAGGTGGCGGCTCTTTGCGGTCGGCAGATTAGGGGTTAATTATTGTAGGTAGCTGGCGGCGACGTTGTGGGGGGCAGGTTAGGGGTTAATAAATATAATATAGGGGTCGGCGGTGTTAGGGGCAGCAGATTAGGGGTACATAAGTATAACGTAGGTGGCGGTCGGCAGATTAGGGGTTAAAAAAATTTCATCGAGTGGCGGCGATGTGGGGGGACCTCGGTTTAGGGGTGTATAGGTAGTTTATGGGTGTTAGTGTACTTTAGAGTACAGTAGTTAAGAGCTTTATGAACCGGCGTTAGCCCAGAAAGCTCTTAACTACTGACTTTTTTCTGCGGCTGGAGTTTTGTCGTTAGAATTCTAACGCTCACTTCAGCCACGACTTTAAATACCGGAGTTAGAAAGATCCCATTGAAAAGATAGGATACGCAATTGACGTAAGGGGATCTGCGGTATGGAAAAGTCGCGGCAGAAAAGTGAGCGTTGGACCCTTTCCTGACTGACTCCAAATACCGGCGGTAGCCTAAAACCAGCATTAGGAGCCTCTAACGCTGGTTTTCATGGCTACCGCCAAACTCTAAATCTAGGCCAAAGTAAGAAAAAAAGGGCTAATGATAGACATAATAACCAGGAGTGAAGGGATTGCTGACACTATTAGACTCACATCTCCTGGGCGGTCACTACTTCACTATTAGTTGTATAAGGGCAGATGTGGAAAAGATGGTGAAATGGGTCTTGCCCAAAACTTGCAAGAAGGCCAGTAGCATCTTGTTTATGCACATAATATAAGGTTAATCATTTATGTCTAGCCATTTATACATTTCGTTGGTATTGATTCCAATCTTTCAGATTTTTTTTATTTCTTTTGATACTGCAAAAATTTGATTTTTTTGTTTTGTTAACAAAGTGATCCCAATCTTTCCAAGTCAAACACAGCCGAGATTGATAACTGCCATGAGAGTCAATCTCCATTTTCCCACAATGGCATTCTGAATTACCGATAATGGATGCCAATCACTGAACTCCGAAATAGGTTAATAAAGTTAATGAAGTCTGTGTGTGTGTGTGTGTGTGTGTGTGTGTGTGTGTAATGAGTGATGTTTCTGAATGGTATTCGTATATAGGCATGATGGGTATACTGGGTATGTTTGCACAATGTTTTAAAACTTTTAGGCCATGCGTACATTGTTGCCGATAATCTGAAGTTGTAAAGTGCTAATAATTTAGTCTCTCAAAATCCTGCATTGTCTACCTTTTACACCCAGTTTACATACTTCTGCATTATATTTTATAAACTCACAATAAACTCATCAAGTGCAAATCAGCCACATTTGAGACAATGCAAGACTTAATCGCATCTGTATGGTCCGTTTGTAGTGAATGTGACTGATATTTACAAATGCTTATGTATTCAATATGCATATACATGATATCCTGTACGTCTAACGTGATATCTAGGACACAAGAGAAACCAGAAATTATAACCGCAACATCGAGAAATGGTGTTTTGCAACAGGATTTCTCTCTGCGATAGCGTTTTGATCTGGAGATAAACTTTTGCAATGTTGTCTTATTTGTTTCCAACTGCGATCAGACAAAACTTGTTCTGTGCAGTAAGAGTGAGTTTTGCAGTTCCTGTTCTGTACAGAGAGTTTTTGAATGTGGTCTGTACAGTGAAAATGAGTTTTTGAAAATGTGGTCTGTAAAGTGAGTTCTGCAACTCTGAACTAAATTTTAAACATTTTAACTTTGTGGTTTCACAACTTACAGTACAAGAAAAAAAAGCCAATCTAAGAAGATACGAATAGTTGTGGCCACTTTCTACAATGAGAAAATGATTTCCTGCACTGTTTTTCTTGTTTTAGATGAAAAACTTGCTAATTTAGGAATAGTTATTTTTTTCAGTCAATCATTAACATGCAAATGATGTTTACTTTAAACACTGTAGAAGGGATTTGGTTTACTTGGGTATACTATGGGGTAACACTCTATTTTGTTTGCTCTTTGTGCCTTAATATCTAATAGTGAGAAACATAAGATTTTATTAAAGGGACAGTATACACTCATTTTCATATAACTGCATGTAATAGACACTACTATAAAGAATAAGATGCACAGATACTGATATAAAAATCCAGTATAAAATGGTTTAAAAACGTACTTAGAAGCTTTCAGTTTAGCTCTGTTGAAAAGGCAGTTGGAAAGCCCACTGCAAGTGGGAAATAAGACACTCCCCCTCCCCCTTCTTTTGCATATAAAAAGACCCTTTACACAAACAGGAGGAAGCTGGAGAAGGTAGCTGACGGTATTCAAATAAAACTTTGGGGCTTGGTTAGGAGTCTGAAAATCAGAGCAATGTTATTTAAAAATAAGCAAAACTATACATTTTTTAAAAAAAACAAACTTTATGGGCTTTATAAATAGATCATCTACAAAACATTTATGCAAAGAAAAAATGAGTGTATAATGGCCCTTTAATGTTCGTCAGGGGTATAAGAATACTTTTCATAGTGTACAGGTGGTGATTATTCTAATTTTGCAAGCATGAAATGAAAACAAACATTTTATCCCCTTAATGACAGTGACATATACTGTATGTCGCTCTTCACAAAGGGATTCTAGGGTTGCAAGAGCTCGGGCCTTGCTGACAGCGGTCTGCATGCTGTACAGGGTACATAGGCTGTCATTAAGAGGTTTAGGGGCCAATTTATCAAGTGCTGGGCGGACATGATTCGCTGTAGTGAATCATGTCCGCCCGGCATCGCTAAATGCAGACAGCATATGCTGTCTGCATTTAACATTGCACAAGTGTTTCTTGTGAAATACTTGTGCAATGCCATATATGAACATTTGCGGCCAATAGGCCGCTAGCAGGGGGTGTCAATCATCCCGATCGGATCAAGATGATTGCTGTCCTCCACCTAAAAGGTGGCAGAGAAGTTAAGGTGCTTCTTAACTTCAGTTTCTGGCGAGCTACGCGTTTCTCAGCGCTAACCACGCTGTTTCCTCAGGCAGGTAGTCTAGCGCTGAGAAACGCGTAGTATGTTTTACTGAGTATATTTCATTGTATATTTTATCTATGAATTGTTTTTAATACTTTGGATCATAAAGCAATTATTTTTTATACTGGAGTCTCCTGTCCTTCATTCACGGTATACCAGATTCTGGAACAGAATACAGCCTTGATATTTATGTGCGCTGGGCCACTACAATATACACAGCTTACTTCATTAGCACTACAGTGTGCTGAATGTTTTGTGAGTATCCATTTAATTGGTAACTAGCAGTGGGTGCTTCTTGGACTAACTAATCTGCACTAGGAGTCGCCCTCTTCTTTTCTTTTACTTTACAGTGTTGAATATAGGTTTAATTAATATAGGCCATATATTTATATATACATCAAAAATGGTGTTTATGGCCATTTCAGAGTGTATTGCACATGTACAACATAATACATTTATTCCGGATTGTCTTTAAATATTCACAGATATATTGAAAAGGCCGGTTTGGCACTTTATCAACACATTTTGTTTGTTGAATTTCTTGTGTTCATTTTGTTGTCAAAATGCAAAACTTGTGTTTAGAAGGATTGTGATACCATACGTGGATTGCAATATCCACTCTTATCCAATGCATTCTTTTCTCAGTATTATCCTTAGGATTTTGATCGCTCCAAACTGGAAAAACACATATTGAGAGCCAATAAACAGCTGATAAACACTATTGACAATACTGGAATTAACCCCTTTATGTGTGCACCAGCAGGGGCGTATTATGGCCTAGGCCAACAAGGCCGCTGCCTAGGGCAGCAGATTTGGGAGGGGCTGCACATCTGCCTTATACTCTCTCTAAAAGCCAGCACACAGTACGTGAGCAATAAAGTGCAGGCTTTTAAGGTCACTCTTCACAGACAGTGCTCCTTTAAACCATTGCTTCATTTAGAGCCACCAGAATTTTTGCAGTGGAAGCGTTCTTGGTGAGAAACTTGCCCGGTGATATGCTTACAAGGTGAGGCTGGAGGAGAAGACCTTGTGCCGATATGCTGCCTCCCCTTGTCAGCTGTGGTGGGTCTGCGAGCGCAGTGCTTATTGCAGGTCTTAGTAACTAACAGACTGGATGCCTCTGTGCACTGCTTAGATCAGCTTGTGATGTGTAATCATAAACTCTCAGTGCTAATGTATGTTAGCTACTAATAGCCAGCTTTCTCTGCATTCATGAACCTATGGAGTAAATAGTAAACGGACACTTAAAAAGTTTCATTACTTGAATGATGGTAATTACTGTATGTTGTTGCATGTGAAGGGCAGTGATTGTTTCAAAGTGTATTCTTCTTTTCCTTCCCCTCCTCTCCCTTCTTTCCCTTTCTCCCTTCCTTCCTCCCTCAACTCACTCCCTCCCTTCTTGTTTCCCTCCCTCCCTTCTTGTTTCCCTCCCTCCCTTCTTTCTCTCAACTCCTTCTTTCATTCCTTTCTTTCCCTCCCCCCTTTTCTCCTCTCCCTCCCCACTTTTCTCTTCTCTCTCTCTCTCTCTCTCTCTCTCTCTCTCCCCCTCCCTTCCTTCTTTCCTTTCTCTCCCTTTTCTCCCCTTCCCTCCCCTTCTTTTCTCTCCCTATTCTTAAATAAAAATAAAGCATTTTACACACTGACCCAAAAAAATATTAAGGGGAAAAAAGGCTTAAAACCTTTGGGGGGGGGGGGGGGAGCAGAATTTTGAGTGCCTAGGGCAGCACACAACCTAAATACGCCACTGGTGCACCAATAGAACATATCTGATGTCTGCAGTTCCAGGAAGTGCCACATCCTTTTTACAGAAATCTTTGTCTCATTCTCTTATTTTCTTTGAGCTTTCCCAGCTGTCTGAATACAATATTCCTCTCTCTAGTATCATTTCCACCTAAGTCTCTTTTTTTTCTATTTAGCTTTCATTCTGCTTTGATATCCATCCTCTTTCCTTCCTCTCAACATTGCACCTCCTTTTACACATAGATATCTTATATGCCATCCATTACCACCCACTACAACCTAATAACACGCTTCTTACAAACCTTCTATTCCTTTTATCCATAGCAAATGTAACCAATGGCTACTCTAGTGCATCCAGTAGGGACAAATCCCTTCCGGCTCAGTAATCATATAACCCAGTCACCCTCCTAAATGAACAATGTATACAAATGCCAATATTTCTCAAATACAGTAATCTTATTTTTCTAGTGACATGATGAGGATTTCAGTCTATATCATCTGAAAAAATGGTGGTTAGTGAATGATAGTACTGATACAGTATTCACAGGCTACAGACCTATAGAATGTTATGTGAAGAAAGACAAACCCCAAAGGTAATTTATCCCCAATTTCTATTAATTAAGCATATATCTACTTAAATAAATCTGTGTACCTGTCCAAACATATTATAAATTCCATCACTAGTAACATCACGAATCAAATCTGAGATTAAACTGTACTTTTTGTGTTCACAACCATGGTTCAAACCATTATGGCTTGTTTGATGTCACTCACATAAAGAGTGCAGAGGCTACACTAGTGCCCGCTTCACACATTTGGATACAAACCTAGATGCCCCTTACATAGTAATATAGCTATATACCCTGTCATAAACTAACAAATCTATACACTGCTCATTTGCATTATAATATATATAAATAATATAGCTAGATTCCCTTATCTGCACAGATATTTCTTTTCTTATAGACATACATCCATATTTGTATCTTATAAAATGGCTATTCAAACATATATATATATATATATATATATATATATATATATGTATATATACATTTATTTTTATACATATAGACCTATACAGTGTTCCCTAGGACATGTTTAACTGACACACCACCTGATTGATTTTATATATATATATATATATATATATATATATATATACACACGTATATATATATATATATATATATATATATATATATATATCTCAAACAGTTGTTATATACGGTATCTATATACATCTCTCTCACAGAGATATATTTATATACAACTCTCTCACACACCAATATTGATTTCCACTGTAATATTTTGCTTCACTGAGCAGCTTCACTAAAACAATTTACTTGGGTTAACCACTGATCTACCAAAGCTCTGGAATTAGCTTCAGCTTTTACAGAGGAATGGTGTTAACCTCTGTATTTCAAGTGCCTGACTATATACAAGATTTGTCCAAACGGAAGATCATGACTTAGCAGTAATTGTTTTGTATGCTGTCAATTAGCAATGCCCTGTGATTTCCAAATTTAAACTCAGGCAGTAGTGATAATGTGACCTTACTTTAAAAATAAAATAAATCAGTGTACATATTTTGAGCAAGAGATTTCAACATCATAATTACAGGCTGAAACTAAAAAAAAACAAGCATTTTGTTTGTATAAGTTGTAACTGAGCCAAAAGTAAGTGGATCACACTGATAATTTTTAAAGTTTTTTAAACTCTGCTTTACATAAACTGATGTAAATCTCCACTTTACCAGGGTCCTTCCTAGATTATCTCCTCCGAGGAATACCTCTGATTTAAACTCTTCACAGTACTCAGCACCACAGTCGTGGACAGCACCACCAGTGCTAGAGCTTCTCACCTATAATGCTGACACATATAAAAACCAGATACAGATAGTGAACCCTTTAGTACTAACAGAAACTGGGACTTCTAGAATCTAACACAGAACTCAATTCCTCCCGTACTTGATGCAGATAATGGCACATTTCACACTGAGCTTTGAATCTGGCACATCATGTCTTGGACCTCAAACCCTGAGAAACTTAGACTAGACAAAAATAACTGCAGCTCTACAGTTCAAACCATACGTCTGTGCCCGTAGGGTATGTAACAAAAGCCCACAATTCTAAATCAAGATTAAGATTCCAGAATTCCTAAGGCACATTTTAGAGTTCTTGTTCCTTAAAGGTAGGGCACTTATGACTGAAGTATCTCTTTATGTAATGGGGTGAAAAAGTATGTCTAAGACTTAAAGGGATATTAAACTGTGCTCCTTTAAAAAGAAATGTGCTACACTGAAGTTAACATAAAAAGAAACAGATTGTGTTAAAAAAGCAATCAACTTACTTGTTTCCTTGCTAAATGAGCACTTTGAGATTCTCAATGTAGCTACTGCCCAGAGCTAGATAAGAGAGCTACCATTTCAGAACATAGGATACATGGTCACATAATTTTTGCAGCAAAAGTTCTATACTGAACATGGGCAATAAACAAATTAGTAATTACAAGTAGTAGATAGGTGTCTCCTAGTAACACTTCAAAGGAAAAACTGATCATTTGCCTTGCTGAAGAAGCCCCAAGCTTATTGTAGGGCTGTGACAGGAAGTAATGGATACTGCAACAATTAAGTTAAAAAAAAAACAAGTAATAAGAGGTAAAATCCTTTTAAAATGATGAATAATTAATAGTGTAATAATTTCTATTAAGTATAACCCACTCCTTATTGGGTTTTGTATTACAACAATTAAACAGGCTGCTTTATATCCCTTTAAACACTAAACTCTGTTTTCTCAGGGCTGGATAAACAGCCATTTTTTACAGCAAGAAAACAAATGTGGACCCATATATCTGTGTAAGATATTATATTCACCAGCTGAGAGAGATATAAGTTAATGATGCCATAGGTGGGGGCAGGGATATGGAGAGTGATTGATGATAATATCGATCAAAGGGATAATCGAGGATAGATCAGTCTGAGAGGATCTTATGTCTGCTGGTAAATGGGAACCAGTGGGAAAACAGAACCTAAGGTAGACACATGGAGCAGGGTCAAAATGTTGGGGTAGGGCTGGCAATATAAATACGATCACAAAGTATAGTTAATAAGCTAGATGATAAATCAAAAGAAAAAGCATGTAAAATATATAAGAATGAATCATGAAAGGAAGCAAGGGATAGATAAATACATAAAAAGAGAGTAACAAACAGCAAGGGAGAACCAGAGGGATGGAGGGGGCAGGCAGAATGACCGCCCCATCTGGCCGATGAAGAAAATAGGAGGGAGAGAAGCAGAGTGATGTGAATTATATGACTGCGTCCAGCCAGGGCTGTCATGGTATGTAACACTCAGCCAGAGGGCACAGAGAGACAGGAGATAGAGAGGAAAGAGCGACTGAGAAGGAGAGACAACTGAGTAGAAAGGGAAAGAGAAATGCGGCGTAATTGCAGAGAAGTGAGGCTAAGGAACATTGGTATAAAGAGGATAAATAATATAGGTTACAGGAAGTGAAAGAGGTGAGAGGGAAGAGAAATGTAAAGGTGATGCTGGTGAGATATACAGTAACTGAGAATGAAATAGCAGGAGGTATTAAAGAACCACAAACTCTTTTTCACAAATATTATTTTTTATGGTCTTAGCAAAAAAATAGATGGTTCATGGCAATTGCAACCGCCTGACTAGTAATGCAGCAAGCCTGAGGCATTTTTTGTGTAAAAGGTCAAAACTATTAAAGAAATATGCCAAGCTCTGATAAAAGGACCCAGCTAAGCCAGTTTCTCTCACTGATTTACATGTTCACAAATTTGTGCAAGACGAATAAAAAACCAAAAGTAACCCCAGATTTCTTTTCTGGCTCTATCCAAGGCCCAATGATCTAAAGCTTTCCACTCTGGAGAGATAAATAAATCTCCATTACAATATAATGGTCAAAAAAGCCTTCAAAGATATAGAGGTATACTTATCAAGCAGTCAACTGTGCTGCATTCGACGGCACCAATACGCTCGCCTGACATCGCCTAACATCGCGGCCGCGGACCTAAATACGCTCTCCATATTTAACAAAAAAGGTGTCAAAAAGCCGCGCACCAAATACAGGGTGATGAGCAGCGGACTGTTGTTAACTAACAGTCATCGATCTCACTGCTATTCAGCTTTTTCACAGCTTTATTTGTATGCTGTCACTAAACACCGCCACTATACTAAACTGTTTAACCCCTATCCCGCCGCTCCCCGACCCCGCCGCAACTAAATAAAGTTAATAACCCCTATCCCGCCGCACCCGGAGCCCACCGCAACTCTAATAAACTTATTAACCCCTATCCCGCCACTCCCGGAGCCCACCGCAACTAAATAAAGTTATTAACTCCTATCCCGCCCCTCCCGGAGCCCACTGCAACTCTAATAAACTTATTAACCCCTATCCCGCCGCTCCCAGAGCCCACCGCAACTAAAGTTATTAACCCCTAAACCGCCAGCCCCTCACATTGCCATAAACTAAATTAACCTATTAACCCCTAAACCTAACAACCCGCTAACTTTATATTAAATATTAACTCATCCCTATCTTATAATAAATTTAAACTTACCTTTAGAATTAAATTAATCTATATTAAACTACTAATTAACGTACCCTATCTATTATATAACAATTACATTAAAATATATTAAACTAATAATTAATCTACCCTAACTGTTATACTAAAATTACATTAAACTATATTAAACTAATAATTAATCTACCCTAACTGTTATACTAAAATTATATTAAGCTACAAATTAAATTAACTATATTATATATTTAAAAACCTAACCCTACTCAAATAATTGAATTCTACAATTAAAAATTACTAAGTTCCAAAAAACTAACAACTAAGTTACAAAAAATAACAAACACTAAGGTACACAAAATAAAAAATAAATTTTCAAAGATTTAAACTAATTTCACCTAATCTAAAAGCCCTATGAAAATAAAAAAGCCCCCCCCCCAATAAAAAAAACCCCCTAACCCACAATAAACTACAAATAGCCCTTAAAAGGGCCTTTTGCGGGGCATTGCATTGCTCTTTTACCTGCAAAAAAAAATACAAATACCCCCCCAACAGTAAAACCCACCACTCACACAACCAACCCCCCCAAATAAAAACCTAACTAAAAAAACCTAAGCTCCCCATTGCCCTGAAAAGGGCATCTGGATGGGCATTGCCCTTAAAAGGGTATTTAGCTCTATTGCAGCCCAAACCCTAATCTAAAACTAAAACCCACCCAATAAACCCTTTAAAAAACCTAACACTAACCCCTGAAGATCCACTTACAGTTTTGAAGATGCGACATCCATCCTCCAAGAAGCCGGCAGAAGTCTTCATCCAAGCCCGCAGAAGACATCTTCTATCTTCATCCATCCGGCGCGGAGCGGCTCCATCTTCCAGACATCCGACGCGGAGCATCCTCTTCTTACGACGTCTTCTTCCCGAATGAAGGTTCCTTTAAAAGAAGTCATCCAAAATGGCGTCCCTTAAATTCCGATTGGCTGATAGAATTCTATCAGCCAATCAGAATTAAGGTTGAAAAAATCCTATTGGCTGTTGCAATCAGCCAATAGGATGAAAGCTCAATCCTATTGGCTGATTGCAACAGCCATTAGGATTTTTTCAACCTCAATTCCGATTGGCTGATAGAATTCTATCAGCCAATCGGAATATTAGGGACGCCATCTTGGATGACGTCATTTAAAGGAACCTTCATTCGGGAAGAAACGTCTTAAGAAGAGGATGCTCCGCGTCGGATGTCTGGAAGATGGAGTCGCTCCGCGCCAGATGGATGAAGATAGAAGATGCTGTCTGGGTGAAGACTTCTGCAGGCTTGGATGAAGACTTCGGCCGCTTGGATGAAGACTTCTGCCGGCTTCTTGGAGGATGGATGTCACATCTTCAAAACTGTAAATGGATCTTCAGGGTTTTTTTTTTAAGGGTTTATTGGGTGGATTTTAGTTTTAGATTAGGGTTTGGGCTGCAATAGGGCTAAATGCCCTTTTAAGGGCAAAGCCTACCAAATGCCTTTCTCACTCTCTCTCACACACTCTTTCTCACACACACACACTATCTCTCTCACAGTCATTCTCTTTTACTCTCTCTCTCTCACTCTCACACACACACTCTCTCTCACTTTCTCTCTCTTACTCTCTCTCACTTTCTCTCTCTCTCTTTCTCACACACAAACAATTTATCCCTCTCTCTCTCTCTCTCTCTCTCTCACACACACACTTTCTCTCTCACTCTCTTTCACTTTCTCTCACTTTCGCTCTCACTTTCTCTCTCTCACACTTTCTCTTCTCTCTCTCTCACTTTCTCTCTCTCTCACACACTCTCTCTCAAACACTCTTTCTCACACACACACACTATCTCTCTCACACTCATTCTCTTTTACTCTCTCTCTCTTTCTCTATATATATATTTATATATATATATATATATATATATATATATATATATATATATTAGATAGTAGGATAAGCAGATAATGTCCATAGAAAATGTCAGTAGTTGTAACAGATAGACAATATACAATATTTTAATTAGTAAACCTATTGGGGCCGATTTTTCAAGTGTCTGGCGGACATGATCCTCTGAAGTGATCATGTCCGCCAGATATTGATAAATGCTGACAGCATATGCTGTCGGCATTTATCATTGCACAAGCAGTACAATGCTGCCCCCCTGCAGATTTGCGGCCAATCGACCACTAGCAGGGTGTGTCATTCAAACCGATCGTATGAGATCGGGCGGATTGATGTCCGCAGCAGCGGTCTTAAGACCGCTGCTTCTTAACTCCTGTTTCTGTTTTTTTATACCAATGACAGTTCAAGCCAGTCGGCGACACTCCTCCAAGCAAACACGCCCTTCGTTACGTATGTGCATGTGCTACATGTTGGATCGCTGCCTGACAGTGCTATAGCATGTAAGTTTGCACTTCGCAAGTTTTATTTATTGCATACATAATGAAACGCATGCGCAGAGCGAACCACAAAGATTGAGATGCCAATACAATGAGGTAAAGAGGGGTGGTTCAGCTCTCTCGCCGGGATGAAGTAAATAACAGGAAGTAATGCTGGGGGCGGAGCAAGGAGCAATAATGCTGTGTAAGCAAAATAAAAATTTATTATATAAAGGAATAACAGAATTTAGAAATAAACATAGCAATTTAGATTGGACATACTTGATGATTAAGAATTTATTGAACAATCTGTCTAAATTTTACTTTCACTTTAAAGTTGCTTTAGTTTAACCCACAATAAAAGTTATTTATAATTCCTCAAATAAAAAAAATATATTATCACAGAACACTGCTGTCCAAAAAAAAAAGTTCTGAGACAAGCATTACAACTATTACAGAACCATCTTCTATAAGAATTACTTGCTGGCTGTTCTGATTTTTCCTAATAAAATTAACGGAAGCACCTTCTAGAGCGGAACAGACTTTTAAAGAGACTTAAAATGCAAGATTTATGAGATATTTTGTAATTATTTCCTATTAAATGAAGCCCAAGACATCAATCAGTGCATAAAGTATTTCATTGTATGTTATGTTGTGTTTACTGTACTCACCTTAATGAGTCGTAAAGAAGAAAATTAATTGGCCACTGCAAATAGAGGTGGCAAGTCCTTGTTTTCCGACAGTCAATCATGCACTCTGTAACAAGATATAAAACACTTATCAGTAGGTTCATAAATATATATGCAAAAAAGATAACTTCAACACAAGTTTCATTTCTTAAGAATCACAAAACGGGTTAAAATGTCATTTTTAGTATCCATGGCTCACAAGATTTGTCAAACCTTGACCAAAGCAATTAACAATTCTATTCTCTAAAACGCAATAGCACTGATACAAATCTCTGTGAATGTAGCAAAACTAGATTTCAATGCATGGGCGCTCTAGTGTAAAATCCAAATATGCAATACTATTTTATTTAAAAAAATAATATATATATATATATATATTCTTCATAAATGGAAAGAGTCCACAGCTGCATTCATTACTTTTGGGAAATAAGAACCTGGCCACCAGGAGGAGGCAAAGACACCCCAGCCAAAGGCTTAAAGGGACATAAAACCCAGCATTTTTCTTTCATGATTCAGATAGAGAATACAATTTTAAACAACTTCCAATTTACTTCTATCGTTTAATTCGCTTCCTTCTCTTGTTATCCTCCACTGAAAGGTTTATCTAGGCAAGCTCATGAGCAGCAGAGAACCTAGGTTCTAGCTGTTGATTGGTGGCTGCATATATATATATATATATTGATTGTGATTGGCTCACCCATGAGTTCAGTTAGAAACCATTAGTGCATTGCTGCTCCTTCAACAAACGATAGCAAGAGAATGAAAGAACTTAATTAGATAATAGAAGTAAATTAGAAAGTTGTTTAAAATTGTATTCTTTATCTGAATAATGAAAGAATTTTTTTTGGGGTTTCATGTCCCTTTAAATACTCCTCCCACTCCCCTCATCCCCCAGTCATTCTTTGCCTTTCGTCCCAGGAGGTTGGCAGAGAAGTGTCAGAAATGTGTTTTGTCTCTTTGTTATCTCCAGAAATGTACACATGCAAAACCGGAACTGTACAATAAAAAAAAAAAAAATAACTGCACGTTCTCCCAAGTCACATATTTTTTTCCAGTCCATTAAGACAATTTTTTTTTTTTTTTTACCATTTTGAAATGTTGAATTAACAAAAATGCTAAACTTATTATTTTCAAAGGAATATTGTTGGGGGAAAAAAATCTGCCCCCCTCCCCAGATCTAAAAAAATGAAACAACTCAAAATGTACTGAATAGATTTGCTTCAAATGTTCAGAATTTGTAGTGATCCCTAATCTGTACCAATTCAGAAATATAAGCATTTGAAAGGTACAGCAGACAAAAATACAACTAAGGTTCTAAAATGGGGTCTCTAATATCAAATAGGGACAAAGTAACTAGTGAAAAAGTTAACTTACTCAAACCTCTGTTTAAACTCTCTTGTTCTTTATTCTAAAACTGAAGCCAGTTCATGGTTAGTTTATACATAGTTACAAAAGTGAACATAAAGGGGACAATTTATGAAAGTGCAAGCGAACATGATACAATGTAGCGTATCATGTCCGCCGCACATCGATAAATGCCGACAGCAAACACTGTTGGCATTTATCATTGCATTTCAGTAGCTCTCATCCTATTAGCTGTTTTGAAGAATTATTTGAAGAATTAAATCAGCCAATAGAAATGCAAGGAACGCCATTTTGAAACGGCTACCTTGCCTTCAACTTCAGTGTACGGCGGCAACCATATGAAGAGGACGACCCGCGCTGAATGGGATTAGATTCCAGGATGGCTTCGCTCCGCGCCGCTGGGATGAAGATAGAAGACAACCCCAGGATGGATGAAGACCTTGCCGCCTGGATGAAGACCTTGCCATTTGGATGGAGATGGATGTCCAGACTTCAGACACCGTGAGTAGAGATCTTGGGGTGTTTTTTTTTTTTTAGATTAGGGTTTGAGCTTTGAAAAAGAGCTAAATGCCCTTTTAAGGGCAATGCAAAAGAGATAAATGCCCTTTTAAGGGCAATGCCCATACAAATGCCCCTTTAGGGTTTTTTTAGAGTAAGGTTTTTTTATTTTGTGGGGTTGGTTGGGTGGTGGGTTTTACTGTTGGGGGGACTTTGTATTTTTTTACAGGTAAAAGAGCTGATTTCTTTAGGGCAATGCCCTACAAAAGGCCCTTTTAAGGGTTATTGGTAGTTTATTGTAGGCTAGGGAGTGTTTTTATTTTGGGGGGCTTTTTTATTTTATAGGGCTATTAAATTTGGTGTAATTGTTTTTATTTTTTATAATTTAGTTTATTTTTTTGTAAGCTTAGTGTTTTATGTGTTAATTATTTTTTTTTGTATTGTTAGGTTTTTTTACATTTGTAATTTAGATATTTTTAAAAAATTTTTTAGATTAGAGCTAGATTACGAGTTTTGAGCGCTATAGGAATTATGGTGGTTTTTACTGTTGGGGGGTGTTTGTATTTTTCTTACAGGTAAAGGAGCTGATATCTTTGGGGCAATGCCCCACAAAAGGCCCTTTTAAGGGCCATTAGTAGTTTATTGTAGGCTAGGGTTTTTTTTTATTTTTTGGGGGGGCTTTTTATTTTTATATGGCTATTAGATTAGGTGTAATTATTTTTGATAAGTTGTTTCTTATTTTTCGTAATTTAGTGTTTGTTTTTTTGTAATTTAGTTATTTTATTTTTTTGTAATTTTTAGAGGAGTGTTTTTTAAATGTATAGTTTAGTTTAATTTAATTGGTAGTTAGTTTAATTGTAGTTTAAAAATTATCTTAGTTTAATTGTTAGTTTAAAATTAATTTATTTAATATGACAGGTGAGTTTTAATTTAATTTAAGATAGGGAAATTGTAATTTTAATATAAAGTTAGGGGGGGCGTTAGGTTTAGGGGTTAATAGTTTATTTAAGTATATTTAGTTGTGGGGGGTTTGCGGTTTAGGGGTTAATAGGTTTATTATAGCAGTGGTGTGGCAGACAGCAGATTAGGGGTTAATTATATTTAAATAGTGTTTGCGATGCGGGAGGGCGGCGGTTTAGGGGTCAATAGGTTTATTATAGTGGCGACTATGTCGGGGAGAGGTGGAATAGGAGTTAATACATTTTAATAGTGGCGGCGATGTCGGGAACGGCAGATTAGGGGTTAATAACTTTATTATAGTGTTTGCGATGCGGGAGGACCTCGATTTAGGGGTTAATAGGTAGTTTATGGGTGTTAGTATACTTTTTAACACTTAAGTTATGAGTTTTATGCTACAGCATTGTAACATAAAACTTATAACTACTGACTTTATATGGCTTTATGAATCTTGTGCTTATAGAGTGCACCGCTTACTTTTTGGCCTCGCAGGCAAACTCGTAATACCTTCGCTATGGGAGTCCTATTGAAAAAGGACTTTTTTAAAAGTGCGGTACTGACGTTGCGTGACAGGCTAAAAGGTGTGTGGTACACCTATACCGACAAGACTTGTAATAGCAGCGTTAGGGAAAATATAGCGTTATAGGCCATAACTATGCTATTTGACTCATAACGCAAAACTCGTAATCTAGCTGTTAGGTATGTTAGGTTAATTTATAGTTTAATGTTAGGTTTATTTTTATTTCACAGGTAAGTTTTTATTTATTTAAATAGAGTTATATTGTAATTTAAAATTAGGGGGTGTTAGGTTTAGGGGTTAATAGTTTACGGCGAGATTACGAGTTGTGCGTTATACTGAAAAAGCAGCATTATCAGGTTATAACGCTGCTTTTTCACTACCGCTGGTATTACGAGTCTTGCAGATTTAGGGGCACCGCACACTTTTTTGGCCTTACCGCAAATTAACTTACGCAAATTGCGTATAGTCTTTTTTTAATGGGACGCACATAGTGCTGGTATTACGAGCTTGTCCTGGGAGGCCAAAAAGTGAGCGGTACACCCTATCCCGTCAAGATTCCTACCGCATTTTAAAGTCAGTAGTTATGAGTTTTACACTACAACGCTGTAGCATAAAACTCATAACTAAAGTTCTAAAAAGTACACTAACACCCATAAACTACCTATTAACCCCTAAACCGAGGCCCTTCCGCATCGCAAACCCTAAAATAAAAATATTAACCCCTAACCTGTCGCTCCGGACATCACCCCTAAATCGCCGTACTCCCGCCTCGCAAACACTAGCTAAATATTATTAACCCCTAATCTGCCGCCCCCAACTTCGCCGCCACTATATTAAATTTATTAACCCCTAAATCTAAGTCTAACCCTAACACCCCCTAACTTAAATATAATTAAAATAATTAGAAATAAAACCTACTATTAATAATTAAATAATTCCTATTTAAAACTAAATACTTACCTGTAAAATAAACCCTAAGCCAGCTACAATATAACTAATAGTTACATTGTATCTAGCTTAGGGTTTATTTTTATTTTACAGGCAAGTTTGTATTTATTTTAACTAGGTAGAATAGTTACTAAATAGTTATTAACTATTTACTAACTACCTAGCTAAAATAAATACAAATTGACCTGTAAAATAAAACCTAACCTAAGTTACACTAACACCTAACACTACACTACAATTAAATACAATTACCTAAAATAAATACAATTAACTAAATTCAATAAAATTAGCTAAATTACCAAAAAACAAACACTAAATTACAGAAAATAAAAAACAAATTAATAACTATTTAATAACTATTGTACCTAGTTAAAATAAATACAAACTTTCCTGTAAAATAAAAATAAACCCTAAGCTAGATACAATGTAACTATTAGTTATATTGTAGCTATCTTAGGGTTTATTTTATAGGTAAGTATTTAGTTTTAAATAGGAATTATTTATTTATTAATAGGTTTTCTTTATATTTATTTTAATTATATTTAAGTTATGGGGTGAGATTTAGGGGTTAATAAATTTAGTATAGTGGCGTCGATGTTAGGGATGTAGGTAGGTGGCGGAGATGTTAGGGACGGCAGATTAGGGGTTAATAATATTTAACTAATGTTTGCGAGGCGGGAGTGCGGCGGTTTTAGGGGTTAATATGTTTATTCTAGTGTCGGCGACGTTGGGGGCGGCAGATTAGGGGTTAATAAGTATAATGTAGGTGTCGGCGATGTCCGGAGCAGCAGATTAGGGGTTAATAAGTGTAAGATTAGGGGTGTTTAGACTCAGGGTTCATGTTAGGGTGTTAGGTGTAAACATAAATTTTGTTTCCCCATAGGAATCAATGGGGCTGCGTTACTGAGCTTTACGCTGCTTTATTGCAGGTGTTAGACTTTTTTTTCAGCCGGCTCTCCCCATTGATGTCTATGGGGAAATCGTGTACAAGCACGTACAACCAGGTCACTGCTGACTTAAGCAGCGCTGGTATTGAAGTGTGGTATGGAGCACAAGTTTGCTCTACGCTCACTTCTTGCCTGTTAACGCCGGGTTTGTAAAAACCTGTAATACCAGCGCTGTAGGTAAGTGAGCAGTGAGAATAACGTGCAAATTAGTACCGCACCCCTCATAACGCAAAACTCGTAATCTGGCCGTTTGTGTTTTGCGATATGGGGGACTGGCAGTTTAGGGGTTAATATGTTTATTATAGTGTTTGCGATGCGGGAGGGTGGCAGTTTAGGGGTTAATAGGTAGTTTATGGGTGTTAGTGTACTTTGTAACATTTTAGTTATGAGTTTTGTGAAACATTTTTGTTACACAAAATTCATAACTACTGCTCTCAGATGGCGGTATGGATAGTGTCGGTATAGGCTGTAACGCAAGCTTTTGAGCCTCAACGCACAACCAGTAATACTGGCGCTATGGAAATCCCACACAAAAACGTCATTTTTTTTTGAGTGTGTGATTGACATTGTGTTACAGGATAAAATGCTTGTGGTATAGCTATACTGAAACGACTCCCAATAGTGCGTTCCTGCTTTTATGCTGAAATTGCCAATTTTTCAGCATTAAAAGCCGTAACGCAAAACTCATTATCTAGGTGATAGTAAATAATAAAGCTAAATAATGTAAACACTGCA
This sequence comes from Bombina bombina, assembly GCF_027579735.1. Taxonomy (NCBI): domain Eukaryota; kingdom Metazoa; phylum Chordata; class Amphibia; order Anura; family Bombinatoridae; genus Bombina; species Bombina bombina. The sequence continues at coordinate 490,398,682 of NC_069504.1, forward strand.
CTTTATATAGTAAATAATAAACTTCTAAATACACTGCCTCTCAAAGCTGTTATAGCTGTTTATACCGAGAGGCAGGGTATCTAGAAGTTTATTATTTACTATATAAAGTGCAGTGTTAACATTAGTGGGCGGAGCTATGGAAATTGCAGATAACCAGTTTCGACACAACAGGCATCAAGCTTCATTTGGGGCTTGATAATTCGGCCCCATGGAGTGCTGAGCGCCAGACCATTTTGAAAGAGGTAAGATAATTTAATTAGGCAGTTCATTTTCATTTTAAATGTCCCTTTAATGAATAAGGCCTACAGTGTGCCTTTAAATTTTTTAGAATGTTTAGTAGCCTAATTATCATCTAAAAAGTGGTCTAATGAAGTGAAACTATTAAGATTACTCCCTCACAGTGTTAATTTATATCTGTTCTCTTTTCCTTCTTTTTTATTGCTTCCATTGCTCCCCCTCCCTCCATAAAAACAAGTGACTGCAATGAAATCACATTACCCAGCAGAGCAGTGGAAGTCAGAGAGGTAGACAGAGAAAGCGGCAGAATTATAAGGTTCTCAAGATTAACCCTATATGACAGAGTAACATTGTGCCAAGCATTTAAAGAAGAATACAGAATGATATTATAGGGGGAATTATATGGAACCATAGGTACATTAGAGCTTATATGGCACAAAATGACTTGCTGTATAAGGAAATGTTATATAAAGCAAAATGTAGGAATATTTACAAGAATAATAGGAAAATTTATAGATTATTAGAATACAAATGTTGAGAAACTGATGATAGTATAGGCGTGTATGAAAAAAATGTATTATATATGGTATAATATATAGTGACTGTGAGCATTAAATGGGATATCTATCAATCTACATCCATCTATCTGTTTATCTGTGATCTATCTATTTATCTATCTACATATATCTATCTCCATCCATCTATATATCTATCTATATTTTTATAATACACATTACTCTGTAATGCATATATGAACAATAGTTCACAATATCCTGTACAGTTATTACATCACAAGCTTATAATAATATTAGTATGTATAATATTATAATATACTATTACATGAAAATAAAATATTATTAATAATGATAATAAATATACTATTATAGGTAAGTACAACAAAACAAGTTATAAAAGGAGAAGTATTGGACCATAAATTATAGTGGGAAACATGTATCTGTGCTCTTTACTGCGCCCATCCAATAAGCCAATAAAGTTGTTTGCAGCTGCCAGGGTCACAGTTCCTTTCCAACAAAATTTAAGGGAGATCCAAGAAGATCCCCAGAGTGATAAGGAGCAGGCTCTCTCAATCAAGGTGAAATAAATAGTGACAGAGTTGCAACACTGCAGTTCACCCAATCAAAATCCCTGTCTGCAATTGTACAGCAGATAGTCGCAGAATAACAGCTTGAAATCAATAGCGTCAGCTATTCATTCCCATGCAAACTACAAAATACTAACAACAGCATCTCAATCCAGTCTTTATTAGCTGCAGATAGTCAACATGCCCATGCAAATAGTGTGGGTATAATCTTCTTGTGGAAGGGGGAAATGGTTAGCTGCACCAAGACACCAGTAAGAGAGCAACTATGTAGGTTAGGACATGAAAAACTGGATACCTGAGCTCCTCAAAATTGGCTTTGACACAAAAATGTTTAGGCCTTGACATTGCCCCAACTTGCCTTTACATGCTACCATACATCCATCATACAGTCAGCTAGGGGCATTTGTACCCTGCAGCTGCACCCAGGCCAGGCAGAAATAAGTAAAGGCTCTCAGCTATTGCAGATCACTCTTATATGGAAGAAGCCTGTAGGGGGCACTAGATACACAACCAGATGGCAGTGCTTCTCCTTATGATCTTACTGCAAGCCTGGGCTGCTTCACACACTTCTCTCTGCAAAGATCACTGCTCCACACACTACTAGCAGCAGGGGGTTTATTCAACTCCTTAAAGGAATAGGAAAGTCAAAATTAAACTTGCATGATTCAGAAAAAGCATATGATTTTAAGACTTTTTCAATTTCACTTCTACTTTCAAATTTACTTTGTACTTGTGGTATCCTTTGTTGAAAAAAATACATATCCTACTCTACTGGGAACTAGCTGGTGACTGGGGTCTACAAACATTTGTCTCTTTTCATTGGCTCGCCAGTTGTGTTTAATAAGCTCCCAGTAGTACATTGCTGCTCTGGAGATGACTTTAACTTAGGGTGACCATATTGCTGCTTTAAAAAGGGACACGTGAAAAATACATATGTCAGGGCTGTTTTCAGGGCTGTTTAAAGAAATGTTTTGCATAAGAACCCTGACATATGTATTTTTCACGTGTCCCTTTTTTTAAAGCGGCAATATGGTCACCCTACTTTAACTATGCGTTTAATCCATTTGGAGGTAGTTTAAGACAAACTTATATACAAGCAATACTGCAATAATAACATACTAGAGTATTTTCTTTTTGCACTTTTATATCCTTTTAAAGGACATAAAACACATCTTCCTTTTGTGTAAATTGTGCTTTGTCCCACACTTCCTAGAGAGGCCAAAAAACTAATTCTGTAACCTACAAATGCTGCAAATCAAATAGCTGATTTAGGCAATTTCACAGCATTTTAACAGCCTAGGTTACAGATTTTGCTTTTTAGACTCTTTATGTAGGAGAAGCACAAAAGCAGGAGGTGTTTAATTCCCCTTTAGGACCCAGCAACAACAAAAAGTTAATTATTTGACCACTCTGGTGCTAATAATAAACATACATAAGTCAGTAGCATACATGTTGCTAATTTAACTGTTAATAAATCACAAATTTGTCTGTTACTGACAGACAAGGGGTTGAATAATAAATGTAGGTGTATTATTGGAAGCCAATAAGTGATACGTGGGTTTGCATAACAATTAAGTTAGGGATATATGTGTGTGTGAATATATATGAATATATATATATTTCAGTGATGTGAGGTGAGGTCAGAGGCTGGTGAGGCACTGGCTATGATATATATATATATTATAGGTTAGGGCTATTTATGAGTGTGCAATATATGTATGTACCCCAAGGGCACACAAAAACCATGAGAACTAAAAATAATCCTGCTGACAGATTTATCAAGAGTTTTAGCCAATACCATATGAGGACCAAAAAGTGGGCAAATCATCTATTACATGTCTGAAGTTAACTTAGCTTTGCATAAAGCAAGGGAAAGCTGCTTATGTTTTTATGCACTTTCTTAGCATTATCATGATCATGGTGCACAACATAAATCCAAGAATCCCCCCCCCATGACTTGTGATAAAGGGAAGAAAAAAGGCTAAACAACAAGGCAGATTTTAGACATGTGTAAAGTATATTCAATTAAAACAAAATAGTTGCTGCAAGATATGTGCAGCGCTTGGCCATTTAATCTGCTAATGAGCTGTCACTGCCCCCGAAGAACACAGCTGTTTTTTTTTAATATCTTTTTATTTTTCTTTAAACAACAAAAACACAGATAGCAATACAGTTAGAACACAGCTGGTTTTTCAGTGCACTGTTGGGTAAGAAGACCAGGACCTTTTTAAAATTTGCCTAGAATCCTGGAGCTGTACAATGGATCAAAATGCATCTGAACTTAAGAAGAAAAAGTACTGCAGAGTAAATCTCTTTTGTGCACCTAAAAGATTAGTTGGAGGAAAGCTTAGGGGAGAGTGAGAAGTCCACCCCTGGTGTCTGCAAGACAGAAGTACTGCAACAAACAGACTACAGATGAGCAGCAGGGAATTGAAAATGGCATGTTGTAGAAGCAGAGCCATTTTTATTCCTGGCTCCATGCTGGAAGGGTATATGGGAGAAAAGCTGCACTCTGTACTCATATAAAGTATCCTTGTAGGGAAGGGAGATTGTGTATGTAGTGAGGTCTAGCATTTAAATACTTAACACAGAACACAACATATATGGGAATTAAAGCCAAGAAAGCTCTATTCCAAAAACCTCCATAGTATGAGGCATAATAGGACCATTGCAGTTCACATAAAGGGAAAAACAGGAAGGGTTCATAACTGTAGATTTAAATTTTAGATTAAATTAACCCAGTCCGTGTTAACAGGTTAAAGGAGCATATCCCTAAAGAAAGCAGCCCTTTTCAAGCAAAAGCCTTCAAAAACCAAAAGAAAAGAAAAGCAGACATGCAGAAGAAGGGTTTTCAGCTGAATTATTTGATGTTGGTGGCTTAAACTAACCCAATGGTAATGAATCATTTCTTGCTGTATGTTCTATCACAATGAAAGTAACAGAAACAGCATTTTCATGTTATCTTTTATGGCACCACAAATAGGTCAGCTGTAAAATCATTACTCATAATGCACACCTCCCAACATGGAAGATGCTAAATCTTAGACTTAGTTTTAAGGTTGAAGGAGTACGTTTAGTGCAGTTGAAACCTATGAACACAAACCCACTAAAAGTCAATCAAAATAAATAATGTAAAATTATACATAAGTATTATATACATGGAAGATAAGGCTACATATGGATGACAAGGTGATTTATAGGGAATAAAATACTCCCTGACCCTACATGTTATATATGATATGTATCATAGCTTTTTTTTTTTTTAAATAATCTTTATTAAAGGCAAAAATATATCTTGTATCATAAACACATAAAAAAAACTGTAGGGCTCGACAATGTGGTAATTACATATTCAGTTTACATAGTAATCAGAAACAATAATAAGCAGTTGTCCAGCTCTCAGAGTCCATCTTGATATATGCCTGTTTTCCTTTTTAGTGCAGTATATATCAGGTACATTTCTATATAAATATAAGTAATTAGCAGGTACTGCTTGGGGTAACTGTATATTTGAACCACTTTAAGAATCAATATACAAATAACAATATTATATGCAAACTTCAGCTAACCTTTATGTAAATAGAGAGATCTGCAGTAATGACATATCTACGTAGTACCTGTGAATTAAGCAGGAGGGGGTGGGAGGGAGAGGTAAGGGTCAGATAGGGAAGGGGAAGTGGTAAGAAAAGTAGGGAAAGAGGGGGAAAGAGAAAGAGAGCAAGAGAGAAGAAAGAGAAGAAAAACAAAAACAAACAACAACAAAAAACACAAAAGGAAGAAACCCAAGAGGAGATGTCCCTTAAGAGTATGTATCCCATGGATGTGGATTGGTCAACCCTGTCCCTTTGGCTTGGTGTGAAGGGAGTTCCAGGGCTCCCAGATCATAGAATACAAATCTAGAGTACCTCTATTAATTGACACTACCTTCTTCATGCCTCTAATGTAGTTAACAATTTCTACCACTTTATGTATAGATGGGGTTACCTGTTGCTTCCAGTGTCGCGCTAAAGACAACTTTGTTGCCATCATAATGTATACAAATAAATGTTTTTGCGCTTTAGTGCTTTTGGGGAGTCCTAAGTGTAGCAAACATCTCTCCGGGCTCCTTACTGCTGGGAGACCCAGTTTAAGGCAAAGGTCTAACACATCTCTCCAAAGGGCTTGTATGTGGGGGCAGCCCCACCATATATGTAGATCATCACCTCGGCAGTTCCTCCAACACAAATCTGAGTTAGTGTTTGAGAGTCTGCATAATCTAACGGGTACCCAGTGCCATTTAGTTAATAGTTTGTAATATAGCTCAAATAGTGTAACACAGTGTACTGCTGCCTTAGTTAAAACAATAGCTGCTTCCCAACCCTTCAGCTCCACAGCGGACCCGAGGTCTCTTTTCCAAGCTAGAATTTTTTGGGTCTTATGTAATACCAGGGAGTCTAGAAGACATTTGTAGTGTACTGTCATAGGTCTCTGTCCTTGTAGTCCTGCCTTCCATCTTATTTCCCACATAGTGAGGTCCCTAGGGGCCGAAGAGGTGAACCCCCAACTATGGATAATAGAGTGAAACCGCATTGACTCAAACATGAGCCTCTGGGGGATGTTGAACTTTGAATGTAATTCAGTAAAAGGGAGCCACTGAGTTCCGTCAAAGGGATCTGCAACAGTGTGAAGGCCCGGAATTTCCCAGAGACTGGGGTTAGACTCAGGCAGCCCCAGGACCAGACCCCTAACACTGTGGATTGGGGAGGGATGGGGGGCCGCCCGGGGGCAGTCTTTATGCCATGCTTTTAGGCAGTCAAGCAAGACTACATTAGTGATCAAGAATTTGACTAGGCAGTGTTGAGGTAACCATGGAAGGTCTTGTAAGTAAATAGTACTCGGGAGCGATGCTTATTCTATCTCGTACCATCTATGTCATTCCCCAGAGCCTCCCCAATAAGAAATGTGTGTCAACATTTCCGCATCATAGTAGGATTTCAGGTTAGGTAACCCCAGCCCTCCCCTCTCTATGGGTGCCTGGAGAATATTACGGGATACACAGGGTTTAGTATTAACCCAGACATATGCGTTTAAGATTGATTGGAACTGATCTAAGAGAGCTTTCAGAACCCTTAAGGGCAAGCAGTCAAATAAGTAGTAGCTTCGGGAGCAACATCATATTGAAAGCAGAGATTCTCCCCATTCAGGATATCTCTCTGTATCTGGGAAGTGCGTGTTATAGAGATTGTAAGATGTGAGAGTAATTCCTCTCAATCACTCGGATCATGTGATAGATGTAGTCCTAAATGTTTGATGCCATCTCCGTTCCATTTGAAAGGATATTGCTTCAGAAGGTTTCTAGTTTGAGGCTCAGGTAAATTCAGTGGGTAGGCCTCTGTCTTATCTACATTGAGTTTGTAGAAGGAAAGGGTGCCAAAAAATGTGAAAAAATCCAGGAGATGGGGCAAGGAATTAGTGGGGTCCGACAAAAAGACCGTCAAATTGTCCGCAAAGAGACTTAGTTTCTGAAGAGTACCATGGAGATAAAGGCCCCTAATATTTGGGCTCTGTCAAATCGCAATTGCTAAGGGCTCAATGGCCATAGTGAACAAAGGGGATAAGGGACAACCCTGCCATGTCCCATTACTTAGGGAGAAGAGGTCAGAGCAGAAGCCCAGTCCTCTTACCCTGGCCGTGTGGTTTGAATATAAAGCACCAATCGCTACCTGGAATTCCTTCGGGATACCCATGAATGCCATTACTTTGTTCATGTATTCCCATCTGATCCTGTCAAACGCTTTCTCAGCATCAAATGACAGGGTCAGCAATGGGAGTCCCAGCCTATGAGTCTCTGTAAAAATATTTAAGATTCTCCTCGTACTATCAGAACCCTGTCTATATATAGTGAAACCCACTTGGTCCCTATGAATAACCTCAGGGAGGAATTTACAAAGTCTAAATGCCAAAATCTTGGCAAGCAGCTTAATATCTATGTTTATGAGCGAAATGGCGCGATAGCGAGAGCATAACTGGGGGTCTTTTCCATCTTTTGGTATTGTCAAAATATTGGCCTCGAGGAATTCCGGAACTCAAAGGCCTGAGCAAATAGTCTCTGTAAGAAAGGAGCTAGAATATTACTATAGATTTTATAAAACAGGGGGGAGAAGCCGTCTGGGCCAGGTGTCTTATGAAGTTTTAATTGCTTAATAGCATTTTTAATTTCAATGACTCTAATTGGTTCAGACAGTTGTTTAACCCGATCTTGATTAAGCTTAGGGATATTTAGGGATTCCAGGAACTCAGAAATAATTGGGTGGTCCGCAAGGCCTATGTCTTCCTACTTCCCAATATTATATAAATTTTGGTAATAAGTTCTGAACGCTTCCCCAATTTCCTTTGGAGAGTAGACCGCCTTATCAAGTAGTTTTAACTTTTGGATATGAGACGACTTGAGTCTAGCTCTAAGTTTAGTTGCCAGGAGTCTGTCAGCCCGGTTTCCCTGATAGTAGAACAGTTGTTTAAAATGAAGGACATTGTCCTGAACTCTTAATAGTTCTTTATTTGTTATTTCTGCACAAACTTCACCAATGCGAGCAGCCAACCTACTATTGGGGTTTTCCTTGTTATTCCTTTCTAGAGTCCTCAACTCCCCAAATAACTGCGCTAGAGTTGCCCCCCTTCCACGACATATGTGGGCTGCCCTCTTTAGGAAGGTCCCCCTCATAAAAGCTTTCATGGAAGCCCAGAGGGTGTCATCTTTTATCTGTCCGGTGTCATTAAGGGAAAAAAAATCCTGCAGGTCTGTGGCAGTCTGGGTTAACCAGGGGTTTTTATTCAGGTAATCTGATAGTCTCCATGTCTTGCTACCTCTACCCTGTGGGGAAAATGAAAGGGTAATTGTGACCATGGTCTGACCAAGGGCATACCATAATTTATGCCCTGGAAATTTTGTCAAGGGACCAAGAGTCACAGAAAAATGTATCAATCCGTGAATAGGAGTTATGAGCCTTGGAAAAGAACGTATAGTCACGGTCATTGGGGTTCAGGCATCTCCAAGAGTCAAATAAATTATGTTGTATCATGATATTTTGAAATTTCTTGGAGTCCATTACTATTTTATGGTCAGGTTTAGTTTTTTTGGTGTGGATCTTGTCTAATAATGGGTACCAGGTAATATTAAAATCCCCACCTATCAGTAGTTGCTGCAAAAATGGTTCCTCTTTCTCATTTGGGGCATATATGTTCACAAGAGTACATATCACACTGTCTAATTCACAAACTATAATTATATATCTACCTTTTGTGTCCGCTTCCAATACCAGCGGAGTATAAGCAATATTCCTTCTAAGAAGAATCGCTACTCCTCTCTTTTTTATTTGGTGGGTGGTATGTAGACATATGTGATATAGATTGGATTTTAGTAAGCATTGGGGAGAATCAATCCAGTGGGTCTCCAGGAGGTAAGCAATGTCAATATTAGCTTTCTGTAAATGTTGTAGTAGGATGCTTCTCTTAGTAGAATAGTTTAAGCCCTTTACATTGGGCGGGGTCTGTTGTTTGGCTATGGCGAACGCCTAGGAGAGACAAACAAGAAGAAAACCAGGTAAGAACAAACATACAAGAAAATAAAGTAAGGCAAGATGAAAGTAGCCATGGCAAAGTCAAGTAGAGCAGATCGAGAAGTAAGAGAGAATTGGGAAAGAAAGGGAGACATAAAGAAAGGGAGAGAGGGGAGGGGGAAGGAAGCGGAAGAGCAGATTCACTTGAACATACTATAAAATGACACAATTCTGATCCTGCAGATGTAAGCATTAATATCAAAAAGGTTAGAGATAGAATGTTTGCGACAAGTGCATAAGAGCGCTGTCCAAGGTCGCGCTGTAGTCCCATCTCCAGAGGACACAGCATGGCACTGATATAAGTATGTATATACTTATACTATGGGGGGAGGGGTGGGGGGCACAGGGTGCCCTGGAGGGCCTGTGTATTAATTTCCCTGACCAAGGAAGGCGGCTGTGGCTATATAGGTTCAGGAGAGCTAGGGAAAGTAAGGGATCTTATTCAACCGATTTCTCACTCCTTCCAAAAGGGTTTATTATGTGTAGATTCCTCCCTCCGCTAATCTCTCTCTATTAACTAACTAAGGGCTAGGTACGTTTTTTTTAAAAAAGTGTAGAAGTCTGTGGAGTCTCATCTATGACAGGGTTAGGCTAATCTTAGATTACCAAGCAGTATGGGGCGGGTGTGAACCTATAGCCAATAAGGGGGGTAAAAGTAGTATTCAGATAGGTCTGAGTCCCAAGAGAAACTGACTGTACTTAACAGTAGTACATAAACAACAATAATATAATAAACAGTGCAAGAAAACAGTAGAACTTTGTAACTTTCAAAACTCTGCAAAGAAAACATTATTAATACATTAGCTTTGAAAAGGATATTTGTAGAAGGGGGTCTGAGAGTCCTTCTAATCATTGATAGATACTAGCAGTTCTTTACCCAATGAGGCTTCATGGGGGATTCCGTTTACTTAACAGGGGTCCCCGTCTTTGCTGGTGTGCTCTTTGGGGTTGAGGCTGCCACTCTGGAGCACTGACTCGAAGGGCCAGTTGGCCTGAAAGCTTAGGGGCTGGATCATCAGCAGTAGCTTCCAATAACTTCAATTTTTGAAGTAAAGATTGGGCCTGCTGAGGGGTCGATGCAGTGTAGAGCTGACCATCCTTCGTGATATGTAGCTTCACCGGGAATCCCCATCTATACCTGATCCCCTGGGATCTCAGTATTCTTGTGTAATCAGAAAACATTCTCCGTAAGAAAAGGGTATGTGCAGACAAATCCGGAAAGATCTAAATATTTTCAAATTTCTCAGAAAGACTCTTTCCCTTTAGGGAGGTACTTAGCAACTTATTCTTAAAAGCAAAGTAATGGAGCCTTGCCACCACATCTCTGGGCTTGTCCATTGCTATGGATCTGGGCCTCGCAATTCTGTGAGCCCTATCCATCATAAGGTTATTCTCTGAGGCTTCCACTATAATTTCTTTAAAGAGTTCCTTTAAGTAAGGTTCTATATCCTGAGGTTGGATCGTTCCCAGGATACCCCTGATGCGAACTTTGTTCCTCCGGGACCTATTTTCTAGGTTTGCCATTTTCCTTTCCATGTCTGAAATTTGGATACCAAGAAATTCTGTATTGGCCAGTATGTTAGAGTGATCCACAATCAGATCTTTCTGCTTTCTTTCTAATGCGTCCGTTCTATTGCCTATGGAGGCAATATCCCTTTTTAACTCTGCAGTGGATTTGTCAAATCACTTTGTTAAAAAATCATGATGACCCGCTAGCAGGGCTGTAATAGTTTCAACTAAAGCCGGATGAGTCTCCAAGCTAGCTGCAGTGCGAGACAGAGAAGCTCTCAGGGTTTTATCTGAAATAGAGTCGGAGTCTGAATTATCATCATCTGAGGCCCCATGGTGGGCAGAAGGGGTAAAGTGGTAGTGCTCTAGTACAGATTTTTAAGCGTAAGTACAAATTTCTGGACTCGCCAGTGACTTGAATAGCCAATAGAATAAGAGCTACTGTAATTCTATAGGCTATTCAAATCAGCCAATAGAATTAAAGTAGCTCTCATCCGATTGGCTGATTTGAATTTGAAGGCTCAAATCATCCAATAGGAATTCAAGGGACGCCATTTTTAATCGCGTACCTTGAATTCCTATTCAGTGTACGGCGGAGATCGTATGAAGAGGATCCTCCACGCTCCGGTCTTCAGTTCCAGCGTCGCCGATCTTCAGTTCAGATCTTCAGCTCTGCGGTCATCGGTCTTCAACTCCTCCGCTCCGCGCTGGCTGGTTCCTGGAAGATGTCGCCACTTGGAAGAAGACTTCACCGCCAGGAACAGGACCTTCTCCGCCGGTCTTCAGGACAGGTAAGGACCACTTGGGGGTTAGACTTAGGTTTTTTAAGGAGGGATCGGGTGGGTTTTAGAGTAGGGGTGTGTGGGTGGTGGGTTGTAATGGGGGGGTTGTTCTTTTTTTTACAGGTAAAAGAGCTGATTACTTTGGGATCAATGCCCAGAAAAAGGCCCTTTTAAGGGCTGGTAATAGAACTGATTCCATTTTTAATTTAGTTTAGGGTAGGGAAATTTTATTATTTTGGGGGGCTTTTTTTATTTTATTAGGGGGCTTAGATTAGGTGTAATTAGCTTAAAATTCTTGTAATCTTTTTTTATTTTTTGTAATTTAGTGTTTGTTTTTTTCTAATATAGATTAATGTATTTAATTGTATTTTAGTTGAGATATTTGTAGTTTATTTAATTAATTTATTGATAGGGTAGTGTTAGGTGTAATGGTAACTTAGGTTAGGATTTATTTTACAGGTAATTTGGTAATTATTTTAACTAGGTAGCTATTAAATAGTTATTAACTATTTCATAGCTATTGTACCTAGTTAAAATAAATACAAAGTTACCTGTAAAATAAATATAAACCCTAAAATAGCTACAATGTAATTATTAATTATATTGTAGCTCTCTTAGGGTTTATTTTATAGGTAAGTATTTAGTTTTAAATAGGAATAATTTAGTTAATAATATTAATATTATTTAGATTTATTTCAATAATAATTAAGTTAGGGGGTGTTAGGGTTAGACTTAGGTTTAGTGGTTAATATATTTAATATAGGTGGCGGCGGTGTAGGGGGATTAGATTAGGGGTTAATAAATTTAATATAGGTGGCGGCGGTGTAGGGGGATTAGATTAGGGGTTAATAAATTTAATATAGGTGGCGTTGGTGTAGGGGGATCATATTAGGGGGTAATAGAGTTAATATAGGTGGCGGCGGTGTGGGGGGATCAGATTAGGGGTTAATGTATTTAAAATAGGTGGCAGCGGTGTAGGGGGGGGTCAGATTAGGGGGTAAAACATTTAATGTAGGTTAGCGGCGGGGTCTGGGAGCGGCGGTTTAGGGGTTAAGCACTTTATTAAAGATTGCGGAGGGGGATTGCGTTTGACAGGTAGATAGACATTGCGCATACGTTAGGTGTTAGATTTTATTTTGCAGGTAGTTTAGGGAGTTACGAGGCTCCAATACTCAGCGTAAGGCTTACTACGCCTGCATTTTGGGGCGAGGTGAAAATGGAGTAAGATTTCTCCATTTTCGCCACGTAAGTCCTTATGCTGTATATTGGATACCAAACTGCGTGGGTTTGGTATATCACTCTATGGGCCAAAAAACTACGGCAGAAGGGTGAAATATACGAGCGTAACTTCTATGTTATGCCGTATATAGGATACCAAACCAGCGCAAAATTTGGCATCGCCGGCTATTGCGGGCGACGCTGCATATCGGATCGGGCCCCAGATGGAGTGTCTGTGAAGCTGCCATATAATTATCATAACAATGATAAAGATCTCTGTGAATCTGTAGTAATAACAATCACCTGGCAGCAACAACTAGTTTCATTTTGTTGTGTTGTTGCTTACAGACACTTTAGACCAAGAGCATTTGGACATAGTCAAATGGGTTAAAGGGATAGAAAGGTCAAAAATTGAAATGTGCATAGGTGCATTTCAATGTGAAATAGAAACATTTTTGCAATAAACTTGCATTAGCAAAAATGCTTCTAATAAAAGTATTACTGTTTTTCTACGGCATACACACATATGCTGTGAGGACCTGTGCACCAATATTCTAACTCCTCACCTTCTCAGTGAGTCAGGAGTGGCTTGTATGACATTATTATGTCTTCAGAAGCAATACACACAACCAGCATGCACAGTGTTTGAATACTGCTGGTGGGGCCCTCACAGGATATGTGCATATGCCACTGACAAACAGTAATAACTTCTACTAAAAGCATTTTTGCTAATGGAAGTATATTGCAAAATGCTTATATTTCAGATTGAAATGCATCCATGCACATGTCATGTTTGACCTTTTTATCCTTCTGTGAAATCAAAATTTTGTTTAGTGTTACTTTTTGGAAACATTTTATGCAATTTACTTACATTTTTGCACAAATTTCCAGATGATGCAAAGTGACAAAAAATATATACTATATATATATATATATATATATATATATATATATATATATATATTCACATTTCATATGACAGCATTCCCCACATTTGGGTTTTTGTAAATTGAGAGAGAAGGTGTAGTTGCCTAGAATGCTTAATAGGATTTAAAGAAATCACACAGGATAGCTGTGGGTTAGATTGGGGTAATACAATGTTACAGAACCCTGTCACTCAAGATTCCATTTTTTTCTTCACCATAATCCATTAAAGGACTTGATCACTGTGCTAAATATGTATTATAAATGGTGCTGTAATCTAGCTCACTAGTGCACAGCGCTGTCTCTATGTCAGTAACTTGATCTTCAATTCTGATATTTCCCTTCCTAAAGGCTGAGGTTACACAAATGAAAAAGTGGGAACAGTACGTGATAAAACTATAACAGGACAATAAAGGAGAGGAAAAGGATAGATAGCAGAAGGGAGGGAGCGCGAGAGTGAAAGGAGCATAAGAGGGAGGAGGGTTTGTGGGTTTTGTTTTTGCACAGATAATAGGAATCAACGAAGCGCTGTGAGCATCCAGCCATCCACTCAGGCTGCCCTGTTAAATACTGAAAACAAGGGAAAGATAGGGAAAGGAGGAAAGAAGATATAAAAAGGGAGGTAGGGAGAGGTAAGTACACTTTCCACATTTGCACACATACACTGTTCTGCACATATACATGTCCAATATTTGTATCCTGTATGTGTGTGTGAGTGTACATGTGTGTGTGTGTATGTGTGAGTGTGTGAGAGTTTGTGTGTGTGTTTGTGTGTATTTGTATGTGTGAGTTTGTCTGTGTGCATGTGTTTGAGTGTGTGTGTGTGTATATATGTGTTTGTGTGTGTATATGTGTGTGTGCATATATGTATATATATGTGTATGTATGTGTTTGTGTTTGAGTGTGTGCTTGTATGTGTGTGTGTATGTGTGTGTATATGTATATATGTGTGTTTGTGTGTATTTGTATGTGTGTGCGTGTGTATGTGTGAGTTTGTCTGTGTGCATGTGTTTGAGTGTGTGCTTGTGTGTGTGTAAATATGTGTTTGTGTGTGTATATGTGTGTGTGCATATATGTATATGTATGTGTGTGTGTGTATGTATGTGTTTGTGTTTGAGTGTGTGCTTGTATGTGTGTGTGTGTATATGTTTGTGCGTGTATATGTATATATGTGTGTTTGTGTGTGTATATATATATATACCGTATATATAAAAGAATCCCTGAAGATCAGTACTCACCAACTACTGACATTGTCCAGGTGCACTACCAATTATATCCAAACCAAGAAGCATGAAAACAAGGATCCGGCCGAAATCCCATATATGCTTCCATGTGAACAAGGCTCAAGTCCAGAGATGAATTGTTATGGTTTAAAGGCATAACGCCAGGACACTTTTTGACTGCAATAAAGGCTTTGTTTATTTACCGTCAGTGACTACTGTTTTGAAGACCGCGTTGGGGATTTCAGCCGGATCCTGGTTTTCATGCTGCTTTGTTTATATATATATATATATATATATATATATATATATATATATATATATATATATATATATATATATATATATATATTCACACACACATGTATTACACACATACACACTCGCACGTATAGAGCATTGTTCTCCTATACACAGAGCTATTTACCATGCTGATGACAACAAACTGTTCCATGATTAACATAATTAAAAGAACCTATACAAAAATGTATGCTGTACACACTGTTCTACATTTCTTTACATGACCTTGCAAAAATAAACTTATTTGGATGCCCATATAAGCATTGTTCTTCTTATACACAAACTACACTGCATATATAGTGTTTTGCACATGATCTACCTTTAGAGGTATATTTATCAATGTACGAGCAGACATAATACGAAGTAGCATACGCTGTCGGCATTTATCATTGCACCAGCAGTTTTTGTGAACTGCTGGTGCAATACCGCCCCCTGCAGATTCACGGCTAATCGGTCGCTAGTAGGGGGTGTCAATTAACCCGATTGTATTCGATCAGGTTGATTTCTGTCCGCCGCCTCAGAGTAGGCGGACAAGTTATGGAGCAGCGGTATTTAGACCGCTGCTTCATAACGTCTGTTTCCGGCGACCTTGGTGCTTAATAAATATGCCCCATAGACTGCTCTTTCTATAGACCTTGTCCATAAACACACTTTTTAGCACATACCCATTGCAGTATATACACAGTGATTACACTCATGGTTAAGCTTATACAAACGCATTGCTGTATCATATATATGTGATAAACAAGATCATTCTAATTTTATAGTTCAATTGTGCATTTTCAAAAGATCAAAAAATTGTTCAAATCCATTTGAACTATATCTTAGCATTGCCCTTTAGGTCACACACACACAATGAGTTTCAAGCGAATCACAGTCATATTTGTAATGTATTTTAATTTCCACATAGTTTAAGTGCTCAATTTAAATAATAAAGTGATCTTTATGCAATTTTTTCAACAAACATTGAAAATCATGCACAAATTAGCTTAAATTGAATTGCAAAATATTAGTAAAATGGCAAATTCAAATAAATGCCATTTGAAGCTTAATATGCAATATTATTAAGCGAGATGTTGAATGAAACATCAAGTGGGTTATTTATTAGAGACAATATTGGAGTTAAAAAATTGAATTAAATGGCTATTCTTTTAACATGCTCCACTGAATAATACAGAAAATAGAGTTATTTAAAGAGACATAGGAAAATATATTATGCATATAAAAGATCAGCTATTAAACCTCAGTGGTCTTCACAGGACCTATTTAGGAACAGATTATGGGGCAGAATTATCAAGCTCTGAATGGCCCCCTGATCCCCCTGTTTCCGCGCAAGTCTTTAGGCTCGCCGGAAACAGGACTTAAGAAGCAGCGGTCTTAAGCCAGATGCTCCTTAACTGGTCTGCTGCCTCTGAGGCTGCGGACATCAATTTGCCCGATCCTATACAATCGGGTTGATTGACACCCTCTGCTAGTGGCCGCAAATCTGCAGGGGGAGGCATTGCACAAGCAGTTCATCAGAACTGCTTGTGCAATGTTAAATGCATTGAGCGATGTCTGGCGGACATGATACGCTAAATTGGCCCCTATGAGAGGAGTGGTATTTAATGCTCCCACTCACGCTCAAACTCTGCTACAACTAAGTTTTTTGCGCGTTTTAGGTAGCACTCGTATTACAAATTGAAAGTAAAAAGTTTTTGCTTGCGCGTTAACCCGATGTGCACAAAAAGCCGAGGTTAGGATATCGCGTGTGCTTTAACGTATTCCGCTATAGAAATCAATGGAGCTAAAAAAGGGTAAAAAAAAAAAAAAACGGTCGCAAAAAGACTTTTGTATCTTGTGTGCCGGCACATAGTTGTTTATGTCAAGGTACCTGGCAGGGTATAATTGTCTTTACTAGACTATAGTTTTGTTATGTTTTTATTTTTATGTTTATTGGTATACTTGTTTGTTTTTTTATTAAATATGTACTTTTATTGATTATTTTTGGTTTTTATTATTTGACACAGTGTGATATTTAAGCTGTTTTCTCAGCGCTACCTATTATCCTTTTATTTGCTACTACTTTTTCATTTCTTTTGGCAAAGAAGTATTTAGGTGGTTTTTATCATTTTGTAATCCCTGTGAACCTTAGATATATCCCCTGTCTGTTTATATTGCACAGTTATTTTACTATGCGTAACACTTTTTTATATTAAAAATATTATGGTGTTTACTGTTCTTTTAACACTAATTACTATTGACTGTACTTTTGACTACCAGAGGGTAATTTCGGGTTAGAACCTTTGGAACAACGGTAATGTTCCATTTGCAATGTGAATCTTCCAATAAAAGCCCCAGCCACCCAGTATATTCATAAACCACCCAACTCTGCACTAGAAACACCCAGCATTCTCACAGACTAACCAACTATGCACTAGAACCACCCAGCATGCTCACAATCCATCCAATTCTACACTAGAATCACCCAGCATGCTCACAGACCACACATCTCTACACTAGAACCATCCAGCAAGCTCAAAGGCCACGCAACTCTGCACTAAACCACCCAACTCTGCACTAAAGCCCCCCAGCATGCTCACAGACCATCCAACTCTACACGAGAACCACCCAGCATGCTCACAGACCACCCAACTCTGCACTTAAGCCACCCAGCATGCTCACAGGGTAGCCAGCATGCCCACAGTCCATCAAACCCTACTAAAGAAACACCCAGCATGCTCACAGACTACCCACCTCTGCAGAAGATCCACCCAGCCACATCTCCCAGACTGTTCTGTTTTCTGAACCACGAAAATGTTGGGAGCTGCTATGCATACATTAAACACATTTTATTCTACATCTACACTGCATATAGGTACACCTGTCTATACACACAGACCTGTATGTACACCCTGTTTTGCATATAATAGTAAAGAGACCGTTTATACTGCAGCTCTGTGAAATCATGCACCTCGATATACACACAGTACAATCATTGTTGAACAGTTATATAAACTGTTCTGCCCTTATACTGTTTTGCACAAACAAGCTCTGTTCTGCACACAAATACAATGTGTATACAGTTATAATCCAGGTCAGAAAGATGTGTTTTGAGGCAGGAAATGCCAAGGATTCAAGCTTCTGTTTTAATCGATTGGTCTCTCACTCTTCTCCCATCCTCCTCCTTTTCTTTCTCCCTCTCTCTCTTTTTCATCTTCCCTCCCTCTCTTTTGCCTCTGCACCCATTCCTGCTGTTTTTCCATCTTCCCTTTCATTTTAATCTCTCCCCCTGCTGTATTTTCCCTGTCCCCATTCCTCACTCGCACTAAAGAGCAGGGTTCAGTAACTGCTTCGTTTGTAGTGACTGCATAGTGCATGAAAATTAGAGGGTACAGGAGGTGTAGTGAGAGATCTGGCTGAGAGCCTAACAAACCCCCACTGCCATATGTGAAACTTCTAATTAAAAAATTAATTAATGAGAAAGTCAGAGATAAAAATTTGATGACAGATTAGAGAATGAAGGAGGGAGTGATCAGAAGAGGGAAAGAGTGAGTAATGTAGACACAGAAGAGACCAAGAAGAGACAGATAGCTGGATGAGTATAGATTATTTAGACTGACGAGCCATACAGGTGGCTAGACATTCAGATAGATAAGAAAGCTGGTGTTTAGGAAGAGAAAACAGAATATATAATAAAGAAAAACAGAGATGAAAAGATAAAGGGCCCAAACTGTTCAACCCATCTTAACTCCTGGAGTCCCTTAGTGCTCAGTGTAAAAGCATCATACTATGAATTGTTCTATCTAGTTATATACATTGTATGTCTTCATATGGATAATAATATCTAGTTATATACATTGTATGCCTTCATATGGACAATAATATCTAGCTATATACACTGTATGTCTTCATATGGACAATAATATCTAGCTATATACATTGTATGCCTTCATATGGACAATAATATCTAGTTATATACATTGTATGCCTTCATATGGACAATAATATCTAGCTATATACATTGTATGCCTTCATATGGACAATAATATCTAGCTATATATATTGTATGCCTTCATATGGACAATAATATCTAGCTATATACATTGTATGCCTTCATATGGACAATAATATCTAGCTATATACATTGTATGCCTTCATATGGACAATAATATCTAGCTATATACATTGTATGCCTTCATATGGACAATAATATCTAGCTATATACAGGGAGTGCAGAGTTATTAGGCAAATGAGTATTTTGACCACATCATCCTCTTTATGCATGTTGTCTTACTCCAAGCTGTATAGGCTCGAAAGCCTACTACCAATTAAGCATATTAGGTGATGTGCATCTCTGTAATGAGAAGGGGTGTGGTCTAATGACATCAACACCCTATATCAGGTGTGCATAATTATTAGGCAACTTCCTTTCCTTTGGCAAAATGGGTCAAAAGAAGGACTTGACAGGCTCAGAAAAGTCAAAAAATAGTGAGATATCTTGCAGAGGGATGCAGCACTCTTAAAATTGCAAAGCTTCTGAAGCATGATCATCGAACAATCAAGCGTTTCATTCAAAATAGTCAACAGGGTCGCAAGAAGCGTGTGGAAAAACCAAGGCGCAAAATAACTGCCCATGAACTGAGAAAAGTCAAGCGTGCAGCTGCCAAGATGCCACTTGCCACCATTTTGGCCATATTTCAGAGCTGCAAAATCACTGGAGTGCCCAAAAGCACAAGGTGTGCAATACTCAGAGACATGGCCAAGGTAAGAAAGGCTGAAAGACGACCACCACTGAACAAGACACACAAGCTGAAACGTCAAGACTGGGCCAATAAATATCTCAAGACTGATTTTTCTAAGGTTTTATGGACTGATGAAATGAGAGTGAGTCTTGATGGGCCAGATGGATGGGCCCGTGGCTGGATTGGTAAAGGGCAGAGAGCTCCAGTCCGACTCAGACGCCAGCAAGGTGGAGGTGGAGTACTGGTTTGGGCTGGTATCATCAAAGATGAGCTTGTGGGGCCTTTTCGGGTTGAGGATGGATTCAAGCTCAACTCCCAGTCCTACTGCCAGTTTCTGGAAGACACCTTCTTCAAGCAGTGGTACAGGAAGAAGTCTGCATCCTTCAAGAAAAACATGATTTTCATGCAGGACAATGCTCCATCACACGCGTCCAAGTACTCCACAGCGTGGCTGGCAAGAAAGGGTATAAAAGAAGAAAATCTAATGACATGGCCTCCTTGTTCACCTGATCTGAACCCCATTGAGAACCTGTGGTCCATCATCAAATGTGAGATTTACAAGGAGGGAAAACAGTACACCTCTCTGAACAGTGCCTGGGAGGCTGTGGTTGCTGCTGCACGCAATGTTGATGGTGAACAGATCAAAACACTGACAGAATCCATGGATGGCAGGCTTTTGAGTGTCCTTGCAAAGAAAGGTGGCTATATTGGTCACTGATTTGTTTTTGTTTTGTTTTTGAATGTCAGAAATGTATATTTGTGAATGTTTAGATGTTATATTGGTTTCACTGGTAAAAATAAATAATTGAAATGGGTATATATATGTTTTTTGTTAAGTTGCCTAATAATTATGCACAGTAATAGTCACCTGCACACACAGATATCCCCCTAAAATAGCTATAACTAAAAACAAACTAAAAACTGCTTCCAAAACTATTCAGCTTTGATATTAATGATTTTTTTGGGTTCATTGAGAACATGGTTGTTGTTCAATAATAAAATTAATCCTCAAAAATACAACTTGCCTAATAATTCTGCACTCCCTGTACATTGTATGCCTTCATATGGACAATAATATCTAGCTATATACATTGTATGCCTTCATATGGACAATAATATCTAGTTATATACATTGTATGCCTTCATATGGACAATAATATCTAGCTATATACATTGTATGCCTTCATATGGACAATAATATCTAGCTATATACATTGTATGCCTTCATATGGACAATAATATCTAGTTATATACATTGTATGCCTTCATATGGACAATAATATCTAGTTATATACATTGGATGCCTTCATATGGACAATAATATCTAGTTATATACATTGTATGCCTTCATATAGACAATAATATCTAGCTATATACATTGTATGCCTTCATATGGACAATAATATCTAGTTATATACATTGTATGCCTTCATATGGACAATAATATCTAGCTATATACATTGTATGCCTTCATATGGACAATAATATCTAGCTATATACATTGTATGCCTTCATATGGACAATAATATCTAGTTATATACATTGTATGCCTTCATATGGGCAATAATATCTAGTTATATACATTGTATGCCTTCATATGGACAATAATATCTAGTTATATACATTGTATGCCTTCATATGGACAATAATATCTAGTTATATACATTGTATGCCTTCATATGGACAATAAGTCTTGTAATTCCAGAAATTAAACAATTGCACTGTTATGAATTTGTGACAATTGTTTAATTTGTTAGAACAGGGCTATCCAACCTAAGGCCCAGTGTGACCCTCCAGTGCATTTTATCAGCCCCCCTTCTCCAAACTGAATAGTGTAGCCATATTATATAAAACAGAGGCATCAGAACCAGAATTTTTTTTTATTACTTTGATCTTATGGTATCAATATTCCTCTTCAGGATGCAAAACTGCCTGTCTGCACATTAACAAACGTACATCACTGCACCATGCTGCCAGCGGATACTGCCAAGAACAAGAAAAACATCATAATACATCTATGTAAAATGTTATAGAATTTTTTTTATGTAGGTTTTGATTATTATTTGTACAAATGTGTGTGGCCCTTATGAAAAGGTAGGTTAGTAGATGTGGAAAAAACGGACTGATGACAGAGGTATGATTAACATATTGAAAGGTCAGAACCACTGGCTAGTGAAATGATCAAATTGCAGGAGGCAGAGAACCACAAGATGATATAGAATTGTCCATGCGAGCATGCTTATTGATATTTTTAATAACATTCTGTGATTGGTCAAGTTAAACCACACCTCCACCTCACGCAAGCTGGCTGTGGTGGTAAATTAGTATACTACAACTAAGTGAATTGCATTTTAAAAAAAGAAGCCATAGGTCATTTCACATTAAGGACCTCACGTTCGCTTTGCAGGGAAGCTTTGCTATCATGGGAGCGTGCTTCCATGGGCTCTAATTGGGAGCCTTGTTCTCATGCCGTCAGACACGGCTGAGAACCTAGCGCAGTGAAGGGGATAAGTCGCACATTGATGGGCAGCAAAGTGTAAATATATATGTATATGCTTATATACATATATATAGTTATGTGTTAATATGTGTATATACACATATTAACACATAAATATATATGTAAATAAAAATATTTATATATATTTACAGGGAACACACAGGCATCTACTTATCAAGCCGTCTACTTACTTGCATTCGACTGAACCAATATGCTCGCCTAAGATCCCCTAACATCGCTGCCGCGGACCTGAATACGTTCTCCAAAGTTACCAAAAAAGCTGTCAATAAGCCGCGCACCAAGTACGGGGCGATGAGCAGCGGACTGTTGTTAACTAATAGTCATCGATCTTGCTGCTCTTCGGCTTTTTCCCAGCTTTATTGGTACCCTGACACTAAACACCCACACTATACTATACTGTTTACCCCCTATACCGCCGCTCCCGGAGCCCACCGCAACTCTAATAAATGTATTAACCCCTAAACCGCCGCTCACGGACCCCGCTGCAACTAAATAAAGTGTTTAAACCCTAAACCGCCGCTTCCGGAGCCCACCTCAACTAAATAAAGTGTTTAACCCCAAACCGTCACCTACATTATACTTATTAACCCCTAATCTGCCGCCCCCTACACTGCCGCCACCTACATTATACTTATTAACCCCAAATCTGCCCCCCCACATCGCCGCCACCTACATTATACTTATTAACCCCTAATCTGCCCCCCCTACATCGTCGCCACCTACACTATACTTATTAACCCCTAATCTGCCCCCCCTACACCACCGCCACCTACATTATACTTATTAACCCCTAATCTGCCCCCCTACATCGCCGCCACCTACCTACATTTATTAACCCCTAATCTGCCGCCCCAACGTCGCCGCCACTATATTACATTTATTAACCCCTAAACCTAAGTCTAACTCTAACACTCCCTAACTTAAATATAATTTAAATAAATCAAAATAAATATTCCTATCATTAACTAAATTATTCCTATTTAAAACTAAATACTTACCTATAAAATAAACCCTAAACTAGCTACAATATAACTAATAGTTACATTGTAGCTAGTTTAGGGTTTATTTTTATTTTACAGGCAAGTTTGTATTTATTTTAACTAGGTAGAATAGTTACTAAATAGTTATTAACTATTTACTAACTACCTAGTTAAAATAAATACAAACACCTATCACTACACTATAATTAAATACATTCCCTAAATTAAATACAATTAAATAAAATGATCTAAAAGTACAAAAAAACCCCACTAAATTACAGAAAATAATAAACAAATTACAAGATTTTTAAACTAATTACACCTAATCTAATCCCCCCTAACAAAATAAAAAAGCCCCCCCCAACATAAAAAAAGCCCTACCCTACACTAAATTACAAATAGCCCTTAAAAGGGCCTTTTGCGAGGCATTGCCCCAAAGTAATTAGCTCTTTTACCTGTAAAAAAGGTACAAATCCCCCAACATTAAAACCCACCACCCACACAACCAACCCTACTCTAAAACCCACCCAATACCCCCTTAAAAAAACCTAACACTAACCCCTTGAAGATCACCTTACCGGGAGAAGTCTTCACCCAACCGGGCCGAAGTCCTCAACGAAGCCGGCAGAAGTGGTCCTCCAGACGGGCAGAAGTGGTCCTCCAGGCGGGCAGAAGTGGTCCTCCAGGCGGGCAGAAGTCTTCATCTAGACGGCATCTTCTATCTTCATCCATCCGGCACGGAGTGGCTCCATCTTCTAGACATCCAACGCGGCGCATCCTCTTCATCCGACGTCTTCTTGAACAATGACGGTTCCTTTAAGTGACGTCATCCAAGATGGCGTCCCTTCAATTTCGAATGGCTGATAGAATTCTATCAGCCAATCGGAATTAAGGTAGGAAAAATCCTATTGGCTGATGCAATCAGTCAATAGGATTGAGCTTGCATTCTATTGGCTGTTCCAATCAGGCAATGCGAGCTCAAGCCTATTGGCTGATTGCATCAGCCAATAGGATTTTTCCTACCTTAATGCCAATTGGCTGATAGAATTCTATCAGCCAATCGGAATTGAAGGGACGCCATCTTGGATGACGTCACTTAAAGGATCTGTCATTGTTCAAGAATACGTCGGATGAAGAGGATGCTTCGCGTCGGATGTTTAGAAGATGGACCCGCTCCGCGCCGGATGGATGAAGATAGAAGATGCCATCTGGATGAAGACTTCTGCCCATCTGGAGGACAACTTCTGCCGGCTTCGTTGAGGACTTTGGCCCGGTTGGGTGAAGTTTTCTCCCGGTAAGGTGATCTTCAAGGGGTTAGTATTAGGTTTTTTTAAGGGGGTATTGGGTGGGTTTTAGAGTAGGGTTGGTTGTGTGGGTGGTGGGTTTTAATGTTGGGGGGGGATTTGTACTTTTTTTTACAGGTAAAAGAGCGGACTACTCTGGGACAATGCCCCGCAAAAGGGCTATTTGTAATTTAGTGTAGGGTAGGGCTTTTTTTATTTGGGGGGGGGGGGCTTTTTTATTTTGTTAGGGGGATTAGATTAGGTGTAATTAGTTTAAAAATCTTGTAATTTGTTTATTATTTTCTGTAATTTAGTGGGGGGGGTTTGTACTTTAGATAATTTTATTTAATTGTATTTAATTTAGGGAATTTATTTAATTATAGTGTAGTGTTAGGTGTTAGTGTAACTTAGGTTAGGCTTTATTTTACAGGTAAATTTGTATTTATTTTAACTAGGTAGTTAGTAAATAGTTAATAACTATTTAGTAACTATTCTACCTAGTTAAAATAAATACAAACTTGCCTGTAAAATAAAAATAAACCCTAAGCTAGATACAATGTAACTATTAGTTATATTGTAGCTATCTTAGGGTTTATTTTATAGGTAAGTATTTAGTTTAGTTAATGATAGTAATTTTATTTAGATTTATTTAAATTATATTTAAGTTAGGGTGTGTTAGGGTTAGACTTAGGTTTAGGGGTTA
The DNA here is from genome assembly GCF_027579735.1 of Bombina bombina. Lineage (NCBI taxonomy): Eukaryota > Metazoa > Chordata > Amphibia > Anura > Bombinatoridae > Bombina > Bombina bombina. The sequence continues at coordinate 490,423,780 of NC_069504.1, forward strand.
ATACATTTAATATAGTGGCGGCGGTGTAGGGGGTGGCAGATTAGGGGTTAATAAGTATAATGTAGGTGGCGGCGGTGTAAGGGGTGGCAGATTAGGGGTTAATAAGTATAATGTAGGTGGCGGCGGTGGCGGGCAGCAGATTAGGGGTTAATAAGTATAATGTAGTTGGTGGCGGTATAGGGGCGGCAGATTAGGGTTTAATAAATATAATGTAGGTGGCGGCGGTGTAGGGGGCGGCAGATTAGGGGTGTTTAGACTCGGGGTACATGTTAGGGTGTTAGGTGTAAACATTACCATAGGAATCAATGGGATATCGGGCAGCAGCGAACACAAGCTTTCACTGCTTTCAGACTCCCATTGATTCCTATGGTATCCGCCACCTCCAGGGCGGCAAATTGAATACCAGGTACGCTGGGCCGGAATAGTGGCAAGCTTACCTATTAGGAATTTGTTAACTAGCAAAAGTAGTCAGATAGTGCCGAATTTGCATTCGGAACATCTGTAATGATGTAAGCATCGATCTATGTCGGACTTTGCCCGGCGGATCGTATGTTACGTCACAAAATTCTACGTTTGCCGGTCTGTAGGGTTTGATAACAAAGGGGAATCAGGCTCGCCACAAATACGCTGTGGAATTCCAGTGTATTTGCGGTTGATGGCTTGATAAGTAGATGCCTCTGTCTCCATAGAAAAAAATGGCACTTTACATAGCTATCTAATACTTCAAATCCCCTAACTTTAACGCCTAACAACTGCTTTGTGCAGTTATTTTTTTATTGAAAAAATGCTAAGAGATTCTATCTCTGGTTAGTTTTTGAAGCACTAATTGCTACCATGAGCTCGCTGTAGCAATAAACAGCCACTTACCGCGCATTAAATTAGCACTCCACTTGTCATCTGGCCCTATATGTTTCATTGTTATGCAGCTGCATAACAAGTGTTTTGCAAAACTGATTAATGCACCTTTAATGCAGCACCTCAAAGGGCCAGATCTGCGATACGGAAAACTTCTGTAGAACTAAAAATGCAATTTCTCTGTCTGGAACATTCCAGTGAGGGGGAGGCACTCCTAGGTTTAAAGTAGTACAAATAATTGCTGCCTGCACAATCTGGCTCATCTGAATGGCCTGATCAATGATGTGAATGTTCCTGAGCAGCCAGTGCAGCAGGGTGAAGCAAACCTGCAGCTGGAAAAAGATGGAGTTCAAACAATGAGGAACACAAACAAGGCAGATATATTTATTTCAGAGGCAATAATATTTTCAGTGAACAAATGACTATTATATCAACATATAAGAAGGTGTTACTTAAAACTGTGACATGCATATTAAATACTAATCCGTGATATACCTTGGCAATCGCTCCTAATATGTCTCAAGAACTGTATCATTGACCTAGATTCATGGACACTCGGTGTCACGCCGCTCTGGCTGTTGCCAGGGACGCGACGGTTGCTGTGAGCGTGCGGCAATGATGTCATCACTGCATGTCTATTTCCCTTTCAAAACGGATCCTTTGAACTCCTCTTTGGCGCGAATCGGCACCTATGTAAGTACCTGCATAACTTACATTCACTGCCCAAGTATAGGTGCTACTGTGTAGGCTCGTAGGTGCTTTATTACTTGAATTGTTGGATTGCCTTATCATTGCTGAACTCTGCCTGTCTGACTACTCTGACTGTTTAACCCTTGAATTGTTAGACTGCCTTATCATTGCTAAACTCTGCCTGTCTGAATACTCTGCCTGGTTTACCCCTGAACTGCTAAACTGCTGGATTACCTTTTGTTGCTAACCTCTACCTCTACCTGTCCCTGACCATTCTATTGGTTTACCCCTGAACTTCTATTCTGCTGGATTTCCTTTCTGTTGCTGAACTCTGCCTGTCTCTGACCATTCTCTGCCTTAATCTTATTGCCGTGAAGGACTACCCTGTTAACCGTGAGTACTGCTTACCTCATTTCTTACACTCAATTTGTTCTGGGATATTTCCTTATCCTTCCCACTTGACGCCGGGATAAGAAGACTACTGGCCAAGTTTGGTCTGATAGGGAAATATCCCACGAGCATATGGCCTCCTTGTTAAGATGAGATCATGTTTGAAATTCATAAGGACTTACTTTACCTATCTTCTATAGCTTTTCATTAGTGGATATTCCTGCTATTAGCATATATAGGCCTAGACAACAAGTGAAGCCAGATAGCGCATGTAAATAAAGTAAACAAAAAAGAAAAATACATATAAATTGGGTACTGGCAGACAGCGGCCAGTACTAAAGATGACCACCACTACTGGGAGGGTTAGAGAGCTGCACTACAGTGCAGAAAAAAAATTTAAAGAGAAAAAAGTAGCTAAAATGCTTACTGGCAGACTGTCTGCAGGTACCTAAGGTGATGGTGACCAGTGGGGGGGGGGGGGGGGGGGGAGAAGGAAAGAGAACTGTTTGGGAGGGATTAGAGGGTGGGAGGTGTTTGGTGGGAGGGTAATATATACACTAAAGCTAAAATTAACCTTTCAAACTACCTGATTAACCTCTTCACGGCCGTGAATGTTAGAAGTGTGGTGCACAGCTAGAATTAGCTGCCTTTCGAATTACCAAAAACAAATGGCAAAGCGATATATGTCTGCTATTTCTGAAAAAAGGGCATCCCAGAGAAGCTTTTACAACCATTTGTGTCATGAGTGCACAAGCAGTATGTAAATAATTTCAGTGAGAAACACAAAAGTTTGTGAAAAGTTAATGATTTTTTTTTTTTATATTATCACATTTGGTGGTGAAATGGTGGCATGAAATATAACAAAATGGGCCTAGATCAGTGTTTCTCAACCACGGTCCTCAAATACCCCCAACAGGCCATGTTTTCAATATGGCTGAACCACTGCACATTTGAAATAATCAGCTGATGGGTGAGAGCAGGTTAGTAACCATGGTTACTGATGAGATGATTATTTCACCTGTGCAGTGGTTCAGCTATAATGAAAATATGGTCTGTTGGGGGTACTTGAGGACCGCGGTTGAGAAAGACTGGCCTAGATCATTACCTTGGGTTGTCTTTTTAAAATATATATAGTTTAGCTAGGTACATAAAAAAAACAAGCCTCTATTTCTATTTAAATGAGGTATAACAAAAATGCTAACATTCTCTGTTTTTTTTAGCAAGTTGTTTTCTGAAATTCCTGGTAGGGAAGGGGTTAAAATAAAATTACAGTCCGGGTCTCCTCCATACACAATCAGGTAACTAGATCAGATTCCTGGGGATTTATAGGTAAGTCAGAGACCCCAGGAATGTTATTGAATCTGTGTGACGTATTTGCCGGGATACTTTGTGCTTGATGCCCCCTTTCTAACCATGAATCCCAATACATTGAAATGGTACCACTAAGTGGGCCACATCAGGTGTATTAGTTGTGCTTCCATCCCTCAATTCGTTTATTTCAAATTGCCTTGTTCAATGTGACTTGGAAAAAGCCAATAAATAAAGAGCTTGGAGAGTGCATCTGATCTCACCGTTATCCTCAAACGTAATTAATGTAGACAAGTGAAAGCAGTATTTTTCCCATACGCATGCACAAAATTAGGTTAGCACAACATTTGCTGAAAATTAGTGGTTTACGTTGCTTACTCATTAGTTTACTTTTTTAAAGACTAAGGCCTAGATTTAGAGTTCGGCGGTAGCCGTCAAAACCAGCGTTAGAGGCTCCTAACGCTGGTTTTGGGCGCCCGCTGGTATTTGGAGTCAGTGATTAAAGGGTCTAACGCTCACTTTACAGCCGCGACTTTTCCATACCGCAGATCCCCCTACGCCATTTGCGTAGCCTATCTTTTCAATGGGATCTTCCTAACGCCGGTATTTAGAGTCGTTTCTGCAGTGAGCGTTAGAGCTCTAACGACAAGATTCCAGCCGCCTGAAAATAGCAGGAGTTAAGAGCTTTCTGGCTAACGCCGGTTTATAAAGCTCTTAACTACTGTACCCTAAAGTACACTAACACCCATAAACTACCTATGTACCCCTAAACCGAGGTCCCCCCACATCGCCGCCACTCGATTAAAATTTTTAACCCCTAATCTGCCGACCGCCACCTACGTTATACTTATGTACCCCTAATCTGCTGCCCCTAACACCGCCGACCCCTGTATTATATCTATTAACCCCTAACTTGCCCCCCACAACGTCGCCGCAAGCTACTTAAAATAATTAACCCCTAATCTTCCGACCGCAAATCGCCGCCACCTACGTTATCCCTATGTACCCCTAATCTGCTACCCCTAACATCGCCGACCCCTATGTTATATTTATTAACCCCTAATCTGCCCCCCACAACGTCGCAGACACCTACCTACACTTATTAACCCCTAATCTGCCGAGCGGACCTGAGCGCTACTATAATAAAGTTATTAACCCCTAATCCGCCTCACTAACCCTATCATAAATAGTATTAACCCCTAATCTGCCCTCCCTAACATCGCCGACACCTACCTTCAATTATTAACCCCTAATCTGCCGACCGGAGCTCACCGCTATTCTAATAAATGTATTAACCCCTAAAGCTAAGTCTAACCCTAACACTAACACCCCCCTAAGTTAAATATAATTTTTATCTAACGAAATAAATTAACTCTTATTAAATAAATAATTCCTATTTAAAGCTAAATACTTACCTGTAAAATACATCCTAATATAGCTACAATATAAATTATAATTATATTATAGCTATTTTAGGATTAATATTTATTTTACAGGCAACTTTGTAATTATTTTAACCAGGTACAATAGCTATTAAATAGTTAAGAACTATTTAATAGTTACCTAGTTAAAATAATTACAAATTTACCTGTAAAATAAATCCTAACCTAAGATATAATTAAACCTAACACTACCCTATCAATAAAATAATTAAATAAACTACCTACAATTACCTACAATTAACCTAACACTACACTATCAATAAATTAATTAAACACAATTGCTACAAATAAATAAAATTAAATAAACTATCTAAAGTACAAAAAATAAAAAAGAACTAAGTTACAGAAAATAATAAAATATTTACAAACATAAGAAAAATATTACAACAATTTTAAACTAATTACACCTACTCTAAGCCCCCTAATAAAATAACAAAGCCCCCCAAAATAAAAAATTCCCTACCCTATTCTAAAATACAAATATTACAAGCTCTTTTACCTTACCAGCCCTGAACAGGGCCCTTTGCGGGGCATGCCCCGAGAATTTCAGCTCTTTTGCCTGTAAAAAAAAACATACAATACCCCCCCCCCAACATTACAACCCACCACCCACATACCCCTAATCTAACCCAAACCCCCCTTAAATAAACCTAACACTACCCCCCTGATGATCTTCCTACCTTGTCTTCACCATGCCAGGTTCACCGATCCGTCCTGGCTCCAAGATCTTCATCCAACCCAAGCGGGGGCTAGACATCCACTGAAGAAGTCCAGAAGAGGGTCCAAAGTCTTCCTCCTATCCGGCAAGAAGAGGACATCTGGACCGGCAAACATCTTCTCCAAGCGGCATCTTCTATCTTCTTCCATCCGATGACGACCGGCTCCATCTTGAAGACCTCCAGCGCGGATCCATCCTCTACTTCCGACGACTAGACGACGAATGACGGTTCCTTTAAGGGACGTCATCCAAGATGGCGTCCCTCGAATTCCGATTGGCTGATAGGATTCTATCAGCCAATCGGAATTAAGGTAGGAATTTTCTGATTGGCTGATGGAATCAGCCAATCAGAATATAGTTCAATCCGATTGGCTGATCCAATCAGCCAATCAGA